>NC_133855.1:3720000-4030000 GCF_047830755.1 Zonotrichia albicollis
CACGACGCTTAGCATGGTTCCCAGACCAAATGTGGCACCAGTGCCGAGTCGGGCTGGTTTGATAGAGCCAAGTGGCTCCTGCAACCTGCCAGCAAGAACCGGAGCAGGTGAGATTTTTGCCAGGGAAAAGGGCCATGGTTTGTGTTCGGGGGCCTGTGGCTGGGAGTGGCCGGCTGGCTCCTGAAAATCCACGCCGCGCAGGATGGTTCCCAGACCCAAGGTGGCACCAGTGCCGAGTCGGGCTGGTGTGATATAGGCAAGTGGCTCCAGCAATCTGCCAGCCAGAAGCGGGGCGGGTGATTATTGTTTGCCAGGGAAAAGGGCCGTAGTTTGTGTTTGGGGGCCTGAGGTTGGGAGTGGCCGGCTGGCTCCTGAAAATCCACGCCGCGCAGGATGGTTCCCAGACCCAAGGTGGCACCAGTGCCGAGTCGGGCTGGTTTGATATAGGCAAGTGGCTTCTGCAATCTGCCAGCCAGAAGCGGGGTGGGTGAGTTTTGTTTGATAGAGCAAAGGCCGTGGTATGTGTTCGGGGGCCTGTGGCTGGGAGTGGCCGGCTGGCTCCTGAAAATCCACGCCGCGCAGGATGGGTCCCAAACCCAAGGTGGCACCAGTGCCGAGTCGGGCTGGTTTGACAGAGCCTATTGTCTCCTGCAATCTGCCAGCCAGAAGCGGGGCGGGTGAGTTTTGTTTGACATTGAAAAGGGCCGTGGTTTGTGTTCGGGGGCCTGTGGCTGGGAGTGGCCGGCTGGCTCCTGAAAATCCACGCCACGCAGGATGGTTCCCAGACCCAAGGTGGCACCAGTGCCGAGTCGGGCTGGTTTGACAGAGCCAAGTGGCTCCTGCAATCTGCCAGTCAGAAGCGGGGCGGATGAGTTTTGTTTGCCATTGAAAAGGGCCGTGGTTTGTGTTCGGGCGCCTGTGGGTAGGAGTAGCCGCCTGGCTCCTGAAAATCCACGACGCTCAGGATGGTTCCCAGACCCAAGGTGGCACCAGTGCCGAGTCGGGCTGGTTTGATAGAGCCAAGTGTCTCCTGCAACCTGCCAGCAAGAACCGGAGCAGGTGAGATTTTTGCCAGGGAAAAGGGCCATGGTTTGTGTTCGGGGGCCTGTGGCTGGGAGTGGCCGTCTGGCTCCTGAAAATCCACGACGCTCAGGATGGTTCCCAGACCCAAGGAGGCACCAGTGCCGAGTCCGGATGGTATGATAGAGGCAAGTGGCTCCTGCATTCTGCCAGCCAGAAGCGGGGCGGGTGAGTATTGTTTACCAGGGAAAAGGGCCGTGGTTTGTGTTCGGGGGCCTGTGGCTGGGAGTGGCCGCCTGGCTCCTGAAAATCCACGACGCTCAGCATGGTTCCCAGACCCAAGGTGGCACCAGTGCCGAGTCGGGCTGGTGTGATTGAGCCAAGTGACTCCTGCAATCTGCAGCCAGAAGCAGGGCGGGTGAGTTTTGTTTGCCAGGGAAAAGGGCCGTCGTTTGTGTTCGGGCACCTGTGGCTGGGAGTGGCAGGCTGGCTCCTGAAAATACACGCCGCGCAGGATGTTTCCCAGACCCACGGGGGCACCTGTGGCAAGTTGGCTGGTTTGATAGAGCCAAGTGGGTCCTGCAATCTGCCATCCAGAAGCGGGGCGGGTGAGTTTTGTTTGCCCGGGAAAAGAGCCGTGGTTTGTGTTCGGGCATGTGTGGCTGGGAGTGGCCGGCTGGCTCCTGAAAATCCACACCGCGCAGGATGGTTCCCAGACCCAAGGAGGCACCAGTGCCGAGTCCGGATGGTATGATTGAGGAAAGTGTCTCCTGCATTCTACCAGCCAGAAGCGGGGCGAGTGAGTATTGTTTACCAGGGAAAAGGGCCGTGGTTTGTGTTCGGGGGCCTGTGGCTGGGAGTGGCCGCCTGGCTCCTGAAAATCCACGACGCTTAGCATGGTTCCCAGACCAAATGTGGCACCAGTGCCGAGGCGGGCTGGTTTGATAGAGCCAAGTGGCTCCTGCAACCTGCCAGCAAGAACCGAAGCAGGTGAGATTTTTGCCAGGGAAAAGGGCCATGGTTTGTGTTCGGGGGCCTGTGGCTGGGAGTGGCCGGCTGGCTCCTGAAAATCCACGCCGCGCAGGATGGTTCCCAGACCCAAGGTGGCACCAGTGTCGAGTCGGGCTGGTTTGATAGAGGGAAGTGGCTCCTGCAATCTGCCAGCCAGAAGCGGGGCGGGAGAGTTTTCTTTGCCAGGGAAAAGGGCCGTGGTTTGTGTTCGGGCACCTGTGGCTGGGAGTGGCCGGCTGGCTCCTGAAAATCCACACCGCGCGGGATGTTTCCCAGACCCAAGGTGGCACCAGTGCCGAGTCGGGCTGGTGTGATATAGGCAAGTGGCTCCAGCAATCTGCCAGCCAGAAGCGGGGCGGGTGATTATTGTTTGCCAGGCAAAAGGGCCGTAGTTTGTGTTTGGGGGCCTGAGGTTGGGAGTGGCCGGCTGGCTCCTGAAAATCCACGCCAGGCAGGATGGTTCCCAGACCCAAGGTGGCACCAGTGCCGAGTCGGGCTGCTTTGACAGAGCCAAGTGGCTCCTGAAATCTGCCAGCCAGAAGCGGGGCGGGTGAGTTTTTTTTGCCAGGGAAAAGGGCCGTGGTTTTTGTTCGGGGGCCTGTGGTTGGGTGTGGCCGGCTGGGTCGTGAAAGTCCTCGACACGCCGGACACTTCCCAGATCAAAGTGGTGCCAGAGCCAAGTCGGGCTGTTTTGATAGTACCAATTGGCTCCTGCGATATGCCATCCAGAAGCGGGGCAGGTGAGCTTTTTTTGCAAGGGAAAATGGCCGTGGTTTTTGTTTGGGGGCCTGTGGCTGGGAGTGGCCAGCTGGCTCCTGAAAATCCATGATACGCAGGATGGTTCCCAGATGAATGGTGGCAGCAGTGCCAAGTCGCGCTGGTTTCATACTGCCAAGTGGCTTCTGCAATATGCCATCTAGAAGCGGGCAGCTGAGTTTTTTTTGCCAGGGGAAAGGGCCGTGGTTTTTGTTTGGGGGCCTTTGGCTGGGAGTGGCCAGCTGGCTCCTGAAAATCCATGCCGCGCAGTATGGTTCCCAGACCCATGGGGGCACCAGTGCCGTGTCGTGCTGTTTTGATAGAGCTAAGTTGCTCATGCATTCTGCAAGCAAGAAGCGGAACGAGTGAGTTTTTTTGCCAGGGAAAAGGGCCGTGGTTTGTGTTTGGGGACCTGTGGCTGGGAGTGGCCGGCTGGCTCCTGAAAATCCATGCCGCGCAGGATGTTTCCCAGACCCATTGGAGCACCAGTGCCGCTTCGGGGTCATTTGATTGCGGAAAGTGGCTCCTGCAATCTGCCAGCCAGAAGCGGGGCGGGTGAGTTTTGTTTGACAGGGAAAAGGGCCGTGGTATGTGTTCGGGGGCCTGTGGCTGGGAGTGGCCGGCTGGCTCCTGAAAATCCACACCGCGCGGGATGTTTCCCAGACCCAAGGTGGCACCAGTGCCGAGTCGGGCTGTTTGACAGAGCCAAGTGGCTCCTGCAATCTGCCAGTCAGAAGCGGGGCGGATAAGTTTTGTTTGACAGGGAAAAGGGCCGTGGTATGTGTTCGGGGGCCTGTGGCTGGTAGTGGCCGGCTGGCTCCTGAAAATCCACGCCGCGCAGGATGGTTCCCAGACCCGTGGGGGCACCAGTGCCGCTTCGGGGAGGTTTGATTTCGGCAAGTGGCTCCTGCAATCTGCCAGCCAGAAGCGGGGCGGGTGAGTTTTGTTTGCCAGGGAAAAGGGTCGTGGTTTGTGTTCGGGCACCTGTGGCTGGGAGTGGCCGGCTGGCTCCTGAAAATCCACACCGCGCGGGATGTTTCCCAGACCCAAGGTGGCACCAGTGCCGAGTCGGGCTGGTTTGATACAGGCAAGTGGCTTCTGCAATCTGCCAGCCAGAAGCGGGGTGGGTGAGTTTTGTTTGATAGAGCAAAGGCCGTGGTATGTGTTCGGGGGCCTGTGGCTGCGAGTGGCCGGCTGGCTCCTGAAAATCCACGCCGCGCAGGATGGTTCCCAGACCCAAGGTGGCACCAGTGCCGAGTCGGGCTGGTTTGACAGAGCCTATTGTCTCCTGCAATCTGCCAGCCAGAAGCGGGGCGGGTGAGTTTTGTTTGACATTGAAAAGGGCCGTGGTTTGTGTTCGGGGGCCTGTGGCTGGGAGTGGCCGGCTGGCTCCTGAAAATCCACGCCACGCAGGATGGTTCCCAGACCCAAGGTGGCACCAGTGCCGAGTCGGGCTGGTTTGACAGAGCCAAGTGGCTCCTGCAATCTGCCAGTCAGAAGCGGGGCGGATGAGTTTTGTTTGCCATTGAAAAGGGCCGTGGTTTGTGTTCGGGGGCCTGTGGGTAGGAGTAGCCGCCTGGCTCCTGAAAATCCACGACGCTCAGGATGGTTCCCAGACCCAAGGTGGCACCAGTGCCGAGTCGGGCTGGTTTGATAGAGCCAAGTGTCTCCTGCAACCTGCCAGCAAGAACCGGAGCAGGTGAGATTTTTGCCAGGGAAAAGGGCCATGGTTTGTGTTCGGGGGCCTGTGGCTGGGAGTGGCCGTCTGGCTCCTGAAAATCCACGACGCTCAGGATGGTTCCCAGACCCAAGGAGGCACCAGTGCCGAGTCCGGATGGTATGATAGAGGCAAGTGGCTCCTGCATTCTGCCAGCCAGAAGCGGGGCGGGTGAGTATTGTTTACCAGGGAAAAGGGCCGTGGTTTGTGTTCGGGGGCCTGTGGCTGGGAGTGGCCGCCTGGCTCCTGAAAATCCACGACGCTCAGCATGGTTCCCAGACCCAAGGTGGCACCAGTGCCGAGTCGGGCTGGTGTGATTGAGCCAAGTGACTCCTGCAATCTGCAGCCAGAAGCAGGGCGGGTGAGTTTTGTTTGCCAGGGAAAAGGGCCGTCGTTTGTGTTCAGGGGCCTGTGGCTGGGAGTGGCAGGCTGGCTCCTGAAAATACACGCCGCGCAGGATGTTTCCCAGACCCACGGGGGCACCTGTGGCAAGTTGGCTGGTTTGATAGAGCCAAGTGGGTCCTGCAATCTGCCATCCAGAAGCGGGGCGGGTGAGTTTTGTTTGCCCGGGAAAAGAGCCGTGGTTTGTGTTCGGGCACGTGTGGCTGGGAGTGGCCGGCTGGCTCCTGAAAATCCACACCGCGCAGGATGGTTCCCAGACCCAAGGAGGCACCAGTGCCGAGTCCGGATGGTATGATTGAGGAAAGTGGCTCCTGCATTCTACCAGCCAGAAGCGGGGCGAGTGAGTATTGTTTACCAGGGAAAAGGGCCGTGGTTTGTGTTCGGGGGCCTGTGGCTGGGAGTGGCCGCCTGGCTCCTGAAAATCCACGACGCTTAGCATGGTTCCCAGACCAAATGTGGCACCAGTGCCGAGGCGGGCTGGTTTGATAGAGCCAAGTGGCTCCTGCAACCTGCCAGCAAGAACCGGAGCAGGTGAGATTTTTGCCAGGGAAAAGGGCCATGGTTTGTGTTCGGGGGCCTGTGGCTGGGAGTGGCCGGCTGGCTCCTGAAAATCCACGCCGCGCAGGATGGTTCCCAGACCCAAGGTGGCACCAGTGTCGAGTCGGGCTGGTTTGATAGAGGGAAGTGGCTCCTGCAATCTGCCAGCCAGAAGCGGGGCGGGAGAGTTTTCTTTGCCAGGGAAAAGGGCCGTGGTTTGTGTTCGGGCACCTGTGGCTGGGAGTGGCCGGCTGGCTCCTGAAAATCCACACCGCGCGGGATGTTTCCCAGACCCAAGGTGGCACCAGTGCCGAGTCGGGCTGGTGTGATATAGGCAAGTGGCTCCAGCAATCTGCCAGCCAGAAGCGGGGCGGGTGATTATTGTTTGCCAGGCAAAAGGGCCGTAGTTTGTGTTTGGGGGCCTGAGGTTGGGAGTGGCCGGCTGGCTCCTGAAAATCCACGCCAGGCAGGATGGTTCCCAGACCCAAGGTGGCACCAGTGCCGAGTCGGGCTGCTTTGACAGAGCCAAGTGGCTCCTGAAATCTGCCAGCCAGAAGCGGGGCGGGTGAGTTTTTTTTGCCAGGGAAAAGGGCCGTGGTTTTTGTTCGGGGGCCTGTGGTTGGGTGTGGCCGGCTGGGTCGTGAAAGTCCTCGACACGCCGGACACTTCCCAGATCAAAGTGGTGCCAGAGCCAAGTCGGGCTGTTTTGATAGTACCAATTGGCTCCTGCGATATGCCATCCAGAAGCGGGGCAGGTGAGCTTTTTTTGCAAGGGAAAATGGCCGTGGTTTTTGTTTGGGGGCCTGTGGCTGGGAGTGGCCAGCTGGCTCCTGAAAATCCATGATACGCAGGATGGTTCCCAGATGAATGGTGGCAGCAGTGCCAAGTCGCGCTGGTTTCATACTGCCAAGTGGCTTCTGCAATATGCCATCTAGAAGCGGGCAGCTGAGTTTTTTTTGCCAGGGGAAAGGGCCGTGGTTTTTGTTTGGGGGCCTTTGGCTGGGAGTGGCCAGCTGGCTCCTGAAAATCCATGCCGCGCAGTATGGTTCCCAGACCCATGGGGGCACCAGTGCCGTGTCGTGCTGTTTTGATAGAGCTAAGTTGCTCATGCATTCTGCAAGCAAGAAGCGGAACGAGTGAGTTTTTTTGCCAGGGAAAAGGGCCGTGGTTTGTGTTTGGGGACCTGTGGCTGGGAGTGGCCGGCTGGCTCCTGAAAATCCATGCCGCGCAGGATGTTTCCCAGACCCATTGGAGCACCAGTGCCGCTTCGGGGTCATTTGATTGCGGAAAGTGGCTCCTGCAATCTGCCAGCCAGAAGCGGGGCGGGTGAGTTTTGTTTGACAGGGAAAAGGGCCGTGGTATGTGTTCGGGGGCCTGTGGCTGGGAGTGGCCGGCTGGCTCCTGAAAATCCACACCGCGCGGGATGTTTCCCAGACCCAAGGTGGCACCAGTGCCGAGTCGGGCTGTTTGACAGAGCCAAGTGGCTCCTGCAATCTGCCAGTCAGAAGCGGGGCGGATAAGTTTTGTTTGACAGGGAAAAGGGCCGTGGTATGTGTTCGGGGGCCTGTGGCTGGTAGTGGCCGGCTGGCTCCTGAAAATCCACGCCGCGCAGGATGGTTCCCAGACCCGTGGGGGCACCAGTGCCGCTTCGGGGAGGTTTGATTTCGGCAAGTGGCTCCTGCAATCTGCCAGCCAGAAGCGGGGCGGGTGAGTTTTGTTTGCCAGGGAAAAGGGTCGTGGTTTGTGTTCGGGCACCTGTGGCTGGGAGTGGCCGGCTGGCTCCTGAAAATCCACACCGCGCGGGATGTTTCCCAGACCCAAGGTGGCACCAGTGCCGAGTCGGGCTGGTTTGATACAGGCAAGTGGCTTCTGCAATCTGCCAGCCAGAAGCGGGGTGGGTGAGTTTTGTTTGATAGAGCAAAGGCCGTGGTATGTGTTCGGGGGCCTGTGGCTGCGAGTGGCCGGCTGGCTCCTGAAAATCCACGCCGCGCAGGATGGTTCCCAGACCCAAGGTGGCACCAGTGCCGAGTCGGGCTGGTTTGACAGAGCCTATTGTCTCCTGCAATCTGCCAGCCAGAAGCGGGGCGGGTGAGTTTTGTTTGACATTGAAAAGGGCCGTGGTTTGTGTTCGGGGGCCTGTGGCTGGGAGTGGCCGGCTGGCTCCTGAAAATCCACGCCACGCAGGATGGTTCCCAGACCCAAGGTGGCACCAGTGCCGAGTCGGGCTGGTTTGACAGAGCCAAGTGGCTCCTGCAATCTGCCAGTCAGAAGCGGGGCGGATGAGTTTTGTTTGCCATTGAAAAGGGCCGTGGTTTGTGTTCGGGGGCCTGTGGGTAGGAGTAGCCGCCTGGCTCCTGAAAATCCACGACGCTCAGGATGGTTCCCAGACCCAAGGTGGCACCAGTGCCGAGTCGGGCTGGTTTGATAGAGCCAAGTGTCTCCTGCAACCTGCCAGCAAGAACCGGAGCAGGTGAGATTTTTGCCAGGGAAAAGGGCCATGGTTTGTGTTCGGGGGCCTGTGGCTGGGAGTGGCCGTCTGGCTCCTGAAAATCCACGACGCTCAGGATGGTTCCCAGACCCAAGGAGGCACCAGTGCCGAGTCCGGATGGTATGATAGAGGCAAGTGGCTCCTGCATTCTGCCAGCCAGAAGCGGGGCGGGTGAGTATTGTTTACCAGGGAAAAGGGCCGTGGTTTGTGTTCGGGGGCCTGTGGCTGGGAGTGGCCGCCTGGCTCCTGAAAATCCACGACGCTCAGCATGGTTCCCAGACCCAAGGTGGCACCAGTGCCGAGTCGGGCTGGTGTGATTGAGCCAAGTGACTCCTGCAATCTGCAGCCAGAAGCAGGGCGGGTGAGTTTTGTTTGCCAGGGAAAAGGGCCGTCGTTTGTGTTCAGGGGCCTGTGGCTGGGAGTGGCAGGCTGGCTCCTGAAAATACACGCCGCGCAGGATGTTTCCCAGACCCACGGGGGCACCTGTGGCAAGTTGGCTGGTTTGATAGAGCCAAGTGGGTCCTGCAATCTGCCATCCAGAAGCGGGGCGGGTGAGTTTTGTTTGCCCGGGAAAAGAGCCGTGGTTTGTGTTCGGGCACGTGTGGCTGGGAGTGGCCGGCTGGCTCCTGAAAATCCACACCGCGCAGGATGGTTCCCAGACCCAAGGAGGCACCAGTGCCGAGTCCGGATGGTATGATTGAGGAAAGTGGCTCCTGCATTCTACCAGCCAGAAGCGGGGCGAGTGAGTATTGTTTACCAGGGAAAAGGGCCGTGGTTTGTGTTCGGGGGCCTGTGGCTGGGAGTGGCCGCCTGGCTCCTGAAAATCCACGACGCTTAGCATGGTTCCCAGACCAAATGTGGCACCAGTGCCGAGGCGGGCTGGTTTGATAGAGCCAAGTGGCTCCTGCAACCTGCCAGCAAGAACCGGAGCAGGTGAGATTTTTGCCAGGGAAAAGGGCCATGGTTTGTGTTCGGGGGCCTGTGGCTGGGAGTGGCCGGCTGGCTCCTGAAAATCCACGCCGCGCAGGATGGTTCCCAGACCCAAGGTGGCACCAGTGTCGAGTCGGGCTGGTTTGATAGAGGGAAGTGGCTCCTGCAATCTGCCAGCCAGAAGCGGGGCGGGAGAGTTTTCTTTGCCAGGGAAAAGGGCCGTGGTTTGTGTTCGGGCACCTGTGGCTGGGAGTGGCCGGCTGGCTCCTGAAAATCCACACCGCGCGGGATGTTTCCCAGACCCAAGGTGGCACCAGTGCCGAGTCGGGCTGGTGTGATATAGGCAAGTGGCTCCAGCAATCTGCCAGCCAGAAGCGGGGCGGGTGATTATTGTTTGCCAGGCAAAAGGGCCGTAGTTTGTGTTTGGGGGCCTGAGGTTGGGAGTGGCCGGCTGGCTCCTGAAAATCCACGCCAGGCAGGATGGTTCCCAGACCCAAGGTGGCACCAGTGCCGAGTCGGGCTGCTTTGACAGAGCCAAGTGGCTCCTGAAATCTGCCAGCCAGAAGCGGGGCGGGTGAGTTTTTTTTGCCAGGGAAAAGGGCCGTGGTTTTTGTTCGGGGGCCTGTGGTTGGGTGTGGCCGGCTGGGTCGTGAAAGTCCTCGACACGCCGGACACTTCCCAGATCAAAGTGGTGCCAGAGCCAAGTCGGGCTGTTTTGATAGTACCAATTGGCTCCTGCGATATGCCATCCAGAAGCGGGGCAGGTGAGCTTTTTTTGCAAGGGAAAATGGCCGTGGTTTTTGTTTGGGGGCCTGTGGCTGGGAGTGGCCAGCTGGCTCCTGAAAATCCATGATACGCAGGATGGTTCCCAGATGAATGGTGGCAGCAGTGCCAAGTCGCGCTGGTTTCATACTGCCAAGTGGCTTCTGCAATATGCCATCTAGAAGCGGGCAGCTGAGTTTTTTTTGCCAGGGGAAAGGGCCGTGGTTTTTGTTTGGGGGCCTTTGGCTGGGAGTGGCCAGCTGGCTCCTGAAAATCCATGCCGCGCAGTATGGTTCCCAGACCCATGGGGGCACCAGTGCCGTGTCGGGCTGTTTTGATAGAGCTAAGTTGCTCATGCATTCTGCAAGCAAGAAGCGGAACGAGTGAGTTTTTTTGCCAGGGAAAAGGGCCGTGGTTTCTGTTTGGGGACCTGTGGCTGGGAGTGGCCGGCTGGCTCCTGAAAATCCATGCCGCGCAGGATGTTTCCCAGACCCATTGGAGCACCAGTGCCGCTTCGGGGTCATTTGATTGCGGAAAGTGGCTCCTGCAATCTGCCAGCCAGAAGCGGGGCGGGTGAGTTTTGTTTGACAGGGAAAAGGGCCGTGGTATGTGTTCGGGGGCCTGTGGCTGGGAGTGGCCGGCTGGCTCCTGAAAATCCACACCGAGCGGGATGTTTCCCAGACCCAAGGTGGCACCAGTGCCGAGTCGGGCTGTTTGACAGAGCCAAGTGGCTCCTGCAATCTGCCAGTCAGAAGCGGGGCGGATAAGTTTTGTTTGACAGGGAAAAGGGCCGTGGTATGTGTTCGGGGGCCTGTGGCTGGGAGTGGCCGGCTGGCTCCTGAAAATCCACGCCGCGCAGGATGGTTCCCAGACCCGTGGGGGCACCAGTGCCGCTTCGGGGAGGTTTGATTTCGGCAAGTGGCTCCTGCAATCTGCCAGCCAGAAGCGGGGCGGGTGAGTTTTGTTTGCCAGGGAAAAGGGTCGTGGTTTGTGTTCGGGCACCTGTGGCTGGGAGTGGCCGGCTGGCTCCTGAAAATCCACACCGCGCGGGATGTTTCCCAGACCCAAGGTGGCACCAGTGCCGAGTCGGGCTGGTTTGATACAGGCAAGTGGCTTCTGCAATCTGCCAGCCAGAAGCGGGGTGGGTGAGTTTTGTTTGATAGAGCAAAGGCCGTGGTATGTGTTCGGGGGCCTGTGGCTGCGAGTGGCCGGCTGGCTCCTGAAAATCCACGCCGCGCAGGATGGTTCCCAGACCCAAGGTGGCACCAGTGCCGAGTCGGGCTGGTTTGACAGAGCCTATTGTCTCCTGCAATCTGCCAGCCAGAAGCGGGGCGGGTGAGTTTTGTTTGACATTGAAAAGGGCCGTGGTTTGTGTTCGGGGGCCTGTGGCTGGGAGTGGCCGGCTGGCTCCTGAAATTCCACGCCACGCAGGATGGTTCCCAGACCCAAGGTGGCACCAGTGCCGAGTCGGGCTGGTTTTACAGAGCCAAGTGGCTCCTGCAATCTGCCAGTCAGAAGCGGGGCGGATGAGTTTTGTTTGCCATTGAAAAGGGCCGTGGTTTGTGTTCGGGGGCCTGTGGGTAGGAGTAGCCGCCTGGCTCCTGAAAATCCACGACGCTCAGGATGGTTCCCAGACCCAAGGTGGCACCAGTGCCGAGTCGGGCTGGTTTGATAGAGCCAAGTGTCTCCTGCAACCTGCCAGCAAGAACCGGAGCAGGTGAGATTTTTGCCAGGGAAAAGGGCCATGGTTTGTGTTCGGGGGCCTGTGGCTGGGAGTGGCCGTCTGGCTCCTGAAAATCCACGACGCTCAGGATGGTTCCCAGACCCAAGGAGGCTCCAGTGCCGAGTCCGGATGGTATGATAGAGGCAAGTGGCTCCTGCATTCTGCCAGCCAGAAGCGGGGCGGGTGAGTATTGTTTACCAGGGAAAAGGGCCGTGGTTTGTGTTCGGGGGCCTGTGGCTGGGAGTGGCCGCCTGGCTCCTGAAAATCCACGCCGCGCAGGATGTTTCCCAGACCCACGGGGGCACCTGTGGCAAGTCGGCTGGTTTGATAGAGCCAAGTGGGTCCTGCAATCTGCCATCCAGAAGCGGGGCGGGTGAGTTTTGTTTGCCCGGGAAAAGAGCCGTGGTTTGTGTTCGGGCACGTGTGGCTGGGAGTGGCCGGCTGTCTCCTGAAAATCCACGCCAGGCAGGATGGTTCCCAGACCCAAGGTGGCACCAGTGCCGAGTCGGGCTGGTTTGATAGAGCCAAGTGGCTCCTGCAATCTGCCAGCCAGAAGCGGGGCGGGTGAGTTTTGTTTGACAGGGAAAAGGGCCGCGGTTTGTGCTTGGGGGCCTGTGGTTGGGAGTGGCCGGCTGGGTCCTGAAAGTCCTCGACAAGCAGGACACTTCCCAGATCAAAGGTGGTGCCAGTGCCAAGTCGGGCTGTTTTGATTGTACCAAGTGGCTCCTGCAATCTGCCATCCAGAAGCGGGGCGGGTGAGTTATGTTTGACAGAGCAATGGCCGTGGTATGTGTTCGGGGGCCTGTGGGTAGGAGTAGCCGCCTGGCTCCTGAAAATCCACGACGCTCAGGATGGTTCCCAGACCCAAGGTGGCACCAGTGCCAAGTCGGGCTGTTTTGATAGAGACAAGTGGCTCCTGCAACCTGCCAGCAAGAACCGGAGCAGGTGAGATTTTTGCCAGGGAAAAGGGCCACGGTTTGTGTTTGTGGGCCTGTGGCTGGGAGTGGCCGGCCGGCTCCTGAAAAGCCACGACGCTCAGGATGGTTCCCAGACCCAAGGAGGCAACAGTGCCGTGTCCGGATGGTATGATACAGGCAAGTGGCTCCTGCATTCTGCCAGCCAGAAGCGGGGCGGGTGAGTATTGTTTACCAGGGAAAAGGGCCGTGGTTGGTGTTCGGGGGCCTGTGGCTGGGAGTGGCCGGCTGGCTCCTGAAAATCCACGCCGCGCGGGATGTTTCCCAGACCCAAGGTGGCACCAGTGCCGAGTCAGGCTGGTTTGATATAGGCAAGTGGATCCTGCAATCTGCCAGCCAGAAGCGAGGCAGGTGAATTTTGATTGACATGGAAAAGGGCCGTGGTTTTTGTTCGGGGGCCTGTGGCTGGGAGTGGCCGGCTGGCTCCTGAAAATCCATGCCGCGCAGGATGGTTCCCAGACCCATGGGAGCACCAGTTCCGAGTCGGGCTGGAATGATAGAGGCAAGTGGCTCCTGCAATCTGCCAGCCAGAAGCGGGGCGGGTGATTATTGTTTGCCAGGGAAAAGGGCCGTAGTTTGTGTTTGGGGGCCTGAGGTTGGGAGTGGCCGGCTGGCTCCTGAAAATCCACGCCGCGCAGGATGGTTCCCAGACCCAAGGTGGCACCAGTGCCGAGTCGGGCTGCTTTGACAGAGCCAAGTGGCTCCTGAAATCTGCCAGCCAGAAGCGGGGCGGGTGAGTTTTTTTTCACAGGCAAAAGGGCCGTGGTTTTTGTTTGGGGGCCTGTGGCTGGGAATGGCCAGCTGGCTCCTGAAAATCCATGATACGCAGGATGGTTCCCAGATGAATGGTGGCAGCAGTGCCAAGTCGCGCTGGTTTCATACTGCCAAGTGGCTTCTGCAATATGCCATCTAGAAGCGGGCAGCTGAGTTTTTTTTGCCAGGGGAAAGGGCCGTGGTTTTTGTTTGGGGGCCTTTGGCTGGGAGTGGCCAGCTGGCTCCTGAAAATCCATGCCGCGCAGGATGGTTCCCAGACCCATGGGGGCACCAGTGCCATGTCAGGCTGTTTTGATAGAACTAAGTTGCTCATGCATTCTGCAAGCAAGAAGCGGAACGAGTGAGTTTTTTTGCCAGGGAAAAGGGCCGTGGTTTGTGTTCGGGCACCTGTGGCTGGGAGTGGCCGGCTGCCTCCTGAAAATCCATGCCGCGCAGGATGTTTCCCAGACCCATTGGAGCACCAGTGCCGCTTCGGGGTCGTTTGATTGCGGAAAGTGGCTCCTGCAATCTGCCAGCCAGAAGCGGGGCGGGTGAGTTTTGTTTGACAGGGAAAAGGGCCGTGGTATGTGTTCGGGGGCCTGTGGCTGGGAGTTGCCGGCTGGCTCCAGAAAATCCACACTGCGCGGGATGTTTCCCACACACAAGTTGGCACCAGTGCCGAGTCGGGCTGGTTTGACAGAGCCAAGTGTCTCCTGCAATCTGCCAATCAGAAGCGGGGCGGATAAGTTTTGTTTGACAGGGAAAAGGGCCGTGGTATGTGTTCGGGGGCCTGTGGCTGGGAGTGGCCGGCTGGCTCCTGAAAATCCACGCCGCGCAGGATGGTTCCCAGACCCGTGGGGGCACCAGTGCCGCTTCGGGGAGGTTTGATTTCGGCAAGTGGCTCCTGCAATCTGCCAGCCAGAAGCGGGGCGGGTGAGTTTTGTTTGCCAGGGAAACGGGCCGTGGTTTGTGTTCGGGCACCTGTGGCTGGGAGTGGCCGGCTGGCTCCTGAAAATCCATGCCGCGCAGGATGTTT
The DNA here is from genome assembly GCF_047830755.1 of Zonotrichia albicollis. Lineage (NCBI taxonomy): Eukaryota > Metazoa > Chordata > Aves > Passeriformes > Passerellidae > Zonotrichia > Zonotrichia albicollis. The sequence continues at coordinate 3,734,110 of NC_133855.1, forward strand.
CCCAGACCCAAGGTGGCACCAGTGCCGAGTCGGGCTGGTTTGATATAGGCAAGTGGCTTCTGCAATCTGCCAGCCAGAAGCGGGGTGGGTGAGTTTTGTTTGATAGAGCAAAGGCCGTGGTATGTGTTCGGGGGCCTGTGGCTGGGAGTGGCCGGCTGGCTCCTGAAAATCCACGCCGCGCAGGATGGGTCCCAGACCCAAGGTGGCACCAGTGCCGAGTCGGGCTGGTTTGACAGAGCCTATTGTCTCCTGCAATCTGCCAGCCAGAAGCGGGGCGGGTGAGTTTTTTTTGACATTGAAAAGGGCCGTGGTTTGTGTTCGGGGGCCTGTGGCTGGGAGTGGCCGGCTGGCTCCTGAAAATCCACGCCACGCAGGATGGTTCCCAGACCCAAGGTGGCACCAGTGCCGAGTCGGGCTGGTTTGACAGAGCCAAGTGGCTCCTGCAATCTGCCAGTCAGAAGCGGGGCGGATGAGTTTTGTTTGCCATTGAAAAGGGCCGTGGTTTGTGTTCGGGGGCCTGTGAGTAGGAGTAGCCGCCTGGCTCCTGAAAATCCACGACGCTCAGGATGGTTCCCAGACCCAAGGTGGCACCAGTGCCGAGTCGGGCTGGTTTGATAGAGCCAAGTGTCTCCTGCAACCTGCCAGCAAGAACCGGAGCAGGTGAGATTTTTGCCAGGGAAAAGGGCCATGGTTTGTGTTCGGGGGCCTGTGGCTGGGAGTGGCCGTCTGGCTCCTGAAAATCCACGACGCTCAGGATGGTTCCCAGACCCAAGGAGGCACCAGTGCCGAGTCCGGATGGTATGATAGAGGCAAGTGGCTCCTGCATTCTGCCAGCCAGAAGCGGGGCGGGTGAGTATTGTTTACCAGGGAAAAGGGCCGTGGTTTGTGTTCGGGGGCCTGTGGCTGGGAGTGGCCGCCTGGCTCCTGAAAATCCACGATGCTCAGCATGGTTCCCAGACCCAAGGTGGCACCAGTGCCGAGTCGGGCTGGTGTGGTTGAGCCAAGTGACTCCTGCAATCTGCAGCCAGAAGCAGGGCGGGTGAGTTTTGTTTGCCAGGGAAAAGGGCCGTCGTTTGTGTTCAGGGGCCTGTGGCTGGGAGTGGCAGGCTGGCTCCTGAAAATACACGCCGCGCAGGATGTTTCCCAGACCCACGGGGGCACCTGTGGCAAGTTGGCTGGTTTGATAGAGCCAAGTGGGTCCTGCAATCTGCCATCCAGAAGCGGGGCGGGTGAGTTTTGTTTGCCCGGGAAAAGAGCTGTGGTTTGTGTTCGGGCACGTGTGGCTGGGAGTGGCCGGCTGGCTCCTGAAAATCCACACCGCGCAGGATGGTTTCCAGACCCAAGGAGGCACCTGTGCCGAGTCCGGATGGTATGATTTAGGAAAGTGGCTCCTGCATTCTACCAGCCAGAAGCGGGGCGAGTGAGTATTGTTTACCAGGGAAAAGGGCCGTGGTTTGTGTTCGGGGGCCTGTGGCTGGGAGTGGCCGCCTGGCTCCTGAAAATCCACGACGCTTAGCATGGTTCCCAGACCAAATGTGGCACCAGTGCCGAGGCGGGCTGGTTTGATAGAGCCAAGTGGCTCCTGCAACCTGCCAGCAAGAACCGGAGCAGGTGAGATTTTTGCCAGGGAAAAGGGCCATGGTTTGTGTTCGGGGGCCTGTGGCTGGGAGTGGCCGGCTGGCTCCTGAAAATCCACGCCGCGCAGGATGGTTCCCAGACCCAAGGTGGCACCAGTGTCGAGTCGGGCTGGTTTGATAGAGGGAAGTGGCTCCTGCAATCTGCCAGCCAGAAGCGGGGCGGGAGAGTTTTCTTTGCCAGGGAAAAGGGCCGTGGTTTGTGTTCGGGCACCTGTGGCTGGGAGTGGCCGGCTGGCTCCTGAAAATCCACACCGCGCGGGATGTTTCCCAGACCCAAGGTGGCACCAGTGCCGAGTCGGGCTGGTGTGATATAGGCAAGTGGCTCCAGCAATCTGCCAGCCAGAAGCGGGGCGGGTGATTATTGTTTGCCAGGCAAAAGGGCCGTAGTTTGTGTTTGGGGGCCTGAGGTTGGGAGTGGCCGGCTGGCTCCTGAAAATCCACGCCAGGCAGGATGGTTCCCAGACCCAAGGTGGCACCAGTGCCGAGTCGGGCTGCTTTGACAGAGCCAAGTGGCTCCTGAAATCTGCCAGCCAGAAGCGGGGCGGGTGAGTTTTTTTTGCCAGGGAAAAGGGCCGTGGTTTTTGTTCGGGGGCCTGTGGTTGGGTGTGGCCGGCTGGGTCGTGAAAGTCCTCGACACGCCGGACACTTCCCAGATCAAAGTGGTGCCAGAGCCAAGTCGGGCTGTTTTGATAGTACCAATTGGCTCCTGCGATATGCCATCCAGAAGCGGGGCAGGTGAGCTTTTTTTGCAAGGGAAAATGGCCGTGGTTTTTGTTTGGGGGCCTGTGGCTGGGAGTGGCCAGCTGGCTCCTGAAAATCCATGATACGCAGGATGGTTCCCAGATGAATGGTGGCAGCAGTGCCAAGTCGCGCTGGTTTCATACTGCCAAGTGGCTTCTGCAATATGCCATCTAGAAGCGGGCAGCTGAGTTTTTTTTGCCAGGGGAAAGGGCCGTGGTTTTTGTTTGGGGGCCTTTGGCTGGGAGTGGCCAGCTGGCTCCTGAAAATCCATGCCGCGCAGTATGGTTCCCAGACCCATGGGGGCACCAGTGCCGTGTCGGGCTGTTTTGATAGAGCTAAGTTGCTCATGCATTCTGCAAGCAAGAAGCGGAACGAGTGAGTTTTTTTGCCAGGGAAAAGGGCCGTGGTTTGTGTTCGGGGACCTGTGGCTGGGAGTGGCCGGCTGGCTCCTGAAAATCCATGCCGCGCAGGATGTTTCCCAGACCCATTGGAGCACCAGTGACGCTTCGGGGTCGTTTGATTGCGGAAAGTGGCTCCTGCAATCTGTCAGCCAGAAGCGGGGCGGGTGAGTTTTGTTTGACAGGGAAAAGGGCCGTGGTATGTGTTCGGGGGCCTGTGGCTGGGAGTGGCCGGCTGGCTCCTGAAAATCCACACCGCGCAGGATGTTTCCCAGACCCAAGGTGGCACCAGTGCCGAGTCGGGCTGGTTTGACAGAGCCAAGTGGCTCCTGCAATCTGCCAGTCAGAAGCGGGGCGGATAAGTTTTGTTTGACAGGGAAAAGGGCCGGGGTATGTGTTCGGGGGCCTGTGGCTGGGAGTGGCCGGCTGGCTCCTGGAAATCCACGCCGCGCAGGATGGTTCCCAGACCCGTGGGGGCACCAGTGCCGCTTCGGGGAGGTTTGATTTCGGCAAGTGGCTCCTGCAATCTGCCAGCCAGAAGCGGGGCGGGTGAGTTTTGTTTGACAGGGAAAAGGGCCGTGGTTTGTGTTCGGGCACCTGTGGCTGGGAGTGGCCGGCTGGCTCCTGAAAATCCACACCGCGCGGGATGTTTCCCAGACCCAAGGTGGCACCAGTGCCGAGTCGGGCTGGTTTGATACAGGCAAGTGGCTTCTGCAATCTGCCAGCCAGAAGCGGGGTGGTTGAGTTTTGTTTGATAGAGTAAAGGCCGTGGTATGTGTTCGGGGGCCTGTGGCTGCGAGTGGCCGGCCGGCTCCTGAAAAGCCACGACGCTCAGGATGGTTCCCAGACCCAAGGAGGCAACAGTGCCGTGTCCGGATGGTATGATAGAGGCAAGTGGCTCCTGCATTCTGCCAGCCAGAAGCGGGGCGGGTGAGTATTGTTTACCAGGGAAAAGGGCCGTGGTTGGTGTTCGGGGGCCTGTGGCTGGGAGTGGCCGGCTGGCTCCTGAAAATCCACACCGCGCGGGATATTTCCCAGACCCAAGGTGGCACCAGTGCCGCGTCAGGCTGGTTTGATATAGGCAAGTGGATCCTGCAATCTGCCAGCCAGAAGCGAGGCAGGTGAATTTTGTTTGACATGGAAAAGGGCCGTGGTTTTTGTTCGGGGGCCTGTGGCTGGGAGTGGCCGGCTGGCTCCTGAAAATCCATGCCGCGCAGGATGGTTCCCAGACCCATGGGAGCACCAGTGCCGAGTCGGGCTGGAATGATAGAGGGAAGTGGCTCCTGCAATCTGCCAGACAGAAGCGGGGCGGGTGAGTTTTGTTTGCCAGGGAAAAGGGCCGTGGTTTGTGTTCGGGGGCCTGTAGCTGGGAGTGGCCGCCTGGCTCCTGAAAATCCACGCCACGCAGGATGGTTCCCAGATGAATGGTGGCACCAGTGCCGAGTCGGGCTGGTTTGACAGAGCCAAGTGGCTCCTGCAATCTGCCAGACAGAAGCGGGGCGGGTGAGTTTTGTTTGACAGGGAAAAGGTCCGTGGTATGTGTTCAGGGGCCTGTGGCTGGGAGTGGCCGGCTGGATGGTTCCCAAACGGAAGGTGGCACCAGTGCCGAGTCGGGCTGGTTTGATAGAGCCAAGTGGCTTCTGCAACCTGCCAGCAAGAACCGGAGCAGGTGAGATTTTTGCCAGGGAAAAGGGCCATGGTTTGTGTTTGGGGGCCTGTGGCAGGGAGTGGCCGGCTGGCTCCTGAAAATCCACGATACGCAGGATGGTTCCCAGACCCAAGGTGGCACAAGTGCCGAGTCGGGCTGGTTTGATAGAGCCAAGTGGCTCCTGCAATATGCCAGCCAGAAGCGGGGCGGGTGAGTTTTGTTTGACAGAGCAAAGGCCGTGGTATTTGTTCGGGGGCCTGTGGCTGGGAGTGGCCGGCTGGCTCCTGAAAATCCACGCCGCGCAGGATGGTTCCCAGACCCAAGGTGGCACCAGTGCCGAGTCGGACTGGATGGACAGAGCCAAGTGGCTCCTGCAATCTGCCAGTGAGAAGCGGGGCGGATGAGTTTTGTTTGCCATTGAAAAGGGCCGTGGTTTGTGTTCAGGCGCCTGTGGCTAGGAGTAGCCGCCTGGCTCCTGAAAATCCACGCTCGCAGGATGGTTCCCAGACCCATGGTGGCACCAGTGCCGAGTCGGGCTGCTTTGATAGAGCCAAGTGGCTCTTGCAACCTGCCAGCAAGAACCGGAGCAGGTGAGATTTTTGCCAGGGAAAAGGGCCATGGTTTGTGTTCGGGGGCCTGTGGCTGGGAGTGGTCGGCTGGCTCCTGAAAATCCACGATACGCAGGATGGTTCCCAGATGAAAGGTGGCACCAGTGCCGAGTCGGGCTGGTTTGATTGAGCCAAGTGGCTCCTGCAATCTGCCAGCCAGAGGCGGGGCGGGTGAGTTTTGTTTGACAGAGCAAAGGCCGTGGTATTTGTTCGGGGGCCTGTGGCTGGGAGTGGCCGGCTGGCTCCTGAAAATCCACGCCGCGCAGGATGGTTCCCAGACCCAAGGTGGCACCAGTGCCGAGTCGGGCTGGTTTGACAGAGCCAAGTGGCTCCTGCAATCTGCCAGTGAGAAGCGGGGCGGGTGAGTTTTGTTTGCCATTGAAAAGGGCCGTGGTTTGTGTTCAGGGGCCTGTGGCTAGGAGCAGCCGCCTGACTCCTGAAAATCCACACCGCGCAGGATGGTTCCCAGACCCAAGGTGCCACCAGTGCCGAGTCGGGCTGGTTTGATTGCGGCAAGAGGCTCCTGCAATCTGCCAGCCAGAAGCAGGGCGGGTGAGTTTTGTTTGACAGGGAAAAGGGCCATGGTATGTGTTTGGGGGCCAGTGGCTGGGAGTGGCCGGCTGGCTCCTGAAAATCCATGCCGCGCAGGATGGTTCCCAGACCCATGGGAGCACCAGTGCTGCTTCGGGGTGGTTTGATTGCGGCAAGTGGCTCCTGCAATCTGCCAGCCAGAAGCGGGGTGGGTGAGTTTTGTTTGACAGGGAAAAGGGCCGTGGTATGTGTTCGGGGGCCTGTGGCTGGGAGTGGCCGGCTGGCTCCTGAAAATCCACGCCGCGCAGGATGGTTCCCAGACCCACGGGAGCACCAGTGGCGAGTTGGCTGGTTTGATTGAGCCTAGTGGCTCCTGCAATCTGCCAGCCAGAAGCGGGGTGGGTGAGTTTTGTTTGCCAGGGAAAAGGGCCGTGGTTTGTGTTCAGGGGCCTGTGGCTGGGAGTGGCCGGCTGGCTCCTGAGAATCCACACCGCGCGGGATGTTTCCCACACCCAAGGTGGCACCAGTGCCGAGTCGGGCTGGTTTGATTGCGGCAAGTGGCTCCTGCAATCTGCCAGCCAGAAGCGGGGCGGGTGAGTTTTGTTTGACAGAGCAAAGGCCGTGGTATTTGTTTGGGGGTCTGTGGTTGGGAGTGGCCGGCTGGCTCCTGAAAGTCCTCGACACGCAGGACACTTCCCAGATGAAAGGTGGCACCAGTGCCAAGTCGGGCTGTTTTGATAGTACCAAGTGGCTCCTGCAATATGCCATCCAGAAGCGGGGCGGGTGAGTTTTGTTTGACAGACCAAAGGCCGTGGTATGTGTTCGGGGGCCTGTGGCTTGGAGTGGCCGGCTGCCTCCTGAAAATCCACGCCGCGCAGGATGGTTCCCAGACCCAAGGAGGCACCAGTGCCGAGTCCGCATGGTATGATTGAGGAAAGTGGCTCCTGCATTCTACCAGCCAGAAGCGGGGCGGGTGAGTATTGTTTACCAGGGAAAAGGGCCGTGGTTGGTGTTCGGGGGCCTGTGGCTGGGAGTGGCCGGCTGGCTCCTGAAAATCCACGCCGCGCAGGATGGTTCCCAGACCCAAGGTGGCACAAGTGCCGAGTCGGGCTGGTGTGATATAGGCAAGTGGCTCCAGCAATCTGCCAGCCAGAAGCGGGGCGGGTGATTATTGTTTGCCAGGGAAAAGGGCCGTAGTTTGTGTTTGGGGGCCTGAGGTTGGGAGTGGCCGGCTGGCTCCTGAAAATCCACGCCGCGCAGGATGGTTCCCAGACCCAAGGTGGCACCAGTGCCGAGTCGGGCTGCTTTGACAGAGCCAAGTGGCTCCTGAAATCTGCCAGCCAGAAGCGGGGCGGGTGAGTTTTTTTTGACAGGCAAAAGGGCCGTGGTTTTTGTTTGGGGGCCTGTGGCTGGGAGTGGCCAGCTGGCTCCTGAAAATCCATGATATGCAGGATGGTTCCCAGATGAATGGTGGCAGCAGTGCCAAGTCGCGCTGGTTTCATACTGCCAAGTGGCTTCTGCAATATGCCATCTAGAAGCGGGCAGCTGAGTTTTTTTTGCCAGGGGAAAGGGCCGTGGTTTTTGTTTGGGGGCCTTTGGCTGGGAGTGGCCAGCTGGCTCCTGAAAATCCATGCCGCGCAGGATGCTTCCCAGACCCATGGGGGCACCAGTGCCATGTCAGGCTGTTTTGATAGAACTAAGTTGCTCATGCATTCTGCAAGCAAGAAGCGGAACGAGTGAGTTTTTTTGCCAGGGAAAAGGGCCGTGGTTTGTGTTCGGGCACCTGTGGCTGGGAGTGGCCGGCTGGCTCCTGAAAATCCATGCCGCGCAGGATGTTTCCCAGACCCATTGGAGCACCAGTGCCGCTTCGGGGTCGTTTGATTGCGGAAAGTGGCTCCTGCAATCTGCCAGCCAGAAGTGGGGCGGGTGAGTTTTGTTTGACAGGGAAAAGGGCCGTGGTATGTGTTCGGGGGCCTGTGGCTGGGAGTTGCCGGCTGGCTCCTGAAAATCCACACCGCGCGGGATGTTTCCCACACCCAAGGTGGCACCAGTGCCGAGTCGGGCTGGTTTGACAGAGCCAAGTGTCTCCTGCAATCTGCCAGTCAGAAGCGGGGCGGATAAGTTTTGTTTGACAGGGAAAAGGGCCGTGGTATGTGTTCGGGGGCCTGTGGCTGGGAGTGGCCGCCTGGCTCCTGAAAATCCACGCCGCGCAGGATGGTTCCCAGACCCGTTGGGGCACCAGTGCCGCTTCGGGGAGGTTTGATTTCGGCAAGTGGCTCCTGCAATCTGCCAGCCAGAAGCGGGGCGGGTGAGTTTTGTTTGCCAGGGAAACGGGCCGTGGTTTGTGTTCGGGCACCTGTGGCTGGGAGTGGCCGGCTGGCTCCTGAAAATCCACACCGCGCGGGATGTTTCCCAGACCCAAGGTGGCACCAGTGCCGAGTCGGGCTGGTTTGATATAGGCAAGTGGCTTCTGCAATCTGCCAGCCAGAAGCGGGGTGGGTGAGTTTTGTTTGATAGAGCAAAGGCCGTGGTATGTGTTCGGGGGCCTGTGGCTGGGAGTGGCCGGCTGGATCCTGAAAATCCACGCCGCGCAGGATGGGTCCCAGACCCAAGGTGGCACCAGTGCCGAGTCGGGCTGGTTTGATATAGGCAAGGGGCTCCTGCAATCTTCCAGCCAGAAGCGAGGCAGGTGAATATTCTTTGACATGCATAAAGGCCGTGGTTATTGTTCGGGGGCCTGTGGCTGGGAGTGGCCGGCTGGCTCCTGGAAATCCATGCCGCGCAGGATGGTTCCCAGATGAAAGGTGGCACCAGTGCCACCTCGAGCTGGTTTGACAGAGCCAAGTGGCTCCTGCAATCTGCCAGACAGAAGCGGGGCGGGTGAGTTTTGTTTGACAGGGATAAGGTCCGTGGTATGTGTTCGGGGGCCTGTGGCTGGGAGTGGCCGGCTGGCTCCTGAAAATCCACGCCGCGCAGGATGGTTCCCAGACCCATGGTGGCACCAGTGCCGAGTCGGGCTGGTTTGATAGAGCCAAGTGGCTCCTGCAACCTGCCAGCAAGAACCGGAGCAGGTGAGATTTTTGCCAGGGAAAAGGGTCATGGTTTGTGTTTGGGGGCCTGTGGCTGGGAGTGGCCGTCTGGCTCCTGAAAATCCACGATACGCAGGATGGTTCCCAGACCCAAGGTGGCACAAGTGCCGAGTCGGGCTGGTTTGATAGAGCCAAGTGGCTCCTGCAATATGCCAGTCAGAAGCGGGGCGGATGAGTTTTGTTTGCCATTGAAAAGGGCCGTGGTTTGTGTTCGGGAGCCTGTGAGTAGGAGTAGCCGCCTGGCTCCTGAAAATCCACGACGCTCAGGATGGTTCCCAGACCCAAGGTGGCACCAGTGCCGAGTCGGGCTGGTTTGATAGAGCCAAGTGTCTCCTGCAACCTGCCAGCAAGAACCGGAGCAGGTGAGATTTTTGCCAGGGAAAAGGGCCATGGTTTGTGTTCGGGGGCCTGTGGCTGGGAGTGGCCGTCTGGCTCCTGAAAATCCACGACGCTCAGGATGGTTCCCAGACCCAAGGAGGCACCAGTGCCGAGTCCGGATGGTATGATAGAGGCAAGTGGCTCCTGCATTCTGCCAGCCAGAAGCGGGGCGGGTGAGTATTGTTTACCAGGGAAAAGGGCCGTGGTTTGTGTTCGGGGGCCTGTGGCTGGGAGTGGCCGCCTGGCTCCTGAAAATCCACGACGCTCAGCATGGTTCCCAGACCCAAGGTGGCACCAGTGCCGAGTCGGGCTGGTGTGGTTGAGCCAAGTGACTCCTGCAATCTGCAGCCAGAAGCAGGGCGGGTGAGTTTTGTTTGCCAGGGAAAAGGGCCGTCGTTTGTGTTCAGGGGCCTGTGGCTGGGAGTGGCCGGCTGGCTCCTGAAAATCCACACCGCGCGGGATGTTTCCCAGACCCAAGGTGGCACCAGTGCCGAGTCGGGCTGGTGTGATATAGGCAAGTGGCTCCAGCAATCTGCCAGCCAGAAGCGGGGCGGGTGATTATTTTTTGCCAGGCAAAAGGGCCGTAGTTTGTGTTTGGGGGCCTGAGGTTGGGAGTGTCCGGCAGGCTCCTGAAAATCCACGCCAGGCAGGATGGTTCCCAGACCCAAGGTTGCACCAGTGCCGAGTCGGGCTGCTTTGACAGAGCCAAGTGGCTCCTGAAATCTGCCAGCCAGAAGCGGGGCGGGTGAGTTTTTTTTGCCAGGGAAAAGGGCCGTGGTTTTTGTTCGGGGGCCTGTGGTTGGGTGTGGCCGGCTGGGTCGTGAAAGTCCTCGACACGCCGGACACTTCCCAGATCAAAGTGGTGCCAGAGCCAAGTCGGGCTGTTTTGATAGTACCAATTGGCTCCTGCGATATGCCATCCGGAAGCGGGGCAGGTGAGCTTTTTTTGCAAGGGAAAATGGCCGTGGTTTTTGTTTGGGGGCCTGTGGCTGGGAGTGGCCGCCTGGCTCCTGAAAATCCATGATACGCAGGATGGTTCCCAGATGAATGGTGGCAGCAGTGCCAAGTCGCGCTGGTTTCATACTGCCAAGTGGCTTCTGCAATATGCCATCTAGAAGCGGGCAGCTGAGTTTTTTTTGCCAGGGGAAAGGGCCGTGGTTTTTGTTTGGGGGCCTTTGGCTGGGAGTGGCCAGCTGGCTCCTGAAAATCCATGCCGCGCAGTATGGTTCCCAGACCCATGGGGGCACCAGTGCCGTGTCGGGCTGTTTTGATAGAGCTAAGTTGCTCATGCATTCTGCAAGCAAGAAGCGGAACGAGTGAGTTTTTTTGCCAGGGAAAAGGGCCGTGGTTTGTGTTCGGGGACCTGTGGCTGGGAGTGGCCGGCTGGCTCCTGAAAATCCATGCCGCGCAGGATGTTTCCCAGACCCATTGGAGCACCAGTGACGCTTCGGGGTCGTTTGATTGCGGAAAGTGGCTCCTGCAATCTGCCAGCCAGAAGCGGGGCGGGTGAGTTTTGTTTGACAGGGAAAAGGGCCGTGGTATGTGTTCGGGGGCCTGTGGCTGGGAGTGGCCGGCTGGCTCCTGAAAATCCACACCGCGCGGGATGTTTCCCAGACCCAAGGTGGCACCAGTGCCGAGTCGGGCTGGTTTGACAGAGCCAAGTGGCTCCTGCAATCTGCCAGTCAGAAGCGGGGCGGATAAGTTTTGTTTGACAGGGAAAAGGGCCGTGGTATGTGTTCGGGGGCCTGTGGCTGGGAGTGGCCGGCTGGCTCCTGAAAATCCACGCCGCGCAGGATGGTTCCCAGACCCGTGGGGGCACCAGTGCCGCTTCGGGGAGGTTTGATTTCGGCAAGTGGCTCCTGCAATCTGCCAGCCAGAAGCGGGGCGGGTGAGTTTTGTTTGACAGGGAAAAGGGCCGTGGTTTGTGTTCGGGCACCTGTGGCTGGGAGTGGCCGGCTGGCTCCTGAAAATCCACACCGCGCGGGATGTTTCCCAGACCCAAGGTGGCACCAGTGCCGAGTCGGGCTGGTTTGATACAGGCAAGTGGCTTCTGCAATCTGCCAGCCAGAAGCGGGGTGGGTGAGTTTTGTTTGATAGAGTAAAGGCCGTGGTATGTGTTCGGGGGCCTGTGGCTGCGAGTGGCCGGCTGGCTCCTGAAAATCCACGCCGCGCAGGATGTTTCCCAGACCCACGGTGGCACCACTGGAAAATCGGCTGGTTTGATAGAGCCAAGTGGGTCCTGCAATCTGCCATCCAGAAGCGGGGCGGGTGAGTTTTGTTTGCCCGGGAAAAGAGCCGTGGTTTGTGTTCGGGCACGTGTGGCTGGGAGTGGCCGGCTGGCTCCTGAAAATCCACGCCAGGCAGGATGGTTCCCAGACCCATGGGGGCACCAGTGCCGAGTCGGGCTGGTTTGATAGAGCCAAGTGGCTCCTGCAATCTGCCAGCCAGAAGCGGGGCGGGTGAGTTTTGTTTGACAGGGAAAAGGGCCGCGGTTTGTGCTTGGGGGCCTGTGGTTGGGAGTGGCCGGCTGGGTCCTGAAAGTCCTCGACAAGCAGGACACTTCCCAGATCAAAGGTGGTGCCAGTGCCAAGTCGGGCTGTTTTGATTGTACCAAGTGGCTCCTGCAATCTGCCATCCAGAAGCGGGGCGGGTGAGTTTTGTTTGACAGAGCAATGGCCGTGGTATGTGTTCGGGGGCCTGTGGCTGGGAGTGGCCGGCCGGCTCCTGAAAAGCCACGACGCTCAGGATGGTTCCCAGACCCAAGGAGGCAACAGTGCCGTGTCCGGATGGTATGATAGAGGCAAGTGGCTCCTGCATTCTGCCAGCCAGAAGCGGGGCGGGTGAGTATTGTTTACCAGGGAAAAGGGCCGTGGTTGGTGTTCGGGGGCCTGTGGCTGGGAGTGGCCGGCTGGCTCCTGAAAATCCACACCGCGCGGGATATTTCCCAGACCCAAGGTGGCACCAGTGCCGAGTCAGGCTGGTTTGATATAGGCAAGTGGATCCTGCAATCTGCCAGCCAGAAGCGAGGCAGGTGAATTTTGTTTGACATGGAAAAGGGCCGTGGTTTTTGTTCGGGGGCCTGTGGCTGGGAGTGGCCTGCTGGCTCCTGAAAATCCATGCCGCGCAGGATGGTTCCCAGACCCATGGGAGCACCAGTGCCGAGTCGGGCTGGAATGATAGAGGCAAGTGGCTCCTGCAATCTGCCAGCCAGAAGCGGGGCGGGTGAGTTTTGTTTGCCAGGGAAAAGGGCCGTGGTTTGTGTTCGGGGGCCTGTAGCTGGGAGTGGCCGGCTGGCTCCTGAAAATCCACGCCACGCAGGATGGTTCCCAGATGAAAGGTGGCACCAGTGCCGAGTCGGGCTGGTTTGACAGAGCCAAGTGGCTCCTGCAATCTGCCAGACAGAAGCGGGGCGGGTGAGTTTTGTTTGACAGGGAAAAGGTCCGTGGTATGTGTTCAGGGGCCTGTGGCTGGGAGTGGCCAGCTGGATGGTTCCCAGACCCATGGTGGCACCAGTGCCGAGTCGGGCTGGTTTGATAGAGCCAAGTGGCTCCTGCAACCTGCCAGCAAGAACCGGAGCAGGTGAGATTTTTGCCAGGGAAAAGGGCCATGGTTTGTGTTTGGGGGCCTGTGGCTGGGAGTGGCCGGCTGGCTCCTGAAAATCCACGATACGCAGGATGGTTCCCAGACCCAAGGTGGCACAAGTGCCGAGTCGGGCTGGTTTGATAGAGCCAAGTGGCTCCTGCAATATGCCAGCCAGAAGCGGGGCGGGTGAGTTTTGTTTGACAGAGCAAAGGCCGTGGTATTTGTTCGGGGGCCTGTGGCTGGGAGTGGCCGGCTGGCTCCTGAAAATCCACGCCGCGCAGGATGGTTCCCAGACCCAAGGTGGCACCAGTGCCGAGTCAGACTGGATGGACAGAGCCAAGTGGCTCCTGCAATCTGCCAGTGAGAAGCGGGGCGGATGAGTTTTGTTTGCCATTGAAAAGGGCCGTGGTTTGTGTTCAGGCGCCTGTGGCTAGGAGTAGCCGCCTGGCTCCTGAAAATCCACGCTCGCAGGATGGTTCCCAGACCCATGGTGGCACCAGTGCCGAGTCGGGCTGCTTTGATAGAGCCAAGTGGCTCTTGCAACCTGCCAGCAAGAACCGGAGCAGGTGAGATTTTTGCCAGGGAAAAGGGCCATGGTTTGTGTTCGGGGGCCTGTGGCTGGGAGTGGTCGGCTGGCTCCTGAAAATCCACGATACGCAGGATGGTTCCCAGATGAAAGGTGGCACCAGTGCCGAGTCGGGCTGTTTTGATATTACCAAGTGGCTCCTGCAATCTGCCAGCCAGAGGCGGGGCGGGTGAGTTTTGTTTGACAGAGCAAAGGCCGTGGTATGTGTTTGGGGGCCTGTGGCTTGGAGTGGCCGGCTGGCTCCTGAATATCCACACCGCGCGGGATGTTTCCCAGACCCAAGGTGGCACCAGTGCCGAGTCGGGCTGGTGTGATATAGGCAAGTGGCTCCAGCAATCTGCCAGCCAGAAGCGGGGCGGGTGATTATTTTTTGCCAGGCAAAAGGGCCGTAGTTTGTGTTTGGGGGCCTGAGGTTGGGAGTCTCCGGCAGGCTCCTGAAAATCCACGCCAGGCAGGATGGTTCCCAGACCCAAGGTTGCACCAGTGCCGAGTCGGGCTGCTTTGACAGAGCCAAGTGGCTCCTGAAATCTGCCAGCCAGAAGCGGGGCGGGTGAGTTTTTTTTGCCAGGGAAAAGGGCCGTGGTTTTTGTTCGGGGGCCTGTGGTTGGGTGTGGCCGGCTGGGTCGTGAAAGTCCTCGACACGCCGGACACTTCCCAGATCAAAGTGGTGCCAGAGCCAAGTCGGGCTGTTTTGATAGTACCAATTGGCTCCTGCGATATGCCATCCGGAAGCGGGGCAGGTGAGCTTTTTTTGCAAGGGAAAATGGCCGTGGTTTTTGTTTGGGGGCCTGTGGCTGGGAGTGGCCGCCTGGCTCCTGAAAATCCATGATACGCAGGATGGTTCCCAGATGAATGGTGGCAGCAGTGCCAAGTCGCGCTGGTTTCATACTGCCAAGTGGCTTCTGCAATATGCCATCTAGAAGCGGGCAGCTGAGTTTTTTTTGCCAGGGGAAAGGGCCGTGGTTTTTGTTTGGGGGCCTTTGGCTGGGAGTGGCCAGCTGGCTCCTGAAAATCCATGCCGCGCAGTATGGTTCCCAGACCCATGGGGGCACCAGTGCCGTGTCGGGCTGTTTTGATAGAGCTAAGTTGCTCATGCATTCTGCAAGCAAGAAGCGGAACGAGTGAGTTTTTTTGCCAGGGAAAAGGGCCGTGGTTTGTGTTCGGGGACCTGTGGCTGGGAGTGGCCGGCTGGCTCCTGAAAATCCATGCCGCGCAGGATGTTTCCCAGACCCATTGGAGCACCAGTGACGCTTCGGGGTCGTTTGATTGCGGAAAGTGGCTCCTGCAATCTGCCAGCCAGAAGCGGGGCGGGTGAGTTTTGTTTGACAGGGAAAAGGGCCGTGGTATGTGTTCGGGGGCCTGTGGCTGGGAGTTGCCGGCTGGCTCCTGAAAATCCACACCGCGCGGGATGTTTCCCAGACCCAAGGTGGCACCAGTGCCGAGTCGGGCTGGTTTGACAGAGCCAAGTGGCTCCTGCAATCTGCCAGTCAGAAGCGGGGCGGATAAGTTTTGTTTGACAGGGAAAAGGGCCGTGGTATGTGTTCGGGGGCCTGTGGCTGGGAGTGGCCGGCTGGCTCCTGAAAATCCACGCCGCGCAGGATGGTTCCCAGACCCGTGGGGGCACCAGTGCCGCTTCGGGGAGGTTTGATTTCGGCAAGTGGCTCCTGCAATCTGCCAGCCAGAAGCGGGGCGGGTGAGTTTTGTTTGACAGGGAAAAGGGCCGTGGTTTGTGTTCGGGCACCTGTGGCTGGGAGTGGCCGGCTGGCTCCTGAAAATCCACACCGCGCGGGATGTTTCCCAGACCCAAGGTGGCACCAGTGCCGAGTCGGGCTGGTTTGATACAGGCAAGTGGCTTCTGCAATCTGCCAGCCAGAAGCGGGGTGGGTGAGTTTTGTTTGATAGAGTAAAGGCCGTGGTATGTGTTCGGGGGCCTGTGGCTGCGAGTGGCCGGCTGGCTCCTGAAAATCCACGCCGCGCAGGATGTTTCCCAGACCCACGGGGGCACCACTGGAAAATCGGCTGGTTTGATAGAGCCAAGTGGCTCCTGCAATCTGCCATCCAGAAGCGGGGCGGGTGAGTTTTGTTTGCCCGGGAAAAGAGCCGTGGTTTGTGTTCGGGCACGTGTGGCTGGGAGTGGCCGGCTGGCTCCTGAAAATCCACGCCAGGCAGGATGGTTCCCAGACCCATGGGGGCACCAGTGCCGAGTCGGGCTGGTTTGATAGAGCCAAGTGGCTCCTGCAATCTGCCAGCCAGAAGCGGGGCGGGTGAGTTTTGTTTGACAGGGAAAAGGGCCGCGGTTTGTGCTTGGGGGCCTGTGGTTGGGAGTGGCCGGCTGGGTCCTGAAAGTCCTCGACAAGCAGGACACTTCCCAGATCAAAGGTGGTGCCAGTGCCAAGTCGGGCTGTTTTGATTGTACCAAGTGGCTCCTGCAATCTGCCATCCAGAAGCGGGGCGGGTGAGTTTTGTTTGACAGAGCAATGGCCGTGGTATGTGTTCGGGGGCCTGTGGCTGGGAGTGGCCGGCCGGCTCCTGAAAAGCCACGACGCTCAGGATGGTTCCCAGACCCAAGGAGGCAACAGTGCCGTGTCCGGATGGTATGATAGAGGCAAGTGGCTCCTGCATTCTGCCAGCCAGAAGCGGGGCGGGTGAGTATTGTTTACCAGGGAAAAGGGCCGTGGTTGGTGTTCGGGGGCCTGTGGCTGGGAGTGGCCGGCTGGCTCCTGAAAATCCACACCGCGCGGGATATTTCCCAGACCCAAGGTGGCACCAGTGCCGAGTCAGGCTGGTTTGATATAGGCAAGTGGATCCTGCAATCTGCCAGCCAGAAGCGAGGCAGGTGAATTTTGTTTGACATGGAAAAGGGCCGTGGTTTTTGTTCGGGGGCCTGTGGCTGGGAGTGGCCGGCTGGCTCCTGAAAATCCATGCCGCGCAGGATGGTTCCCAGACCCATGGGAGCACCAGTGCCGAGTCGGGCTGGAATGATAGAGGCAAGTGGCTCCTGCAATCTGCCAGCCAGAAGCGGGGCGGGTGAGTTTTGTTTGCCAGGGAAAAGGGCCGTGGTTTGTGTTCGGGGGCCTGTAGCTGGGAGTGGCCGGCTGGCTCCTGAAAATCCACGCCACGCAGGATGGTTCCCAGATGAAAGGTGGCACCAGTGCCGAGTCGGGCTGGTTTGACAGAGCCAAGTGGCTCCTGCAATCTGCCAGACAGAAGCGGGGCGGGTGAGTTTTGTTTGACAGGGAAAAGGTCCGTGGTATGTGTTCAGGGGCCTGTGGCTGGGAGTGGCCGGCTGGATGGTTCCCAGACCCATGGTGGCACCAGTGCCGAGTCGGGCTGGTTTGATAGAGCCAAGTGGCTCCTGCAACCTGCCAGCAAGAACCGGAGCAGGTGAGATTTTTGCCAGGGAAAAGGGCCATGGTTTGTGTTTGGGGGCCTGTGGCTGGGAGTGGCCGGCTGGCTCCTGAAAATCCACGATACGCAGGATGGTTCCCAGACCCAAGGTGGCACAAGTGCCGAGTCGGGCTGGTTTGATAGAGCCAAGTGGCTCCTGCAATATGCCAGCCAGAAGCGGGGCGGGTGAGTTTTGTTTGACAGAGCAAAGGCCGTGGTATTTGTTCGGGGGCCTGTGGCTGGGAGTGGCCGGCTGGCTCCTGAAAATCCACGCCGCGCAGGATGGTTCCCAGACCCAAGGTGGCACCAGTGCCGAGTCAGACTGGATGGACAGAGCCAAGTGGCTCCTGCAATCTGCCAGTGAGAAGCGGGGCGGATGAGTTTTGTTTGCCATTGAAAAGGGCCGTGGTTTGTGTTCAGGCGCCTGTGGCTAGGAGTAGCCGCCTGGCTCCTGAAAATCCACGCTCGCAGGATGGTTCCCAGACCCATGGTGGCACCAGTGCCGAGTCGGGCTGCTTTGATAGAGCCAAGTGGCTCTTGCAACCTGCCAGCAAGAACCGGAGCAGGTGAGATTTTTGCCAGGGAAAAGGGCCATGGTTTGTGTTCGGGGGCCTGTGGCTGGGAGTGGTCGGCTGGCTCCTGAAAATCCACGATACGCAGGATGGTTCCCAGATGAAAGGTGGCACCAGTGCCGAGTCGGGCTGGTTTGATTGAGCCAAGTGGCTCCTGCAATCTGCCAGCCAGAGGCGGGGCGGGTGAGTTTTGTTTGACAGAGCAAAGGCCGTGGTATTTGTTCGGGGGCCTGTGGCTGGGAGTGGCCGGCTGGCTCCTGAAAATCCACGCCGCGCAGGATGGTTCCCAGACCCAAGGTGGCACCAGTGCCGAGTCGGGCTGGTTTGACAGAGCCAAGTGGCTCCTGCAATCTGCCAGTGTGAAGCGGGGCGGGTGAGTTTTGTTTGCCATTGAAAAGGCCGTGGTTTGTGTTCAGGGGCCTGTGGCTAGGAGCAGCCGCCTGGCTCCTGAAAATCCACACCGCGCAGGATGGTTCCCAGACCCAAGGTGGCACCAGTGCCGAGTCGGGCTGGTTTGATTGCGGCAAGAGGCTCCTGCAATCTGCCAGCCAGAAGCAGGGCGGGTGAGTTTTGTTTGACAGGGAAAAGGGCCATGGTATGTGTTTGGGGGCCAGTGGCTGGGAGTGGCCGGCTGGCTCCTGAAAATCCATGCCGCGCAGGATGGTTCCCAGACCCATGGGAGCACCAGTGCTGCTTCGGGGTGGTTTGATTGCGGCAAGTGGCTCCTGCAATCTGCCAGCCAGAAGCGGGGTGGGTGAGTTTTGTTTGACAGGGAAAAGGGCCGTGGTATGTGTTCGGGGGCCTGTGGCTGGGAGTGGCCGGCTGGCTCCTGAAAATCCACGCCGCGCAGGATGGTTCCCAGACCCACGGGAGCACCAGTGGCCAGTTGGCTGGTTTGATTGAGCCAAGTGGCTCCTGCAATCTGCCAGCCAGAAGCGGGGTGGGTGAATTTTGTTTGCCAGGGAAAAGGGCCGTGGTTTGTGTTCAGGGGCCTGTGGCTGGGAGTGGCCGGCTGGCTCCTGAAAATCCACACTGCGCGGGATGTTTCCCACACCCAAGGTGGCACCAGTGCCGAGTCGGGCTGGTTTGATTGCGGCAAGTGGCTCCTGCAATCTGCCAGCCAGAAGCGGGGCGGGTGAGTTTTGTTTGACAGAGCAAAGGCCGTGGTATTTGTTTGGGGGTCTGTGGTTGGGAGTGGCCGGCTGGCTCCTGAAAGTCCTCGACACGCAGGACACTTCCCAGATGAAAGGTGGCACCAGTGCCAAGTCGGGCTGTTTTGATATTACCAAGTGGCTCCTGCAATATGCCATCCAGAAGCGGGGCGGGTGAGTTTTGTTTGACAGAACAAAGGCCGTGGTATGTGTTTGGGGGCCTGTGCCTTGGAGTGGCCGGCTGGCTCCTGAAAATCCACACCGCGCGGGATGTTTCCCAGACCCAAGGTGGCACCAGTGCCGAGTCGGGCTGGTGTGATATAGGCAAGTGGCTCCAGCAATCTGCCAGCCAGAAGCGGGGCGGGTGATTATTTTTTGCCAGGCAAAAGGGCCGTAGTTTGTGTTTGGGGGCCTGAGGTTGGGAGTGTCCGGCAGGCTCCTGAAAATCCACGCCAGGCAGGATGGTTCCCAGACCCAAGGTTGCACCAGTGCCGAGTCGGGCTGCTTTGACAGAGCCAAGTGTCTCCTGCAATCTGCCAGTCAGAAGCGGGGCGGATAAGTTTTGTTTGACAGGGAAAAGGGCCATGGTATGTGTTCGGGGGCCTGTGGCTGGGAGTGGCCGGCTGGCTCCTGAAAATCCACGCCGCGCAGGATGGTTCCCAGACCCGTGGGGGCACCAGTGCCGCTTCGGGGAGGTTTGATTTCGGCAAGTGGCTCCTGCAATCTGCCAGCCAGAAGCGGGGCGGGTGAGTTTTGTTTGCCAGGGAAACGGGCCGTGGTTTGTGTTCGGGCACCTGTGGCTGGGAGTGGCCGGCTGGCTCCTGAAAATCCACACCGCGCGGGATGTTTCCCAGACCCAAGGTGGCACCAGTGCCGAGTCGGGCTGGTTTGATATAGGCAAGTGGCTTCAGCAATCTGCCAGCCAGAAGCGGGGTGGGTGAGTTTTGTTTGATAGAGCAAAGGCCGTGGTATGTGTTCGGGGGCCTGTGGCTGGGAGTGGCCGGCTGGCTCCTGAAAATCCACTCCGCGCAGGATGGGTCCCAGACCCAAGGTGGCACCAGTGCCGAGTCGGGCTGGTTTGACAGAGCCTATTGTCTCCTGCAATCTGCCAGCCAGAAGCGGGGCGGGTGAGTTTTTTTTGACATTGAAAAGGGCCGTGGTTTGTGTTCGGGGGCCTGTGGCTGGGAGTGGCCGGCTGGCTCCTGAAAATCCACGCCACGCAGGATGGTTCCCAGATGAAAGGTGGCACCAGTGCCGAGTCGGGCTGGTTTGACAGAGCCAAGTGGCTCCTGCAATCTGCCAGACAGAAGCGGGGCGGGTGAGTTTTGTTTGACAGGGAAAAGGTCCGTGGTATGTGTTCGGGGGCCTGTGGCTGGGAGTGGCCGGCTGGCTCCTGAAAATCCACGCCGCGCAGGATGGTTCCCAGACCCATGGTGGCACCAGTGCCGAGTCGGGCTGGTTTGATAGAGCCAAGTGGCTCCTGACACCTGCCAGCAAGAACCGGAGCAGGTGAGATTTTTGCCAGGGAAAAGGGTCATGGTTTGTGTTTGGGGGCCTGTGGCTGGGAGTGGCCGTCTGGCTCCTGAAAATCCACGATACGCAGGATGGTTCCCAGACCCAAGGTGGCACAAGTGCCGAGTCGGGCTGGTTTGATAGAGCCAAGTGGCTCCTGCAATATGCCAGCCAGAAGCGGGGCGGGTGAGTTTTGTTTGACAGAGCAAAGGCCGTGGTATTTGTTCGGGGGCCTGTGGCTGGGAGTGGCCGGCTGGCTCCTGAAAATCCACGCCGCGCAGGATGGTTCCCAGACCCAAGGTGGCACCAGTGCCGAGTCGGACTGGATGGACAGAGCCAAGTGGCTCCTGCAATCTGCCAGTGAGAAGCGGGGCGGATGAGTTTTGTTTGCCATTGAAAAGGGCCGTGGTTTGTGTTCAGGCGCCTGTGGCTAGGAGTAGCCGCCTGGCTCCTGAAAATCCACGCTCGCAGGATGGTTCCCAGACCCATGGTGGCACCAGTGCCGAGTCGGGCTGGTTTGATTGCGGCAAGAGGCTCCTGCAATCTGCCAGCCAGAAGCAGGGCGGGTGAGTTTTGTTTGACAGGGAAAAGGGCCATGGTATGTGTTTGGGGGCCAGTGGCTGGGAGTGGCCGGCTGGCTCCTGAAAATCCATGCCGCGCAGGATGGTTCCCAGACCCATGGGAGCACCAGTGCTGCTTCGGGGTGGTTTGATTGCGGCAAGTGGCTCCTGCAATCTGCCAGCCAGAAGCGGGGTGGGTGAGTTTTGTTTGACAGGGAAAAGGGCCGTGGTATGTGTTCGGGGGCCTGTGGCTGGGAGTGGCCGGCTGGCTCCTGAAAATCCACGCCGCGCAGGATGGTTCCCAGACCCACGGGAGCACCAGTGGCGAGTTGGCTGGTTTGATTGAGACTAGTGGCTCCTGCAATCTGCCAGCCAGAAGCGGGGTGGGTGAGTTTTGTTTGCCATTGAAACGGGCCGTGGTTTGTGTTCAGGGGCCTGTGGCTGGGAGTGGCCGGCTGGCTCCTGAAAATCCACACCGCGCGGGATGTTTCCCACACCCAAGGTGGCACCAGTGCCGAGTCGGGCTGGTTTGATTGCGGCAAGTGGCTCCTGCAATCTGCCAGCCAGAAGCGGGGCGGGTGAGTTTTGTTTGACAGAGCAAAGGCCGTGGTATTTGTTTGGGGGTCTGTGGTTGGGAGTGGCCGGCTGGCTCCTGAAAGTCCTCGACACACAGGACACTTCCCAGATGAAAGGTGGCACCAGTGCCAAGTCGGGCTGTTTTGATAGTACCAAGTGGCTCCTGCAATATGCCATCCAGAAGCGGGGCGGGTGAGTTTTGTTTGACAGACCAAAGGCCGTGGTATGTGTTCGGGGGCCTGTGGCTGGGAGTGGCCGGCTGCCTCCTGAAAATCCACGCTGCGCAGGATGCTTCCCAGACCCAAGGAGGCACCAGTGCCGAGTCCGCATGGTATGATTGAGGAAAGTGTATCCTGCATTCTACCAGCCAGAAGCGGGGCGGGTGAGTATTGTTTACCAGGGAAAAGGGCCGTGGTTTGTGTTCGGGGGCCTGTGGCTGGGAGTGGCCGCCTGGCTCCTGAAAATCCACGACGCTTAGCATGGTTCCCAGACCAAATGTGGCACCAGTGCCGAGTCGGGCTGGTTTGATAGAGCCAAGTGGCTCCTGACACCTGCCAGCAAGAACCGGAGCAGGTGAGATTTTTGCCAGGGAAAAGGGCCATGGTTTGTGTTCGGGGGCCTGTGGCTGGGAGTGGCCGGCTGGCTCCTGAAAATCCACGATACGCAGGATGGTTCCCAGACCCAAGGTGGCACAAGTGCCGAGTCGGGCTGGTTTGATAGAGCCAAGTGGCTCCTGCAATATGCCAGCCAGAAGCGGGGCGGGTGAGTTTTGTTTGACAGAGCAAAGGCCGTGGTATTTGTTCGGGGGCCTGTGGCTGGGAGTGGCCGGCTGGCTCCTGAAAATCCACGCCGCGCAGGATGGTTCCCAGACCCAAGGTGGCACCAGTGCCGAGTCGGACTGGATGGACAGAGCCAAGTGGCTCCTGCAATCTGCCAGTGAGAAGCGGGGCGGATGAGTTTTGTTTGCCATTGAAAAGGGCCGTGGTTTGTGTTCAGGCGCCTGTGGCTAGGAGTAGCCGCCTGGCTCCTGAAAATCCACGCTCGCAGGATGGTTCCCAACCCATGGTGGCACCAGTGCCGAGTCGGGCTGCTTTGATAGAGCCAAGTGGCTCTTGCAACCTGCCAGCAAGAACCGGAGCAGGTGAGATTTTTGCCAGGGAAAAGGGCCATGGTTTGTGTTCGGGGGCCTGTGGCTGGGAGTGGTCGGCTGGCTCCTGAAAATCGACGATACGCAGGATGGTTCCCAGATGAAAGGTGGCACCAGTGCCGAGTCGGGCTGGTTTGATAGAGCCAAGTGGCTCCTGCAATCTGCCAGCCAGAGGCGGGGCGGGTGAGTTTTGTTTGACAGAGCAAAGGCCGTGGTATTTGTTCGGGGGCCTGTGGCTGGGAGTGGCCGGCTGGCTCCTGAAAATCCACGCCGCGCAGGATGGTTCCCAGACCCAAGGTGGCACCAGTGCCGAGTCGGGCTGGTTTGACAGAGCCAAGTGGCTCCTGCAATCTGCCAGTGAGAAGCGGGGCGGGTGAGTTTTGTTTGCCATTGAAAAGGGCCGTGGTTTGTGTTCAGGGGCCTGTGGCTAGGAGCAGCCGCCTGGCTCCTGAAAATCCACACCGCGCAGGATGGTTCCCAGACCCAAGGTGGCACCAGTGCCGAGTCGGGCTGGTTTGATTGCGGCAAGAGGCTCCTGCAATCTGCCAGCCAGAAGCAGGGCGGGTGAGTTTTGTTTGACAGGGAAAAGGGCCATGGTATGTGTTTGGGGGCCAGTGGCTGGGAGTGGCCGGCTGGCTCCTGAAAATCCATGCCGCGCAGGATGGTTCCCAGACCCATGGGAGCACCAGTGCTGCTTCGGGGTGGTTTGATTGCGGCAAGTGGCTCCTGCAATCTGCCAGCTAGAAGCGGGGTGGGTGAGTTTTGTTTGACAGGGAAAAGGGCCGTGGTATGTGTTCGGGGGCCTGTGGCTGGGATTGGCCGGCTGGCTCCTGAAAATCCACGCCGCGCAGGATGGTTCCCAGACCCACGGGAGCACCAGTGGCGAGTTGGCTGGTTTGATTGAGCCAAGTGGCTCCTGCAATCTGCCAGCCAGAAGCGGGGTGGGTGAGTTTTGTTTGCCAGGGAAAAGGGCCGTGGTTTGTGTTCAGGGGCCTGTGGCTGGGAGTGGCCGGCTGGCTCCTGAAAATCCACACTGCGCGGGATGTTTCCCACACCCAAGGTGGCACCAGTGCCGAGTCGGGCAGGTTTGATTGCGGCAAGTGGCTCCTGCAATCTGCCAGCCAGAAGCGGGGCGGGTGAGTTTTGTTTGACAGAGCAAAGGCCGTGGTATTTGTTTGGGGGTCTGTGGTTGGGAGTGGCCGGCTGGCTCCTGAAAGTCCTCGACACGCAGGACACTTCCCAGATGAAAGGTGGCACCAGTGCCAAGTCGGGCTGTTTTGATATTACCAAGTGGCTCCTGCAATATGCCATCCAGAAGCGGGGCGGGTGAGTTTTGTTTGACAGAACAAAGGCCGTGGTATGTGTTCGGG
Organism: Zonotrichia albicollis; assembly: GCF_047830755.1. Lineage (NCBI taxonomy): Eukaryota > Metazoa > Chordata > Aves > Passeriformes > Passerellidae > Zonotrichia > Zonotrichia albicollis. The sequence continues at coordinate 3,757,583 of NC_133855.1, forward strand.
GGCCTGTGGCTTGGAGTGGCCGGCTGCCTCCTGAAAATCCACGCCGCGCAGGATGGTTCCCAGACCCAAGGAGGCACCAGTGCCGAGTCCGCATGGTATGATTGAGGAAAGTGGCTCCTGCATTCTACCAGCCAGAAGCGGGGCGGGTGAGTATTGTTTACCAGGGAAATGGGCCGTGGTTTGTGTTCGGGGGCCTGTGGCTGGGAGTGGCCGCCTGGCTCCTGAAAATCCACGACGCTTAGCATGGTTCCCAGACCAAATGTGGCACCAGTGCCGAGTCGGGCTGGTTTGATAGAGCCAAGTGGCTCCTGACACCTGCCAGCAAGAACCGGAGCAGGTGAGATTTTTGCCAGGGAAAAGGGCCATGATTTGTGTTTGGGGGCCTGTGGCTGGGAGTGGCCGGCTGGCTCCTGAAAATCCACGCCGCGCAGGATGGTTCCCAGACCCAAGGTGGCACAAGTGCCGAGTCGGGCTGGTGTGATATAGGCAAGTGGCTCCAGCAATCTGCCAGCCAGAAGCGGGACGGGTGATTATTGTTTGCCAGGGAAAAGGGCCGTAGTTTGTGTTTGGGGGCCTGAGGTTGAAAGTGGCCGGCTGGCTCCTGAAAATCCACGCCGCGCAGGATGGTTCCCAGACCCAAGGTGGCACCAGTGCCGAGTCGGGCTGCTTTGACAGAGCCAAGTGGCTCCTGAAATCTGCCAGCCAGAAGCGGGGCGGGTGAGTTTTTTTTGACAGGCAAAAGGGCCGTGGTTTTTGTTTGGGGGCCTGTGGCTGGGAGTGGCCAGCTGGCTCCTGAAAATCCATGATACGCAGGATGGTTCCCAGATGAATGGTGGCAGCAGTGCCAAGTCGCGCTGGTTTCATACTGCCAAGTGGCTTCTGCAATATGCCATCTAGAAGCGGGCAGCTGAGTTTTTTTTCCAGGGGAAAGGGCCGTGGTTTTTCTTTGGGGGCCTTTGGCTGGGAGTGGCCAGCTGGCTCCTGAAAATCCATGCCGCGCAGGATGCTTCCCAGACCCATGGGGGCACCAGTGCCATGTCAGGCTGTTTTGATAGAACTAAGTTGCTCATGCATTCTGCAAGCAAGAAGCGGAACGAGTGAGTTTTTTTGCCAGGGAAAAGGGCCGTGGTTTGTGTTCGGGCACCTGTGGCTGGGAGTGGCCGGCTGGCTCCTGAAAATCCATGCCGCGCAGGATGGTTCCCAGACCCATTGGAGCACCAGTGCCGCTTCGGGGTCGTTTGATTGCGGAAAGTGGCTCCTGCAATCTGCCAGCCAGAAGCGGGGCGGGTGAGTTTTGTTTGACAGGGAAAAGGGCCGTGGTATGTGTTCGGGGGCCTGTGGCTGGGAGTTGCCGGCTGGCTCCTGAAAATCCACACCGCGCGGGATGTTTCCCACACCCAAGGTGGCACCAGTGCCGAGTCGGGCTGGTTTGACAGAGCCAAGTGTCTCCTGCAATCTGCCAGTCAGAAGCGGGGCGGATAAGTTTTGTTTGACAGGGAAAAGGGCCGTGGTATGTGTTCGGGGGCCTGTGGCTGGGAGTGGCCGGCTGGCTCCTGAAAATCCACGCCGCGCAGGATGGTTCCCAGACCCGTGGGGGCACCAGTGCCGCTTCGGGGAGGTTTGATTTCGGCAAGTGGCTCCTGCAATCTGCCAGCCAGAAGCGGGGCGGGTGAGTTTTGTTTGCCAGGGAAACGGGCCGTGGTTTGTGTTCGGGCACCTGTGGCTGGGAGTGGCCGGCTGGCTCCTGAAAATCCACACCGCGCGGGATGTTTCCCAGACCCAAGGTGGCACCAGTGCCGAGTCGGGCTGGTTTGATACAGGCAAGTGGCTTCTGCAATCTGCCAGCCAGAAGCGGGGTGGGTGAGTTTTGTTTGATAGAGTAAAGGCCGTGGTATGTGTTCGGGGGCCTGTGGCTGCGAGTGGCCGCCTGGCTCCTGAAAATCCACGCCGCGCAGGATGTTTCCCAGACCCACGGGGGCACCGCTGGCAAGTCGGCTGGTTTGATAGAGCCAAGTGGGTCCTGCAATCTGCCATCCAGAAGCGGGGCGGGTGAGTTTTGTTTGCCCGGGAAAAGAGCCGTGGTTTGTGTTCGGGCACGTGTGGCTGGGAGTGGCCGGCTGGCTCCTGAAAATCCACGCCAGGCAGGATGGTTCCCAGACCCATGGGGGCACCAGTGCCGAGTCGGGCTGGTTTGATAGAGCAAAGTGGCTCCTGCAATCTGCCAGCCAGATGCGGGGCGGGTGAGTTTTGTTTGACAGGGAAAAGGGCCGCGGTTTGTGCTTGGGGGCCTGTGGTTGGGAGTGGCCGGCTGGGTCCTGAAAGTCCTCGACAAGCAGGACACTTCCCAGATCAAAGGTGGTGCCAGTGCCAAGTCGGGCTGTTTTGATTGTACCAAGTGGCTCCTGCAATCTGCCAGCAAGAAGCGGGGCGGGTGAGTTTTGTTTGACAGAGCAATGGCCGTGGTATGTGTTCGGGGGCCTGTGGCTGGGAGTGGCCGGCCGGCTCCTGAAAAGCCACGACGCTCAGGATGGTTCCCAGACCCAAGGAGGCAACAGTGCCGTGTCCGGATGGTATGATAGAGGCAAGTGGCTCCTGCATTCTGCCAGCCAGAAGCGGGGCGGGTGAGTATTGTTTACCAGGGAAAAGGGCCGTGGTTGGTGTTCGGGGGCCTGTGGCTGGGAGTGGCCGGCTGGCTCCTGAAAATCCACACCGCGCGGGATATTTCCCAGACCCAAGGTGGCACCAGTGCCGAGTCAGGCTGGTTTGATATAGGCAAGTGGATCCTGCAATCTGCCAGCAAGAAGCGAGGCAGGTGAATTTTGTTTGACATGGAAAAGGGCCGTGGTTTTTGTTCGGGGGCCTGTGGCTGGGAGTGGCCGGCTGGCTCCTGAAAATCCATGCCGCGCAGGATGGTTCCCAGACCCATGGTGGCACCAGTGCCGAGTCGGGCTGGTTTGATAGAGCCAAGTGGCTCCTGCAACCTGCCAGCAAGAACCGGAGCAGGTGAGATTTTTGCCAGGGAAAAGGGCCATGGTTTGTGTTTGGGGGCCTGTGGCAGGGAGTGGCCGGCTGGCTCCTGAAAATCCACGATACGCAGGATGGTTCCCAGACCCAAGGTGGCACAAGTGCCGAGTCGGGCTGGTTTGATAGAGCCAAGTGGCTCCTGCAATATGCCAGCCAGAAGCGGGGCGGGTGAGTTTTGTTTGACAGAGCAAAGGCCGTGGTATTTGTTCGGGGGCCTGTGGCTGGGAGTGGCCGGCTGGCTCCTGAAAATCCACGCCGCGCAGGATGGTTCCCAGACCCAAGGTGGCACCAGTGCCGAGTCGGACTGGATGGACAGAGCCAAGTGGCTCCTGCAATCTGCCAGTGAGAAGCGGGGCGGATGAGTTTTGTTTGCCATTGAAAAGGGCCGTGGTTTGTGTTCAGGCGCCTGTGGCTAGGAGTAGCCGCCTGGCTCCTGAAAATCCACGCTCGCAGGATGGTTCCCAGACCCATGATGGCACCAGTGCCGAGTCGGGCTGCTTTGATAGAGCCAAGTGGCTCTTGCAACCTGCCAGCAAGAACCGGAGCAGGTGAGATTTTTGCCAGGGAAAAGGGCCATGGTTTGTGTTCGGGGGCCTGTGGCTGGGAGTGGTCGGCTGGCTCCTGAAAATCCACGATACGCAGGATGGTTCCCAGATGAAAGGTGGCACCAGTGCCGAGTCGGGCTGGTTTGATTGAGCCAAGTGGCTCCTGCAATCTGCCAGCCAGAGGCGGGGCGGGTGAGTTTTGTTTGACAGAGCAAAGGCCGTGGTATTTGTTCGGGGGCCTGTGGCTGGGAGTGGCCGGCTGGCTCCTGAAAATCCACGCCGCGCAGGATGGTTCCCAGACCCAAGGTGGAACCAGTGCCGAGTCGGGCTGGTTTGACAGAGCCAAGTGGCTCCTGCAATCTGCCAGTGAGAAGCGGGGCGGGTGAGTTTTGTTTGCCATTGAAAAGGGCCGTGGTTTGTGTTCAGGGGCCTGTGGCTAGGAGCAGCCGTCTGGCTCCTGAAAATCCACGATACGCAGGATGGTTCCCAGACCCAAGGTGGCACCAGTGCCGAGTCGGGCTGGTTTGATTGCGGCAAGAGGCTCCTGCAATCTGCCAGCCAGAAGCAGGGCGGGTGAGTTTTGTTTGACAGGGAAAAGGGCCATGGTATGTGTTTGGGGGCCAGTGGCTGGGAGTGGCCGGCTGGCTCCTGAAAATCCATGCCGCGCAGGATGGTTCCCAGACCCATGGGAGCACCAGTGCTGCTTCGGGGTGGTTTGATTGCGGCAAGTGGCTCCTGCAATCTGCCAGCCAGAAGCGGGGTGGGTGAGTTTTGTTTGACAGGGAAAAGGGCCGTGGTATGTGTTCGGGGGCCTGTGGCTGGGAGTGGCCGGCTGGCTCCTGAAAATCCACGCCGCGCAGGATGGTTCCCAGACCCACGGGAGCACCAGTGGCGAGTTGGCTGGTTTGATTGAGCCAAGTGGCTCCTGCAATCTGCCAGCCAGAAGCGGGGTGGGTGAGTTTTGTTTGCCAGGGAAAAGGGCCGTGGTTTGTGTTCAGGGGCCTGTGGCTGGGAGTGGCCGGCTGGCTCCTGAAAATCCACACTGCGCGGGATGTTTCCCACACCCAAGGTGGCACCAGTGCCGAGTCGGGCTGGTTTGATTGCGGCAAGTGTCTCCTGCAATCTGCCAGCCAGAAGCGGGGCGGGTGAGTTTTGTTTGACAGAGCAAAGGCCGTGGTATTTGTTTGGGGGTCTGTGGTTGGGAGTGGCCGGCTGGCTCCTGAAAGTCCTCGACACGCAGGACACTTCCCAGATGAAAGGTGGCACCAGTGCCAAGTCGGGCTGTTTTGATATTACCAAGTGGCTCCTGCAATATGCCATCCAGAAGCGGGGCGGGTGAGTTTTGTTTGACAGAACAAAGGCCGTGGTATGTGTTCGGGGGCCTGTGGCTTGGAGTGGCCGGCTGCCTCCTGAAAATCCACGCCGCGCAGGATGGTTCCCAGACCCAAGGAGGCACCAGTGCCGAGTCCGCATGGTATGATTGAGGAAAGTGGCTCCTGCATTCTACCAGCCAGAAGCGGGGCGGGTGAGTATTGTTTACCAGGGAAATGGGCCGTGGTTTGTGTTCGGGGGCCTGTGGCTGGGAGTGGCCGCCTGGCTCCTGAAAATCCACGACGCTTAGCATGGTTCCCAGACCAAATGTGGCACCAGTGCCGAGTCGGGCTGGTTTGATAGAGCCAAGTGGCTCCTGACACCTGCCAGCAAGAACCGGAGCAGGTGAGATTTTTGCCAGGGAAAAGGGCCATGGTTTGTGTTCGGGGGCCTGTGGCTGGGAGTGGCCGGCTGGCTCCTGAAAATCCACGCCGCGCAGGATGGTTCCCAGACCCAAGGTGGCACAAGTGCCGAGTCGGGCTGGTTTGATAGAGCCAAGTGGCTCCAGCAATCTGCCAGCCAGAAGCGGGGCGGGTGATATTGTTTGCCAGGGAAAAGGGCCGTAGTTTGTGTTTGGGGGCCTGAGGTTGAAAGTGGCCGGCTGGCTCCTGAAAATCCACGCCGCGCAGGATGGTTCCCAGACCCAAGGTGGCACCAGTGCCGAGTCGGGCTGCTTTGACAGAGCCAAGTGGCTCCTGAAATCTGCCAGCCAGAAGCGGGGCGGGTGAGTTTTTTTTGACAGGCAAAAGGGCCGTGGTTTTTGTTTGGGGGCCTGTGGCTGGGAGTGGCCAGCTGGCTCCTGAAAATCCATGATACGCAGGATGGTTCCCAGATGAATGGTGGCAGCAGTGCCAAGTCGCGCTGGTTTCATACTGCCAAGTGGCTTCTGCAATATGCCATCTAGAAGCGGGCAGCTGAGGTTTTTTTGCCAGGGGAAAGGGCCGTGGTTTTTGTTTGGGGGCCTTTGGCTGGGAGTGGCCAGCTGGCTCCTGAAAATCCATGCCGCGCAGGATGGTTCCCAGACCCATGGGGGCACCAGTGCCATGTCAGGCTGTTTTGATAGAACTAAGTTGCTCATGCATTCTGCAAGCAAGAAGCGGAACGAGTGAGTTTTTTTGCCAGGGAAAAGGGCCGTGGTTTGTGTTCGGGCACCTGTGGCTGGGAGTGGCCGGCTGGCTCCTGAAAATCCATGCCGCGCAGGATGGTTCCCAGACCCATTGGAGCACCAGTGCCGCTTCGGGGTCGTTTGATTGCGGAAAGTGGCTCCTGCAATCTGCCAGCCAGAAGCGGGGCGGGTGAGTTTTGTTTGACAGGGAAAAGGGCCGTGGTATGTGTTCGGGGGCCTGTGGCTGGGAGTTGCCGGCTGGCTCCTGAAAATCCACACCGCGCGGGATGTTTCCCACACCCAAGGTGGCACCAGTGCCGAGTCGGGCTGGTTTGACAGAGCCAAGTGTCTCCTGCAATCTGCCAGTCAGAAGCGGGGCGGATAAGTTTTGTTTGACAGGGAAAAGGGCCGTGGTATGTGTTCGGGGGCCTGTGGCTGGGAGTGGCCGGCTGGCTCCTGAAAATCCACGCCGCGCAGGATGGTTCCCAGACCCGTGGGGGCACCAGTGCCGCTTCGGGGAGGTTTGATTTCGGCAAGTGGCTCCTGCAATCTGCCAGCCAGAAGCGGGGCGGGTGAGTTTTGTTTGCCAGGGAAACGGGCCGTGGTTTGTGTTCGGGCACCTGTGGCTGGGAGTGGCCGGCTGGCTCCTGAAAATCCACACCGCGCGGGATGTTTCCCAGACCCAAGGTGGCACCAGTGCCGAGTCGGGCTGGTTTGATATAGGCAAGTGGCTTCTGCAATCTGCCAGCCAGAAGCGGGGTGGGTGAGTTTTGTTTGATAGAGCAAAGGCCGTGGTATTTGTTCGGGGGCCTGTGGCTGGGAGTGGCCGGCTGGCTCCTGAAAATCCACTCCGCGCAGGATGGGTCCCAGACCCAAGGTGGCACCAGTGCCGAGTCGGGCTGGTTTGACAGAGCCTATTGTCTCCTGCAACCTGCCAGCCAGAAGCGGGGCGGGTGAGTTTTTTTTGACATTGAAAAGGGCCGTGGTTTGTGTTCGGGGGCCTGTGGCTGGGAGTGGCCGGCTGGCTCCTGAAAATCCACGCCACGCAGGATGGTTCCCAGATGAAAGGTGGCACCAGTGCCGAGTCGGGCTGGTTTGACAGAGCCAAGTGGCTCCTGCAATCTGCCAGACAGAAGCGGGGCGGGTGAGTTTTGTTTGACAGGGAAAAGGTCCGTGGTATGTGTTTGGGGGCCTGTGGCTGGGAGTGGCCGGCTGGCTCCTGAAAATCCACGCCGCGCAGGATGGTTCCCAGACCCATGGTGGCACCAGTGCCGAGTCGGGCTGGTTTGATAGAGCCAAGTGGCTCCTGCAACCTGCCAGCAAGAACCGGAGCAGGTGAGATTTTTGCCAGGGAAAAGGGTCATGGTTTGTGTTTGGGGGCCTATGGCTGGGAGTGGCCGTCTGGCTCCTGAAAATCCACGATACGCAGGATGGTTCCCAGACCCAAGGTGGCACAAGTGCCGAGTCGGGCTGGTTTGATAGAGCCAAGTGGCTCCTGCAATATGCCAGCCAGAAGCGGGGCAGGTGAGTTTTGTTTGACAGAGCAAAGGCCGTGGTATTTGTTCGGGGGCCTGTGGCTGGGAGTGGCCGGCTGGCTCCTGAAAATCCACGCCGCGCAGGATGGTTCCCAGACCCAAGGTGGCACCAGTGCCGAGTCGGACTGGATGGACAGAGCCAAGTGGCTCCTGCAATCTGCCAGTGAGAAGCGGGGCGGATAAGTTTTGTTTGACAGGGAAAAGGGCCGTGGTATGTGTTCGGGGGCCTGTGGCTGGGAGTGGCCGGCTGGCTCCTGAAAATCCACGCCGCGCAGGATGGTTCCCAGACCCGTGGGGGCACCAGTGCCGCTTCGGGGAGGTTTGATTTCGGCAAGTGGCTCCTGCAATCTGCCAGCCAGAAGCGGGGCGGGTGAGTTTTGTTTGCCAGGGAAACGGGCCGTGGTTTGTGTTCGGGCACCTGTGGCTGGGAGTGGCCGGCTGGCTCCTGAAAATCCACACCGCGCGGGATGTTTCCCACACCCAAGGTGGCACCAGTGCCGAGTCGGGCTGGTTTGACAGAGCCAAGTGTCTCCTGCAATCTGCCAGTGAGAAGCGGGGCGGATAAGTTTTGTTTGACAGGGAAAAGGGCCGTGGTATGTGTTCGGGGGCCTGTGGCTGGGAGTGGCCGGCTGGCTCCTGAAAATCCACGCCGCGCAGGATGGTTCCCAGACCCGTGGGGGCACCAGTGCCGCTTCGGGGAGGTTTGATTTCGGCAAGTGGCTCCTGCAATCTGCCAGCCAGAAGCGGGGCGGGTGAGTTTTGTTTGCCAGGGAAACGGGCCGTGGTTTGTGTTCGGGCACCTGTGGCTGGGAGTGGCCGGCTGGCTCCTGAAAATCCACACCGCGCGGGATGTTTCCCAGACCCAAGGTGGCACCAGTGCCGAGTCGGGCTGGTTTGATATAGGCAAGTGGCTTCTGCAATCTGCCAGCCAGAAGCGGGGTGGGTGAGTTTTGTTTGATAGAGCAAAGGCCGTGGTATGTGTTCGGGGGCCTGTGGCTGGGAGTGGCCGGCTGGCTCCTGAAAATCCACTCCGCGCAGGATGGGTCCCAGACCCAAGGTGGCACCAGTGCCGAGTCGGGCTGGTTTGACAGAGCCTATTGTCTCCTGCAACCTGCCAGCCAGAAGCGGGGCGGGTGAGTTTTTTTTGACATTGAAAAGGGCCGTGGTTTGTGTTCGGGGGCCTGTGGCTGGGAGTGGCCGGCTGGCTCCTGAAAATCCACGCCACGCAGGATGGTTCCCAGATGAAAGGTGGCACCAGTGCCGAGTCGGGCTGGTTTGACAGAGCCAAGTGGCTCCTGCAATCTGCCAGACAGAAGCGGGGCGGGTGAGTTTTGTTTGACAGGGAAAAGGTCCATGGTATGTGTTTGGGGGCCTGTGGCTGGGAGTGGCCGGCTGGCTCCTGAAAATCCACGCCGCGCAGGATGGTTCCCAGACCCATGGTGGCACCAGTGCCGAGTCGGGCTGGTTTGATAGAGCCAAGTGGCTCCTGCAACCTGCCAGCAAGAACCGGAGCAGGTGAGATTTTTGCCAGGGAAAAGGGTCATGGTTTGTGTTTGGGGGCCTGTGGCTGGGAGTGGCCGTCTGGCTCCTGAAAATCCACGATACGCAGGATGGTTCCCAGACCCAAGGTGGCACAAGTGCCGAGTCGGGCTGGTTTGATAGAGCCAAGTGGCTCCTGCAATATGCCAGCCAGAAGCGGGGCAGGTGAGTTTTGTTTGACAGAGCAAAGGCCGTGGTATTTGTTCGGGGGCCTGTGGCTGGGAGTGGCCGGCTGGCTCCTGAAAATCCACGCCGCGCAGGATGGTTCCCAGACCCAAGGTGGCACCAGTGCCGAGTCGGACTGGATGGACAGAGCCAAGTGGCTCCTGCAATCTGCCAGTGAGAAGCGGGGCGGATAAGTTTTGTTTGACAGGGAAAAGGGCCGTGGTATGTGTTCGGGGGCCTGTGGCTGGGAGTGGCCGGCTGGCTCCTGAAAATCCACGCCGCGCAGGATGGTTCCCAGACCCGTGGGGGCACCAGTGCCGCTTCGGGGAGGTTTGATTTCGGCAAGTGGCTCCTGCAATCTGCCAGCCAGAAGCGGGGCGGGTGAGTTTTGTTTGCCAGGGAAACGGGCCGTGGTTTGTGTTCGGGCACCTGTGGCTGGGAGTGGCCGGCTGGCTCCTGAAAATCCACACCGCGCGGGATGTTTCCCAGACCCAAGGTGGCACCAGTGCCGAGTCGGGCTGGTTTGATATAGGCAAGTGGCTTCTGCAATCTGCCAGCCAGAAGCGGGGTGGGTGAGTTTTTTTTGATAGAGCAAAGGCCGTGGTATGTGTTCGGGGGCCTGTGGCTGGGAGTGGCCGGCTGGCTCCTGAAAATCCACTCCGCGCAGGATGGGTCCCAGACCCAAGGTGGCACCAGTGCCGAGTCGGGCTGGTTTGACAGAGCCTATTGTCTCCTGCAACCTGCCAGCCAGAAGCGGGGCGGGTGAGTTTTTTTTGACATTGAAAAGGGCCGTGGTTTGTGTTCGGGGGCCTGTGGCTGGGAGTGGCCGGCTGGCTCCTGAAAATCCACGCCACGCAGGATGGTTCCCAGATGAAAGGTGGCACCAGTGCCGAGTCGGGCTGGTTTGACAGAGCCAAGTGGCTCCTGCAATCTGCCAGACAGAAGCGGGGCGGGTGAGTTTTGTTTGACAGGGAAAAGGTCCGTGGTATGTGTTTGGGGGCCTGTGGCTGGGAGTGGCCGGCTGGCTCCTGAAAATCCACGCCGCGCAGGATGGTTCCCAGACCCATGGTGGCACCAGTGCCGAGTCGGGCTGGTTTGATAGAGCCAAGTGGCTCCTGCAACCTGCCAGCAAGAACCGGAGCAGGTGAGATTTTTGCCAGGGAAAAGGGTCATGGTTTGTGTTTGGGGGCCTATGGCTGGGAGTGGCCGTCTGGCTCCTGAAAATCCACGATATGCAGGATGGTTCCCAGACCCAAGGTGGCACAAGTGCCGAGTCGGGCTGGTTTGATAGAGCCAAGTGGCTCCTGCAATATGCCAGCCAGAAGCGGGGCAGGTGAGTTTTGTTTGACAGAGCAAAGGCCGTGGTATTTGTTCGGGGGCCTGTGGCTGGGAGTGGCCGGCTGGCTCCTGAAAATCCACGCCGCGCAGGATGGTTCCCAGACCCAAGGTGGCACCAGTGCCGAGTCGGACTGGATGGACAGAGCCAAGTGGCTCCTGCAATCTGCCAGTGAGAAGCGGGGCGGATGAGTTTTGTTTGCCATTGAAAAGGGCCGTGGTTTGTGTTCAGGCGCCTGTGGCTAGGAGTAGCCGCCTGGCTCCTGAAAATCCACGCTCGCAGGATGGTTCCCAGACCCATGGTGGCACCAGTGCCGAGTCGGGCTGGTTTGATTGCGGCAAGAGGCTCCTGCAATCTGCCAGCCAGAAGCAGGGCGGGTGAGTTTTGTTTGACAGGGAAAAGGGCCATGGTATGTGTTTGGGGGCCAGTGGCTGGGAGTGGCCGGCTGGCTCCTGAAAATCCATGCCGCGCAGGATGGTTCCCAGACCCATGGGAGCACCAGTGCTGCTTCTGGGTGGTTTGATTGCGGCAAGTGGCTCCTGCAATCTGCCAGCCAGAAGCGGGGCGGGTGAGTTTTGTTTGACAGAGCAAAGGCCGTGGTATTTGTTTGGGGGTCTGTGGTTGGGAGTGGCCGGCTGGCTCCTGAAAGTCCTCGACACACAGGACACTTCCCAGATGAAAGGTGGCACCAGTGCCAAGTCGGGCTGTTTTGATAGTACCAAGTGGCTCCTGCAATATGCCATCCAGAAGCGGGGCGGGTGAGTTTTGTTTGACAGACCAAAGGCCGTGGTATGTGTTCGGGGGCCTGTGGCTGGGAGTGGCCGGCTGCCTCCTGAAAATCCACGCTGCGCAGGATGCTTCCCAGACCCAAGGAGGCACCAGTGCCGAGTCCGCATGGTATGATTGAGGAAAGTGTATCCTGCATTCTACCAGCCAGAAGCGGGGCGGGTGAGTATTGTTTACCAGGGAAAAGGGCCGTGGTTTGTGTTCGGGGGCCTGTGGCTGGGAGTGGCCGCCTGGCTCCTGAAAATCCACGACGCTTAGCATGGTTCCCAGACCAAATGTGGCACCAGTGCCGAGTCGGGCTGGTTTGATAGAGCCAAGTGGCTCCTGACACCTGCCAGCAAGAACCGGAGCAGGTGAGATTTTTGCCAGGGAAAAGGGCCATGGTTTGTGTTTGGGGGCCTGTGGCTGGGAGTGGCCGGCTGGCTCCTGAAAATCCACGATACGCAGGATGGTTCCCAGACCCAAGGTGGCACAAGTGCCGAGTCGGGCTGGTTTGATAGAGCCAAGTGGCTCCTGCAATATGCCAGCCAGAAGCGGGGCGGGTGAGTTTTGTTTGACAGAGCAAAGGCCGTGGTATTTGTTCGGGGGCCTGTGGCTGGGAGTGGCCGGCTGCCTCCTGAAAATCCACGCCGCGCAGGATGGTTCCCAGACCCAAGGTGGCACCAGTGCCGAGTCGGACTGGATGGACAGAGCCAAGTGCCTCCTGCAATCTGCCAGTGAGAAGCGGGGCGGATGAGTTTTGTTTGCCATTGAAAAGGGCCGTGGTTTGTGTTCAGGCGCCTGTGGCTAGGAGTAGCCGCCTGGCTCCTGAAAATCCACGCTCGCAGGATGGTTCCCAGACCCATGGTGGCACCAGTGCCGAGTCGGGCTGCTTTGATAGAGCCAAGTGGCTCTTGCAACCTGCCAGCAAGAACCGGAGCAGGTGAGATTTTTGCCAGGGAAAAGGGCCATGGTTTGTGTTCGGGGGCCTGTGGCTGGGAGTGGTCGGCTGGCTCCTGAAAATCCACGATACGCAGGATGGTTCCCAGATGAAAGGTGGCACCAGTGCCGAGTCGGGCTGGTTTGATTGAGCCAAGTGGCTCCTGCAATCTGCCAGCCAGAGGCGGGGCGGGTGAGTTTTGTTTGACAGAGCAAAGGCCGTGGTATTTGTTCGGGGGCCTGTGGCTGGGAGTGGCCGGCTGGCTCCTGAAAATCCACGCCGCGCAGGATGGTTCCCAGACCCAAGGTGGCACCAGTGCCGAGTCGGGCTGGTTTGACAGAGCCAAGTGGCTCCTGCAATCTGCCAGTGAGAAGCGGGGCGGGTGAGTTTTGTTTGCCATTGAAAAGGGCCGTGGTTTGTGTTCAGGGGCCTGTGGCTAGGAGCAGCCGCCTGGCTCCTGAAAATCCACACCGCGCAGGATGGTTCCCAGACCCAAGGTGGCACCAGTGCCGAGTCGGGCTGGTTTGATTGCGGCAAGAGGCTCCTGCAATCTGCCAGCCAGAAGCAGGGCGGGTGAGTTTTGTTTGACAGGGAAAAGGGCCATGGTATGTGTTTGGGGGCCAGTGGCTGGGAGTGGCCGGCTGGCTCCTGAAAATCCATGCCGCGCAGGATGGTTCCCAGACCCATGGGAGCACCAGTGCTGCTTCGGGGTGGTTTGATTGCGGCAAGTGGCTCCTGCAATCTGCCAGCCAGAAGCGGGGTGGGTGAGTTTTGTTTGACAGGGAAAAGGGCCGTGGTATGTGTTCGGGGGCCTGTGGCTGGGAGTGGCCGGCTGGCTCCTGAAAATCCACGCCGCGCAGGATGGTTCCCAGACCCACGGGAGCACCAGTGGCGAGTTGGCTGGTTTGATTGAGCCAAGTGGCTCCTGCAATCTGCCAGCCAGAAGCGGGGTGGGTGAGTTTTGTTTGCCAGGGAAAAGGGCCGTGGTTTGTGTTCAGGGGCCTGTGGCTGGGAGTGGCCGGCTGGCTCCTGAAAATCCACACCGCGCGGGATGTTTCCCACACCCAAGGTGGCACCAGTGCCGAGTCGGGCTGGTTTGATTGCGGCAAGTGGCTCCTGCAATCTGCCAGCCAGAAGCGGGGCGGGTGAGTTTTGTTTGACAGAGCAAAGGCCGTGGTATTTGTTTGGGGGTCTGTGGTTGGGAGTGGCCGGCTGGCTCCTGAAAGTCCTCGACACGCAGGACACTTCCCAGATGAAAGGTGGCACCAGTGCCAAGTCGGGCTGTTTTGATATTACCAAGTGGCTCCTGCAATATGCCATCCAGAAGCGGGGCGGGTGAGTTTTGTTTGACAGAACAAAGGCCGTGGTATGTGTTCGGGGGCCTGTGGCTTGGAGTGGCCGGCTGCCTCCTGAAAATCCACGCCGCGCAGGATGGTTCCCAGACCCAAGGAGGCACCAGTGCCGAGTCCGCATGGTATGATTGAGGAAAGTGGCTCCTGCATTCTACCAGCCAGAAGCGGGGCGGGTGAGTATTGTTTACCAGGGAAATGGGCCGTGGTTTGTGTTCGGGGGCCTGTGGCTGGGAGTGGCCGCCTGGCTCCTGAAAATCCACGACGCTTAGCATGGTTCCCAGACCAAATGTGGCACCAGTGCCGAGTCGGGCTGGTTTGATAGAGCCAAGTGGCTCCTGACACCTGCCAGCAAGAACCGGAGCAGGTGAGATTTTTGCCAGGGAAAAGGGCCATGGTTTGTGTTCGGGGGCCTGTGGCTGGGAGTGGCCGGCTGGCTCCTGAAAATCCACGCCGCGCAGGATGGTTCCCAGACCCAAGGTGGCACAAGTGCCGAGTCGGGCTGGTGTGATATAGGCAAGTGGCTCCAGCAATCTGCCAGCCAGAAGCGGGACGGGTGATTATTGTTTGCCAGGGAAAAGGGCCGTAGTTTGTGTTTGGGGGCCTGAGGTTGAAAGTGGCCGGCTGGCTCCTGAAAATCCACGCCGCGCAGGATGGTTCCCAGACCCAAGGTGGCACCAGTGCCGAGTCGGGCTGCTTTGACAGAGCCAAGTGGCTCCTGAAATCTGCCAGCCAGAAGCGGGGCGGGTGAGTTTTTTTTGACAGGCAAAAGGGCCGTGGTTTTTGTTTGGGGGCCTGTGGCTGGGAGTGGCCAGCTGGCTCCTGAAAATCCATGATACGCAGGATGGTTCCCAGATGAATGGTGGCAGCAGTGCCAAGTCGCGCTGGTTTCATACTGCCAAGTGGCTTCTGCAATATGCCATCTAGAAGCGGGCAGCTGAGTTTTTTTTGCCAGGGGAAAGGGCCGTGGTTTTTGTTTGGGGGCCTTTGGCTGGGAGTGGCCAGCTGGCTCCTGAAAATCCATGCCGCGCAGGATGGTTCCCAGACCCATGGGGGCACCAGTGCCATGTCAGGCTGTTTTGATAGAACTAAGTTGCTCATGCATTCTGCAAGCAAGAAGCGGAACGAGTGAGTTTTTTTGCCAGGGAAAAGGGCCGTGGTTTGTGTTCGGGCACCTGTGGCTGGGAGTGGCCGGCTGGCTCCTGAAAATCCATGCCGCGCAGGATGGTTCCCAGACCCATTGGAGCACCAGTGCCGCTTCGGGGTCGTTTGATTGCGGAAAGTGGCTCCTGCAATCTGCCAGCCAGAAGCGGGGCGGGTGAGTTTTGTTTGACAGGGAAAAGGGCCGTGGTATGTGTTCGGGGGCCTGTGGCTGGGAGTTGCCGGCTGGCTCCTGAAAATCCACACCGCGCGGGATGTTTCCCACACCCAAGGTGGCACCAGTGCCGAGTCGGGCTGGTTTGACAGAGCCAAGTGTCTCCTGCAATCTGCCAGTCAGAAGCGGGGCGGATAAGTTTTGTTTGACAGGGAAAAGGGCCGTGGTATGTGTTCGGGGGCCTGTGGCTGGGAGTGGCCGCCTGGCTCCTGAAAATCCACGCCGCGCAGGATGGTTCCCAGACCCGTGGGGGCACCAGTGCCGCTTCGGGGAGGTTTGATTTCGGCAAGTGGCTCCTGCAATCTGCCAGCCAGAAGCGGGGCGGGTGAGTTTTGTTTGCCAGGGAAACGGGCCGTGGTTTGTGTTCGGGCACCTGTGGCTGGGAGTGGCCGGCTGGCTCCTGAAAATCCACACCGCGCGGGATGTTTCCCAGACCCAAGGTGGCACCAGTGCCGAGTCGGGCTGGTTTGATATAGGCAAGTGGCTTCTGCAATCTGCCAGCCAGAAGCGGGGTGGGTGAGTTTTGTTTGATAGAGCAAAGGCCGTGGTATGTGTTCGGGGGCCTGTGGCTGGGAGTGGCCGGCTGGCTCCTGAAAATCCACTCCGCGCAGGATGGGTCCCAGACCCAAGGTGGCACCAGTGCCGAGTCGGGCTGGTTTGACAGAGCCTATTGTCTCCTGCAATCTGCCAGCCAGAAGCGGGGCGGGTGAGTTTTTTTTGACATTGAAAAGGGCCGTGGTTTGTGTTCGGGGGCCTGTGGCTGGGAGTGGCCGGCTGGCTCCTGAAAATCCACGCCACGCAGGATGGTTCCCAGATGAAAGGTGGCACCAGTGCCGAGTCGGGCTGGTTTGACAGAGCCAAGTGGCTCCTGCAATCTGCCAGACAGAAGCGGGGCGGGTGAGTTTTGTTTGACAGGGAAAAGGTCCGTGGTATGTGTTCGGGGGCCTGTGGCTGGGAGTGGCCGGCTGGCTCCTGAAAATCCACGCCGCGCAGGATGTTTCCCAGACCCATGGTGGCACCAGTGCCGAGTCGGGCTGGTTTGATAGAGCCAAGTGGCTCCTGACACCTGCCAGCAAGAACCGGAGCAGGTGAGATTTTTGCCAGGGAAAAGGGTCATGGTTTGTGTTTGGGGGCCTGTGGCTGGGAGTGGCCGTCTGGCTCCTGAAAATCCACGATACGCAGGATGGTTCCCAGACCCAAGGTGGCACAAGTGCCGAGTCGGGCTGGTTTGATAGAGCCAAGTGGCTCCTGCAATATGCCAGCCAGAAGCGGGGCGGGTGAGTTTTGTTTGACAGAGCAAAGGCCGTGGTATTTGTTCGGGGGCCTGTGGCTGGGAGTGGCCGGCTGGCTCCTGAAAATCCATGCCGCGCAGGATGGTTCCCAGACCCAAGGTGGCACCAGTGCCGAGTCGGACTGGATGGACAGAGCCAAGTGGCTCCTGCAATCTGCCAGTGAGAAGCGGGGCGGATGAGTTTTGTTTGCCATTGAAAAGGGCCGTGGTTTGTGTTCAGGCGCCTGTGGCTAGGAGTAGCCGCCTGGCTCCTGAAAATCCACGCTCGCAGGATGGTTCCCAGACCCATGGTGGCACCAGTGCCGAGTCGGGCTGGTTTGATTGCGGCAAGAGGCTCCTGCAATCTGCCAGCCAGAAGCAGGGCGGGTGAGTTTTGTTTGACAGGGAAAAGGGCCATGGTATGTGTTTGGGGGCCAGTGGCTGGGAGTGGCCGGCTGGCTCCTGAAAATCCATGCCGCGCAGGATGGTTCCCAGACCCATGGGAGCACCAGTGCTGCTTCGGGGTGGTTTGATTGCGGCAAGTGGCTCCTGCAATCTGCCAGCCAGAAGCGGGGTGGGTGAGTTTTGTTTGACAGGGAAAAGGGCCGTGGTATGTGTTCGGGGGCCTGTGGCTGGGAGTGGCCGGCTGGCTCCTGAAAATCCACGCCGCGCAGGATGGTTCCCAGACCCACGGGAGCACCAGTGGCGAGTTGGCTGGTTTGATTGAGACTAGTGGCTCCTGCAATCTGCCAGCCAGAAGCGGGGTGGGTGAGTTTTGTTTGCCAGGGAAAAGGGCCGTGGTTTGTGTTCAGGGGCCTGTGGCTGGGAGTGGCCGGCTGGCTCCTGAAAATCCACACCGCGCGGGATGTTTCCCACACCCAAGGTGGCACCAGTGCCGAGTCGGGCTGGTTTGATTGCGGCAAGTGGCTCCTGCAATCTGCCAGCCAGAAGCGGGGCGGGTGAGTTTTGTTTGAGAGAGCAAAGGCCGTGGTATTTGTTTGGGGGTCTGTGGTTGGGAGTGGCCGGCTGGCTCCTGAAAGTCCTCGACACACAGGACACTTCCCAGATGAAAGGTGGCACCAGTGCCAAGTCGGGCTGTTTTGATAGTACCAAGTGGCTCCTGCAATATGCCATCCAGAAGCGGGGCGGGTGAGTTTTGTTTGACAGACCAAAGGCCGTGGTATGTGTTCGGGGGCCTGTGGCTGGGAGTGGCCGGCTGCCTCCTGAAAATCCACGCTGCGCAGGATGCTTCCCAGACCCAAGGAGGCACCAGTGCCGAGTCCGCATGGTATGATTGAGGAAAGTGTATCCTGCATTCTACCAGCCAGAAGCGGGGCGGGTGAGTATTGTTTACCAGGGAAAAGGGCCGTGGTTTGTGTTCGGGGGCCTGTGGCTGGGAGTGGCCGCCTGGCTCCTGAAAATCCACGACGCTTAGCATGGTTCCCAGACCAAATGTGGCACCAGTGCCGAGTCGGGCTGGTTTGATAGAGCCAAGTGGCTCCTGACACCTGCCAGCAAGAACCGGAGCAGGTGAGATTTTTGCCAGGGAAAAGGGCCATGATTTGTGTTTGGGGGCCTGTGGCTGGGAGTGGCCGGCTGGCTCCTGAAAATCCACGCCGCGCAGGATGGTTCCCAGACCCAAGGTGGCACCAGTGCCGAGTCGGGCTGGTGTGATATAGGCAAGTGGCTCCAGCAATCTGCCAGCCAGAAGCGGGGCGGGTGAGTTTTGTTTGACAGGGAAAAGGGCCGTGGTATGTGTTCGGGGGCCTGTGGCTGGGAGTGGCCGGCTGGCTCCTGAAAATCCACACCGCGCGGGATGTTTCCCAGACCCAAGGTGGCACCAGTGCCGAGTCGGGCTGGTTTGACAGAGCCAAGTGGCTCCTGCAATCTGCCAGTCAGAAGCGGGGCGTATAAGTTTTGTTTCACATGGAAAAGGGCCGTGGTATGTGTTCGGGGGCCTGTGGCTGGGAGTGGCCGGCTGGCTCCTGAAAATCCACGCCGCGCAGGATGGTTCCCAGACCCGTGGGGGCACCAGTGCCGCTTCGGGGAGGTTTGATTTCGGCAAGTGGCTCCTGCAATCTGCCAGCCAGAAGCGGGGCGGGTGAGTTTTGTTTGCCAGGGAAAAGGGCCGTGGTTTGTGTTCGGGCACCTGTGGCTGGGAGTGGCCGGCTGGCTCCTGAAAATCCACACCGCGCGGGATGTTTCCCAGACCCAAGGTGGCACCAGTGCCGAGTCGGGCTGGTTTGATACAGGCAAGTGGCTTCTGCAATCTGCCAGCCAGAAGGGGGTGGGTGAGTTTTGTTTGATAGAGCAAAGGCCGTGGTATGTGTTCGGGGGCCTGTGGCTGCGAGTGGTTGCCTGGCTCCTGAAAATCCACGCCGCGCAGGATGGTTCCCAGACCCAAGGTGGCACAAGTGCCGAGTCGGGCTGGTTTGACAGAGCCTATTGTCTCCTGCAATCTGCCAGCCAGAAGCGGGGCGGGTGAGTTTTGTTTGACATTGAAAAGGGCCGTGGTTTGTGTTCGGGGGCCTGTGGCTGGGAGTGGCCGGCTGGCTCCTGAAAATCCACGCCACGCAGGATGGTTCCCAGACCCAAGGTGGCACCAGTGCCGAGTCGGGCTGGTTTGACAGAGCCAAGTGGCTCCTGCAATCTGCCAGTCAGAAGCGGGGCGGATGAGTTTTGTTTGCCATTGAAAAGGGCCGTGGTTTGTGTTCGGGGGCCTGTGGGTAGGAGTAGCCGCCTGGCTCCTGAAAATCCACGACGCTCAGGATGGTTCCCAGACCCAAGGTGGCACCAGTGCCGAGTCGGGCTGGTTTGATAGAGCCAAGTGTCTCCTGCAACCTGCCAGCAAGAACCGGAGCAGGTGAGATTTTTGCCAGGGAAAAGGGCCATGGTTTGTGTTCGGGGGCCTGTGGCTGGGAGTGGCCGTCTGGCTCCTGAAAATCCACGACGCTCAGGATAGTTCCCAGACCCAAGGAGGCTCCAGTGACGAGTCCGGATGGTATGATAGAGGCAAGTGGCTCCTGCATTCTGCCAGCCAGAAGCGGGGCGGGTGAGTATTGTTTACCAGGGAAAAGGGCCGTGGTTTGTGTTCGGGGGCCTGTGGCTGGGAGTGGCCGCCTGGCTCCTGAAAATCCACGACGCTCAGCATGGTTCCCAGACCCAAGGTGGCACCAGTGCCGAGTCGGGCTGGTTTGATTGAGCCAAGTGGCTCCTGCAATCTGCAGCCAGAAGCAGGGCGGGTGAGTTTTGTTTGCCAGGGAAAAGGGCCGTGGTTTGTGCTTGGGGGCCTGTGGTTGGGAGTGGCCGGCTGGGTCCTGAAAGTCCTCGACAAGCAGGACACTTCCCAGATCAAAGGTGGTGCCAGTGCCAAGTCGGGCTGTTTTGATTGTACCAAGTGGCTCCTGCAATCTGCCATCCAGAAGCGGGGCGGGTGAGTTATGTTTGACAGAGCAATGGCCGTGGTATGTGTTCGGGGGCCTGTGGCAAGGAGTAGCCGCCTGGCTCCTGAAAATCCACGACGCTCAGGATGGTTCCCAGACCCAAGGTGGCACCAGTGCCAAGTCGGGCTGTTTTGATAGAGACAAGTGGCTCCTGCAACCTGCCATCAAGAACCGGAGCAGGTGAGATTTTTGCCAGGGAAAAGGGCCACGGTTTGTGTTTGTGGGCCTGTGGCTGGGAGTGGCCGGCCGGCTCCTGAAAAGCCACGACGCTCAGGATGGTTCCCAGACCCAAGGAGGCAACAGTGCCGTGTCCGGATGGTATGATAGAGGCAAGTGGCTCCTGCATTCTGCCAGCCAGAAGCGGGGCGGGTGAGTATTGTTTACCAGGGAAAAGGGCCGTGGTTGGTGTTCGGGGGCCTGTGGCTGGGAGTGGCCGGCTGGCTTCTGAAAATCCACACCGCGCGGGATATTTCCCAGACCCAAGGTGGCACCAGTGCCGAGTCAGGCTGGTTTGATATAGGCAAGTGGATCCTGCAATCTGCCAGCCAGAAGCGAGGCAGGTGAATTTTGATTGACATGGAAAAGGGCCGTGGTTTTTGTTCGGGGGCCTGTGGCTGGGAGTGGCCGGCTGGCTCCTGAAAATCCATGCCGCGCAGGATGGTTCCCAGACCCATGGGAGCACCAGTGCCGAGTCGGGCTAGAATGATAGAGGCAAGTGGCTCCTGCAATCTGCCAGCCAGTAGCAGGGCGGGTGAGTTTTGTTTGCCAGGGAAAAGGGCCGTGGTTTGTGTTCGGGGGCCTGTGGCTGGGAGTGGCCGGCTGGCTCCTGAAAATCCACGATACGCAGGATGGTTCCCAGACCCAAGGTGGCACAAGTGCCGAGTCGGGCTGGTTTGATAGAGCCAAGTGGCTCCTGCAATATGCCAGCCAGAAGCGGGGCGGGTGAGTTTTGTTTGACAGAGGAAAGGCCGTGGTATTTGTTCGGGGGCCTGTGGCTGGGAGTGGCCGGCTGGCTCCTGAAAATCCACGCCGCGCAGGATGGTTCCCAGACCCAAGGTGGCACCAGTGCCGAGTCGGGCTGGTGAGATAGAGCCAAGTGCCTCCTGCAATCTGCCAGCCAGAAGCGGGGCGGGTGAGTTTAATTTGCCAGCGAAAAGGGCCGTGGTTTGTGTTTGGGGGCCTGTGGCGTGGAGTGGCCGGCTGGCTCCTGAAAATCCACGACGCTCAGGATGGTTCCCAGACCCAAGGAGGCACCAGTGCCGAGTCCAGATGGTATAATAGAGGCAAGTGGCTCCTGCATTCTGCCAGCCAGAAGCGGGGCGGGTGATTATTGTTTACCAGGGAAAAGGGCCGTGGTTTGTGTTTGGGGGCCAGTGGCTGGGAGTGGCCGGCTGGCTCCTGAAAATCCATGCCGCGCAGGATGGCTCCCAGACCCATGGGAGCACCAGTGCCGCTTCGGGGTGGTTTGATTGCGGCAAGTGGCTCCTGCAATCTGCCAGCCAGAAGCGCGGCGGGTGAGTCTTATTTACCAGGGAAAAGGGCCGTGGTTTGTGTTCGGGGGCCTGTGGCTGGGAGTGGCCGTCTCGCTCCTGAAAATCCACTCTGCGCAGGATGGTTCCCAGACCCGCGGGGGCACCTGTGGCGAGTCGGCTGGTTTGATAGAGCCTATTGTCTCCTGCAATCTGCCAGCCAGAAGCGGGGCGGGTGAGTTTTGTTTGCCAGGGAAAAGGGCCGTGGTTTGTGTTCGGGCACCTGTGGCTGGGAGTGGCCGGCTGGCTCCTGAAAATCCACACCGCGCGGAAGTTTCCCAGACCCAAGGTGGCACCAGTGCCGAGTCGGACTGGTTTGATATAGGCAAGTGGCTCCTGCAATCTGCCAGCCAGAAGCGAGGCAGGTGAATTTTGTTTGACATGGTAAAAGGCCGTGGTTATTGTTCGGGGGCCTGTGGCTGGGAGTGGCCGGCTGGCTCCTGAAAATCCATGCCGCGCAGGATGGTTCCCAGACCCATGGGAGCACCAGTGCCGAGTCGGGCTGGAATGATAGAGGCAAGTGGCTCCTGCAATCTGCCAGCCAGAAGCGGGGCGGGTGAGTTTTGTTTGCCAGGGAAAAGGGCCGTGGTTTGTGTTCGGGGGCCTGTAGCTGGGAGTGGCCGGCTGGCTCCTGAAAATCCACGCCACGCAGGATGGTTCCCAGATGAAAGGTGGCACCAGTGCCGAGTCGGGCTGGTTTGACAGAGCCAAGTGGCTCCTGCAATCTGCCAGACAGAAGCGGGGCGGGTGAGTTTTGTTTGACAGGGAAAAGGTCCGTGGTATGTGTTCGGGGGCCTGTGGCTGGGAGTGGCCGGCTGGCTCCTGAAAATCCACGCCGCGCAGGATGGTTCCCAGACCCATGGTGGCACCAGTGCCGAGTCGGGCTGGTTTGATAGAGCCAAGTGGCTCCTGCAACCTGCCAGCAAGAACCGGAGCAGGTGAGATTTTTGCCAGGGAAAAGGGCCATGGTTTGTGTTTGGGGGCCTGTGGCTGGGAGTGGCCGGCTGGCTCCTGAAAATCCACGATACGCAGGATGGTTCCCAGACCCAAGGTGGCACAAGTGCCGAGTCGGGCTGGTTTGATAGAGCCAAGTGGCTCCTGCAATATGCCAGCCAGAAGCGGGGCGGGTGAGTTTTGTTTGACAGAGCAAAGGCCGTGGTATTTGTTCGGGGGCCTGTGGCTGGGAGTGGCCGGCTGGCTCCTGAAAATCCACGCCGCGCAGGATGGTTCCCAGACCCAAGGTGGCACCAGTGCCAAGTCGGACTGGATGGACAGAGCCAAGTGGCTCCTGCAATCTGCCAGTGAGAAGCGGGGCGGATGAG
Organism: Zonotrichia albicollis; assembly: GCF_047830755.1. NCBI lineage: Eukaryota > Metazoa > Chordata > Aves > Passeriformes > Passerellidae > Zonotrichia > Zonotrichia albicollis. Next base: position 3,780,196 of record NC_133855.1, read on the forward strand.
TTTTGTTTGCCATTGAAAAGGGCCGTGGTTTGTGTTCAGGCGCCTGTGGCTAGGAGTAGCCGCCTGGCTCCTGAAAATCCACGCTCGCAGGATGGTTCCCAGACCCATGGTGGCACCAGTGCCGAGTCGGGCTGGTTTGATAGAGCCAAGTGGCTCTTGCAACCTGCCAGCAAGAACCGGAGCAGGTGAGATTTTTGCCAGGGAAAAGGGCCATGGTTTTTGTTCGGGGGCCTGTGGCTGGGAGTGGTCGGCTGGCTCCTGAAAATCCACGATACGCAGGATGGTTCCCAGATGAAAGGTGGCACCAGTGCCGAGTCGGGCTGGTTTGACAGAGCCAAGTGGCTCCTGCAATCTGCCAGTGAGAAGCGGGGCGGGTGAGTTTTGTTTGCCATTGAAAAGGGCCGTGGTTTGTATTCAGGGGCCTGTGGCTAGGAGCAGCCGCCTGGCTCCTGAAAATCCACGATGCTCAGCATGGTTCCCAGACCCAAGGTGGCACCAGTGCCGAGTCGGGCTGGTTGGTTTGAGCCAAGTGGCTCCTGAAATCTGCCAGCCAGAAGCGGGCGGGTGAGTTTTGTTTGACAGGGAAAAGGGCCGTGGTTTGTGTTCGGGGGCCTGTGGCTGGGAGTGGCCGGCTGGCTCCTGAAAAACCACACCGCGCGGGATGTTTCCCAGACCCAAGGTGGCACCAGTGCCGAGTCGGTCTGGTTTGATATAGGCAAGTGGCTTCTGCAATCTGCCATCCAGAAGCGGGGCGGGTGAGTTTTGTTTGACAGAGCAAAGGCCGTGGTATATGTTCGGGGGCCTGGGGCTGGGAGTGGCCGGCTGGCTCCTGAAAATCCACGCCGCGCAGGATGGCTCCCAGACCCAGGGGGGCACCTGTGGCGAGTCGGCTGGTTTGATAGAGCCTATTGTCTCCTGCAATCTGCCAGCCAGAAGCGGGGCGGGTGAGTTTTGTTTGCCAGGGAAAAGGGCCGTGATTTGTGTTCGGGCACATGTGGCTGGGAGTGGCCGGCTGGCTCCTGAAAATCCACACCGCGCGGGATGTTTCCCAGACCCAAGGTGGCACCAGTGCCGAGTCGGGCTGGTTTGATATAGGCAAGGGGCTCCTGCAATCTGCCAGCCAGAAGCGGGGCGGATGAGTTTTGTTTGCCATTGAAAAGGGCCGAGGTTTGTGTTCGGGGGCCTGTGGCTAGGAGTAGCCGCCTGGCTCCTGAAAATCCACGACGCTCAGGATGGTTCCCAGACCCAAGGTGGCACCAGTGCCGAGTCGGGCTGCTTTGATAGACCCAAGTGCCTCCTGCAATCTGCCAGCCAGAAGATGGGCAAGTCAGTTTTATTTCCACGGAAAAAGGCCGTGGTTTTTTTTCGGGGGCCTGTGGCTGGGAGTGGCCGGCTGGCTCCTGAAAATCCATGCCGCGCAGGATGGCTCCCAGACCCATGGGAGCACCAGTGCCGCTTCGGGGTTGTTTGATTTCGGCAAGTGGCTCCTGCAATCTGCCAGCCAGAAGCGGGGCGGGTGAGTTTTGTTTGACAGGGAAAAGGGCCGTGGTTTGTGCTTGGGGGCCTGTGGTTGGGAGTGGCCGGCTGGGTCCTGAAAGTCCTCGACAAGCAGGACACTTCCCAGATCAAAGTTGGTGCCAGTGCCAAGTCGGGCTGTTTTGATAGTACCAAGTGGCTCCTGCAATCTGCCATCCAGAAGCGGGGCGGGTGAGTTTTGTTTGACAGAGCAATGGCCGTGGTATGTGTTCGGGGGCCTGTGGCAAGGAGTAGCCGCCTGGCTCCTGAAAATCCACGACGCTCAGGATGGTTCCCAGACCCAAGGTGGCACAACTGCCGAGTCGGGCTGGTTTGATTGAGCCAAGTGGCTCCTGCAATATGCCAGCCAGAAGCGGGGCGGGTGAGTTTTGTTCGACAGAGCAAAGGCCGTGGTATTTGTTCGGGGGCCTGTGGCTGGGAGTGGCCGGCTGGCTCCTGAAAATCCACGCCGCGCAGGATGGTTCCCAGACCCAAGGTGGCACCAGTGCCGAGTCGGGCTGGTTTGACAGAGCCAAGTGGCTCCTGCAATCTGCCAGTGAGAAGCGGGGCGGGTGAGTTTTGTTTGCCATTGAAAAGGGCCGTGGTTTGTGTTCAGGGGCCTGTGGCTAGGAGCAGCCGCCTGGCTCCTGAAAATCCACACCGCGCAGGATGGTTCCCAGACCCAAGGTGGCACCAGTGCCGAGTCGGGCTGGTTTGATTGCGGCAAGAGGCTCCTGCAATCTGCCAGCCAGAAGCAGGGCGGGTGAGTTTTGTTTGACAGGGAAAAGGGCCATGGTATGTGTTTGGGGGCCAGTGGCTGGGAGTGGCCGGCTGGCTCCTGAAAATCCATGCCGCGCAGGATGGTTCCCAGACCCATGGGAGCACCAGTGCTGCTTCGGGGTGGTTTGATTGCGGCAAGTGGCTCCTGCAATCTGCCAGCCAGAAGCGGGGTGGGTGAGTTTTGTTTGACAGGGAAAAGGGCCGTGGTTTGTGTTCAGGGGCCTGTGGCTGGGAGTGGCCGGCTGGCTCCTGAAAATCCACACCGCGCGGGATGTTTCCCACACCCAAGGTGGCACCAGTGCCGAGTCGGGCAGGTTTGATTGCGGCAGGTGGCTCCTGCAATCTGCCAGCCAGAAGCGGGGTGGGTGAGTTTTGTTTGACAGAGCAAAGGCCGTGGTATTTGTTTGGGGGTCTGTGGTTGGGAGTGGCCGGCTGGCTCCTGAAAGTCCTCGACACGCAGGACACTTCCCAGATGAAAGGTGGCACCAGTGCAAATCGGGCTGTTTTGATAGTACCAAGTGGCTCCTGCAATATGCCATCCAGAAGCGGGGCGGGTGAGTTTTGTTTGACAGACCAAAGGCCGTGGTATGTGTTCGGGGGCCTGTGGCTGGGAGTGGCCGGCTGCCTCCTGAAAATCCACGCTGCGCAGGATGATTCCCAGACCCAAGGAGGCACCAGTGCCGAGTCCGCATGGTATGATTGAGGAAAGTGTATCCTGCATTCTACCAGCCAGAAGCGGGGCGGGTGAGTATTGTTTACCAGGGAAAAGGGCCGTGGTTTGTGTTCAGGGGCCTGTGGCTGGGAGTGGCCGCCTGGCTCCTGAAAATCCACACCGCGCGGGATGTTTCCCAGACCCAAGGTGGCACCAGTGCCGAGTCGGGCTGGTTTGATACAGGCAAGTGGCTTCTGCAATCTGCCAGCCAGTAGCGGGGTGGGTGAGTTTTGTTTGATAGAGCAAAGGCCGTGGTATGTGTTCGGGGGCCTGTGGCTGCGAGTGGCCGGCTGGCTCCTGAAAATCCACGATACGCAGGATGGTTCCCAGACCCAAGGTGGCACCAGTGCCGAGTCGGGCTGGTTTGACAGAGCCTATTGTCTCCTGCAATCTGCCAGCCAGAAGCGGGGCGGGTGAGTTTTGTTTGACATTGAAAAGGGAAGTGGTTTGTGTTCGGGGGCCTGTGGCTGGGAGTGGCCGCCTGGCTCCTGAAAATCCACGCCACGCAGGATGGTTCCCAGACCCAAGGTGGCACAAGTGCCGAGTCGGGCTGGTTTGACAGAGCCAAGTGGCTCCTGCAATCTGCCAGTCAGAAGCGGGGCGGATGAGTTTTGTTTGCCATTGAAAAGGGCCGTGGTTTGTGTTCGGGCACGTGTGGCTGGGAGTGGCCGGCTGGCTCCTGAAAATCCACGCCAGGCAGGATGGTTCCCAGACCCAAGGTGGCACCAGTGCCGAGTCGGGCTGGTTTGATAGAGCCAAGTGGCTCCTGCAATCTGCCAGCCAGAAGCGGGGCGGGTGAGTTTTGTTTGACAGGGAAAAGGGCCGCGGTTTGTGCTTGGGGGCCTGTGGTTGGGAGTGGCCGGCTGGGTCCTGAAAGTCCTCGACAAGCAGGACACTTCCCAGATCAAAGGTGGTGCCAGTGCCAAGTCGGGCTGTTTTGATTGTACCAAGTGGCTCCTGCAATCTGCCATCCAGAAGCGGGGCGGGTGAGTTATGTTTGACAGAGCAATGGCCGTGGTATGTGTTCGGGGGCCTGTGGCAAGGAGTAGCCGCCTGGCTCCTGAAAATCCACGACGCTCAGGATGGTTCCCAGACCCAAGGTGGCACCAGTGCCAAGTCGGGCTGTTTTGATAGAGACAAGTGGCTCCTGCAACCTGCCAGCAAGAACCGGAGCAGGTGAGATTTTTGCCAGGGAAAAGGGCCGTGGTTGGTGTTCGGGGGCCTGTGGCTGGGAGTGGCCGGCTGGCTCCTGAAAATCCACACCGCGCGGGATATTTCCCAGACCCAAGGTGGCACCAGTGCCGAGTCAGGCTGGTTTGATATAGGCAAGTGGATCCTGCAATCTGCCAGCCAGAAGCGAGGCAGGTGAATTTTGTTTGACATGGAAAAGGGCCGTGGTTTTTGTTCGGGGGCCTGTGGCTGGGAGTGGCCGGCTGGCTCCTGAAAATCCATGCCGCGCAGGATGGTTCCCAGACCCATGGGAGCACCAGTGCCGAGTCGGGCTGGAATGATAGAGGCAAGTGGCTCCTGCAATCTGCCAGCCAGTAGCGGGGCGGGTGAGTTTTGTTTGCCATTGAAAAGGGCCGTGGTTTGTGTTCAGGCGCCTGTGGCTAGGAGTAGCCGCCTGGCTCCTGAAAATCCACGCCGCGCAGGATGGTTCCCAGACCTATGGTGGCACCAGTGCCGAGTCGGGCTGGTTTGATAGAGCCAAGTGGCTCCTGCAACCTGCCAGCAAGAACCGGAGCAGGTGAGATTTTTGCCAGGGAAAAGGGCCATGGTTTGTGTTTGAGGGCCTGTGGCTGGGAGTGGCCGGCTGGCTCCTGAAAATCCACGATACGCAGGATGGCTCCCAGACCCAGGGGGGCACCTGTGGCGAGTCGGGCTGGTTTGACAGAGCCAAGTGGCTCCTGCAATCTGCCAGACAGAAGCGGGGTGGGTGAGTTTTGTTTGACAGGGAAAAGGTCCGTGGTATGTGTTCGGGGGCCTGTGGCTGGGAGTGGCCGGCTGGCTCCTGAAAATCCACGCCGCGCAGGATGGTTCCCAGACCCATGGTGGCACCAGTGCCGAGTCGGGCTGGTTTGATAGAGCCAAGTGGCTCCTGCAACCTGCCAGCAAGAACCGGAGCAGGTGAGATTTTTGCCAGGGAAAAGGGCCATGGTTTGTGTTTGGGGGCCTGTGGCTGGGAGTGGCCGGCTGGCTCCTGAAAATCCACGATACGCAGGATGGTTCCCAGACCCAAGGTGTCACAAGTGCCGAGTCGGGCTGGTTTGATAGAGCCAAGTGGCTCCTGCAATATGCCAGCCAGAAGCGGGGCGGGTGAGTTTTGTTTGACAGAGCAAAGGCCGTGGTATTTGTTCGGGGGCCTGTGGCTGGGAGTGGCCGGCTGGCTCCTGAAAATCCACGCCGCGCAGGATGGTTCCCAGACCCATGGTGGCACCAGTGCCGAGTCGGACTGGATGGACAGAGCCAAGTGGCTCCTGCAATCTGCCAGTGAGAAGCGGGGCGGATGAGTTTTGTTTGCCATTGAAAAGGGCCGTGGTTTGTGTTCAGGCGCCTGTGGCTAGGAGTAGCCGCCTGGCTCCTGAAAATCCACGCTCGCAGGATGGTTCCCAGACCCATGGTGGCACCAGTGCCGAGACGGGCTGCTTTGATAGAGCCAAGTGGCTCTTGCAACCTGCCAGCAAGAACCGGAGCAGGTGAGATTTTTGCCAGGGAAAAGGGCCATGGTTTGTGTTCGGGGGCCTGTGGCTGGGAGTGGTCGGCTGGCTCATGAAAATCCACGATACGCAGGATGGTTCCCAGATGAAAGGTGGCACCAGTGCCGAGTCGGGCTGGTTTGATTGAGCCAAGTGGCTCCTGCAATCTGCCAGCCAGAAGCGGGGTGGGTGAGTTTTGTTTGACAGAGCAAAGGCCGTGGTATTTGTTCGGGGGCCTGTGGCTGGGAGTGGCCGGCTGGCTCCTGAAAATCCACGCCGCGCAGGATGGTTCCCAGACCCAAGGTGGCACCAGTGCCGAGTCGGGCTGGTTTGACAGAGCCAAGTGGCTCCTGCAATCTGCCAGTGAGAAGCGGGGCGGGTGAGTTTTGTTTGCCATTGAAAAGGGCCGTGGTTTGTGTTCAGGGGCCTGTGGCTAGGAGCAGCCGCCTGGCTCCTGAAAATCCACGATGCTCAGCATGGTTCCCAGACTCAAGGTGGCACCAGTGCCGAGTCGGGCTGGTTGGTTTGAGCCAAGTGGCTCCTAAAATCTGCCAGCCAGAAGCGGGCGGGTGAGTTTTGTTTGACAGGGAAAAGGGCCGTGGTTTGTGTTCGGGGGCCTGTGGCTGGGAGTGGCCGGCTGGCTCCTGAAAAACCACACCGCGCGGGATGTTTCCCAGACCCAAGGTGGCACCAGTGCCGAGTCGGTCTGGTTTGATATAGGCAAGTGGCTTCTGCAATCTGCCATCCAGAAGCGGGGCGGGTGAGTTTTGTTTGACAGAGCAAAGGCCGTGGTATATGTTCGGGGGCCTGGGGCTGGGAGTGGCCGGCTGGCTCCTGAAAATCCACGCCGCGCAGGATGGCTCCCAGACCCAGGGGGGCACCTGTGGCGAGTCGGCTGGTTTGATAGAGCCTATTGTCTCCTGCAATCTGCCAGCCAGAAGCGGGGCGGGTGAGTTTTGTTTGCCAGGGAAAAGGGCCGTGATTTGTGTTCGGGCACATGTGGCTGGGAGTGGCCGGCTGGCTCCTGAAAATCCACACCGCGCGGGATGTTTCCCAGACCCAAGGTGGCACCAGTGCCGAGTCGGGCTGGTTTGATATAGGCAAGTGGCTCCTGCAATCGGCCAGCCAGAAGCGGGGCGGATGAGTTTTGTTTGCCATTGAAAAGGGCCGAGGTTTGTGTTCGGGGGCCTGTGGCTAGGAGTAGCCGCCTGGCTCCTGAAAATCCACGACGCTCAGGATGGTTCCCAGACCCAAGGTGGCACCAGTGCCGAGTCGGGCTGCTTTGATAGACCCAAGTGCCTCCTGCAATCTGCCAGCCAGAAGATGGGCAAGTCAGTTTTATTTCCACGGAAAAAGGCCGTGGTTTTTGTTCGGGGGCCTGTGGCTGGGAGTGGCCGGCTGGCTCCTGAAAATCCATGCCGCGCAGGATGGCTCCCAGACCCATGGGAGCACCAGTGCCGCTTCGGGGTTGTTTGATTTCGTCAAGTGGCTCCTGCAATCTGCCAGCCAGAAGCAGGGTTGGGTGAGTTTTGTTTGACAGGGAAAAGGGCCGTGGTATGTGTTCGGGGGCCTGTGGCTGGGAGTGGCCGGCTGGCTCCTGAAAATCCACGCCGCGCAGGATGGTTCCCAGAGCCAGGGGAGCACCAGTGGCGAGTTGGCTGGTTTGATAGAGCCTAGTGGCTCCTGCAATCAGCCAGCCAGAGGCGGGGTGGATGAGTTTTGTTTGCCAGGGAAAAGGGCCGTGGTTTGTGTTCAGGGGCCTGTGGCTGGGAGTGGCCGGCTGGCTCCTGAAAATCCACGCCAGGCAGGATGGTTCCCAGACCCAAGGTGGCACCAGTGCCGAGTCGGGCTGGTTTGATTGAGCCAAGTGGCTCCTGCAATCTGCCAGCCAGAAGCGGGGCGGGTGAGTTTTGTTTGACAGGGAAAAGGGCCGTGGTTTGTGCTTGGGGGCCTGTGGTTGGGAGTGGCCGGCTGGGTCCTGAAAGTCCTCGACAAGCAGGACACTTCCCAGATCAAAGGTGGTGCCAGTGCCAAGTCGGGCTGTTTTGATAGTATCAAGTGGCTCCTGCAATCTGCCATCCAGAAGCGGGGCGGGTGAGTTTTGTTTGACAGAGCAATGGCCGTGGTATGTGTTCGGGGGCCTGTGGCAAGGAGTAGCCGCCTGGCTCCTGAAAATCCACGACGCTCAGGATGGTTCCCAGACCCAAGGTGGCACCAGTGCCAAGTCGGGCTTTTTTGATAGAGACAAGTAGCTCCTGCAACCTGCCAGCAAGAACCGGAGCAGGTGAGATTTTTGCCAGGGAAAAGGGCCACGGTTTGTGTTTGGGGGCCTGTGGCTGGGAGTGGCCGGCCGGCTCCTGAAAAGCCACGACGCTCAGGATGGTTCCCAGACCCAAGGAGGCAACAGTGCCGTGTCCGGATGGTATGATAGAGGCAAGTGGCTCCTGCATTCTGCCAGCCAGAAGCGGGGCGGGTGAGTATTGTTTACCAGGGAAAAGGGCCGTGGTTGGTGTTCGGGGGCCTGTGGCTGGGAGTGGCCGGCTGGCTCCTGAAAATCCACACCGCGCGGGATATTTCCCAGACCCAAGGTGGCACCAGTGCCGAGTCAGGCTGGTTTGATATACGCAAGTGGATCCTGCAATCTGCCAGCCAGAAGCGAGGCAGGTGAATTTTGTTTGACATGGAAAAGGGCCGTGGTTTTTGTTCGGGGGCCTGTGGCTGGGAGTGGCCGGCTGGCTGCTGAAAATCCATGCCGCGCAGGATGGTTCCCAGACCCAAGGGAGCACCAGTGCCGAGTCGGGCTGGAATGATAGAGGCAAGTGGCTCCTGCAATCTGCCAGCCAGTAGCGGGGCGGGTGAGTTTTGTTTGCCAGGGAAAAGGGCCATGGTTTGTTTTCGGGGGCCTGTAGCTGGGAGTGGCCGGCTGGCTCCTGAAAATCCACGCCACGCAGGATGGTTTCCAGATGAAAGGTGGCACCAGTGCCGAGTCGGGCTGGTTTGACAGAGCCAAGTGGCTCCTGCAATCTGCCAGACAGAAGCGGGGCGGGTGAGTTTTGTTTGACAGGGAAAAGGCCGGGGTATTTGTTCGGGGGCCTGTGGCTGGGAGTGGCCGGCTGGCTCCTGAAAATCCACGCCGTGCAGGATGGTTCCCAGACCCAAGGTGGCACCACTGCCGAGTCGGGCTGGTTTGACAGAGCGAAGTGGCTCCTGCAATCTGTCAGTGAGAAGCGGGGCGGATGAGTTTTGTTTGCCATTGAAAAGTGCCGTGGTTTGTGTTCAGGCGCCTGTGGCTAGGAGTAGCCGCCTGGCTCCTGAAAATCCACGCCGCGCAGGATGGTTCCCAGACCTATGGTGGCACCAGTGCCGAGTCGGGCTGGTTTGATAGAGCCAAGTGGCTCCTGCAGCCTGCCAGCAAGAACCGGAGCAGGTGAGATTTTTGCCAGGGAAAAGGGCCATGGTTTGTGTTCGGGGGCCTGTGCCTGGGAGTGGCCGGCTGGCTCCTGAAAATCCACGATACGCAGGATGGTTCCCAGATGAAAGGTGGCACCAGTGCCGAGTCGGGCTGGTTTGACAGAGCCAAGTGGCTCCTGCAATCTGCCAGACAGAAGCGGGGCGGGTGAGTTTTGTTTGACAGGGAAAAGGTCCGTGGTATGTGTTCGGGGGCCTGTGGCTGGGAATGGCCGGCTGGCTCCGGAAAATCCGCGCCGCGCAGGATGGTTCCCAGACCCATGGTGGCACCAGTGCCGAGTCGGGCTGGTTTGATAGAGCCAAGTGGCTCCTGCAACCTGCCAGCAAGAACCGGAGCAGGTGAGATTTTTGCCAGGGAAAAGGGCCATGGTTTGTGTTTGGGGGCCTGTGGCTGGGAGTGGCCGGCTGGCTCCTGAAAATCCACGATACGCAGGATGGTTCCCAGACCCAAGGTGGCACAAGTGCCGAGTCGGGCTGGTTTGATAGAGCCAAGTGGCTCCTGCAATATGCCAGCCAGAAGCGGGGCGGGTGAGTTTTGTTTGACAGAGCAAAGGCCGTGGTATTTGTTCGGGGGCCTGTGGCTGGGAGTGGCCGGCTGGCTCCTGAAAATCCACACCGCGCAGGATGGTTCCCAGACCCAAGGTGGCACCAGTGCCGAGTCGGACTGGATGGACAGAGCCAAGTGGCTCCTGCAATCTGCCAGTGAGAAGCGGGGCGGATGAGTTTTGTTTGCCATTGAAAAGGGCCGTGGTTTGTGTTCAGGCGCCTGTGGCTAGGAGTAGCCGCCTGGCTCCTGAAAATCCACGCTCGCAGGATGGTTCCCAGACCCATGGTGGCACCAGTGCCGAGTCGGGCTGCTTTGATAGAGCCAAGTGGCTCTTGCAACCTGCCAGCAAGAACCGGAGCAGGTGAGATTTTTGCCAGGGAAAAGGGCCATGGTTTGTGTTCGGGGGCCTGTGGCTGGGAGTGGTCGGCTGGCTCCTGAAAATCCACGATACGCAGGATGGTTCCCAGATGAAAGGTGGCACCAGTGCCGAGTCGGGCTGGTTTGATTGAGCCAAGTGGCTCCTGCAATCTGCCAGCCAGAGGCGGGGCGGGTGAGTTATGTTTGACAGAGCAAAGGCCGTGGTATTTGTTCGGGGGCCTGTGGCTGGGAGTGGCCGGCTGGCTCCTGAAAATCCACGCCGCGCAGGATGGTTCCCAGACCCAAGGTGGCACCAGTGCCGAGTCGGGCTGGTTTGACAGAGCCAAGTGGCTCCTGCAATCTGCCAGTGAGAAGCGGGACGGGTGAGTTTTGTTTGCCATTGAAAAGGGCCGTGGTTTGTGTTCAGGGGCCTGTGGCTAGGAGCAGCCGACTGGCTCCTGAAAATCCACACCGCGCAGGATGGTTCCCAGACCCAAGGTGGCACCAGTGCCGAGTCGGGCTGGTTAGATAGAGCCAAGTGCCTCCTGCAATCTGCCAGCCAGAAGCGGGGCGGGTGAGTTTAATTTTCCAGCGAAAAGGGCCGTGATTTGTGTTTGGGGGCCTGTGGCGTGGAGTGGCCGGCTGGCTCCTGAAAATCCACGACGCTCAGGATGGTTCCCAGACCCAAGGAGGCACCAGTGCCGAGTCCAGATGGTATAATAGAGGCAAGTGGCTCCCGCATTCTGCCAGCCAGAAGCGGGGCGGGTGATTATTGTTTACCAGGGAAAAGGGCCGTGGTTTGTGTTCGGGGGCCTGTGGCTGGGAGTGGCCAGCTGGCTCCTGAAAATCCACGATGCTCAGCATGGTTCCCAGACCCAAGGTGGCACCAGTGCCGAGTCGGGCTGGTTGGTTTGAGCCAAGTGGCTCCTGAAATCTGCCAGCCAGAAGCGGGCGGGTGAGTTTTGTTTGACAGGGAAAAGGGCCGTGGTTTGTGTTCGGGGGCCTGTGGCTGGGAGTGGCCGGCTGGCTCCTGAAAAACCACACCGCGCGGGATGTTTCCCAGACCCAAGGTGGCACCAGTGCCGAGTCGGTCTGGTTTGATATAGGCAAGTGGCTCCTGCAATCTGCCATCCAGAAGCGGGGCGGGTGAGTTTTGTTTGCAGAGCAAAGGCCGTGGTATATGTTCGGGGGCCTGGGGCTGGGAGTGGCCAGCTGGCTCCTGAAAATCCACGCCGCGCAGGATGGCTCCCAGACCCAGGGGGGCACCTGTGGCGAGTCGGCTGGTTTGATAGAGCCTATTGTCTCCTGCAATCTGCCAGCCAGAAGCGGGGCGGGTGAGTTTTGTTTGCCAGGGAAAAGGGCCGTGATTTGTGTTCGGGCACATGTGGCTGGGAGTGGCCGGCTGGCTCCTGAAAATCCACACCGCGCGGGATGTTTCCCAGACCCAAGGTGGCACCAGTGCCGAGTCGGGCTGGTTTGATATAGGCAAGTGGCTCCTGCAATCTGCCAGCCAGAAGCGGGGCGGGTGAGTTTTGTTTGCCATTGAAAAGGGCCGAGGTTTGTGTTCGGGGGCCTGTGGCTAGGAGTAGCCGCCTGGCTCCTGAAAATCCACGACGCTCAGGATGGTTCCCAGACCCAAGGTGGCACCAGTGCCGAGTCGGGCTGCTTTGATAGACCCAAGTGCCTCCTGCAATCTGCCAGCCAGAAGATGGGCAAGTCAGTTTTATTTCCACGGAAAAAGGCCGTGGTTTTTGTTCGGGGGCCTGTGGCTGGGAGTGGCCGGCTGGCTCCTGAAAATCCATGCCGCGCAGGATGGCTCCCAGACCCATGGGAGCACCAGTGCCGCTTCGGGGTTGTTTGATTTCGTCAAGTGGCTCCTGCAATCTGCCAGCCAGAAGCAGGGTTGGGTGAGTTTTGTTTGACAGGGAAAAGGGCCGTGGTATGTGTTCGGGGGCCTGTGGCTGGGAGTGGCCGGCTGGCTCCTGAAAATCCACGCCGCGCAGGATGGTTCCCAGAGCCAGGGGAGCACCAGTGGCGAGTTGGCTGGTTTGATAGAGCCTAGTGGCTCCTGCAATCAGCCAGCCAGAGGCGGGGTGGATGAGTTTTGTTTGCCAGGGAAAAGGGCCGTGGTTTGTGTTCAGGGGCCTGTGGCTGGGAGTGGCCGGCTGGCTCCTGAAAATCCACGCCAGGCAGGATGGTTCCCAGATGAAAGGTGGCACCAGTGCCGAGTCGGGCTGGTTTGATTGAGCCAAGTGGCTCCTGCAATCTGCCAGCCAGAAGCGGGGCGGGTGAGTTTTGTTTGACAGGGAAAAGGGCCGTGGTTTGTGCTTGGGGGCCTGTGGTTGGGAGTGGCCGGCTGGGTCCTGAAAGTCCTCGACAAGCAGGACGCTTCCCAGATCAAAGGTGGTGCCAGTGCCAAGTCGGGCTGTTTTGATAGTACCAAGTGGCTCCTGCAATCTGCCATCCAGAAGCGGGGCGGGTGAGTTTTGTTTGACAGAGCAATGGCCGTGGTATGTGTTCGGGGGCCTGTGGCTGGGAGTGGCCGGCTGGCTCCTGAAAATCCACACCGCGCGGGATATTTCCCAGACCCAAGGTGGCACCAGTGCCGAGTCAGGCTGGTTTGATATAGGCAAGTGGATCCTGCAATCTGCCAGCCAGAAGCGAGGCAGGTGAATTTTGTTTGACATGGAAAAGGGCCACAGTTTCTGTTTGGGGGCCTGTGGCTGGGAGTGGCCGGCTGGCTCCTGAAAATCCACGACGCTCAGGATGGTTCCCAGACCCAAGGTGGCACCAGTGCCAAGTCGGGCTGTTTTGATAGAGACAAGTAGCTCCTGCAACCTGCCAGCAAGAACCGGAGCAGGTGAGATTTTTGCCAGGGAAAAGGGCCACGGTTTGTGTTTGGGGGCCTGTGGCTGGGAGTGGCCGGCCGGCTCCTGAAAAGCCACGACGCTCAGGATGGTTCCCAGATGAAAGGTGGCACCAGTGCCGAGTCGGGCTGGTTTGACAGAGCCAAGTGGCTCCTGCAATCTGCCAGACAGAAGCGGGGCGGGTGAGTTTTGTTTGACAGGGAAAAGGTCCATGGTATGTGTTCGGGGGCCTGTGGCTGGGAGTGGCCGGCTGGCTCCTGAAAATCCACGCCGCGCAGGATGGTTCCCAGACCCAAGGTGGCACAAGTGCCGAGTCGGGCTGGTTTGATTGAGCCAAGTGGCTCCTGCAATATGCCAGCCAGAAGCGGGGCGGGTGAGTTTTGTTTGACAGAGCAAAGGCCGGGGTATTTGTTCGGGGGCCTGTGGCTGGGAGTGGCCGGCTGGCTCCTGAAAATCCACGCCGTGCAGGATGGTTCCCAGACCCAAGGTGGCACCAGTGCCGAGTCGGGCTGGTTTGACAGAGCGAAGTGGCTCCTGCAATCTGTCAGTGAGAAGCGGGGCGGATGAGTTTTGTTTGCCATTGAAAAGGGCCGTGGTTTGTGTTCAGGCGCCTGTGGCTAGGAGTAGCCGCCTGGCTCCTGAAAATCCACGCCGCGCAGGATGGTTCCCAGACCTATGGTGGCACCAGTGCCGAGACGGGCTGGTTTGATAGAGCCAAGTGGCTCCTGCAAACTGCCAGCAAGAACCGGAGCAGGTGAGATTTTTACCAGGGAAAAGGGCCATGGTTTGTGTTCGGGGGCCTGTGGCTGGGAGTGGCCGGCTGGCTCCTGAAAATTCACGATACGCAGGATGGTTCCCAGATGAAAGGTGGCACCAGTGCCGAGTCGGGCTGGTTTGATATTACCAAGTGGCTCCTGCAATATGCCATCCAGAAGCGGGGCGGGTGAGTTTTGTTTGACAGAACAAAGGCCGTGGTATTTTTTCGGGGGCCTGTGGCTGGGAGTGGCCGCCTGGCTCCTGAAAATCCACGCCGCGCAGGATGGTTCCCAGACCCAAGGTGGCACCAGTGCCGAGTCGGGCTGGTTTGACAGAGCCAAGTGGCTCCTGCAATCTGCCAGTGAGAAGCGGGGCGGATGAATTTTGTTTGCCATTGAAAAGGGCCGTGGTTTGTGTTCAGGGGCCTGTGGCTAGGAGTAGCCGCCTGGCTCCTGAAAATCCACGCCGCGCAGGATGGTTCCCAGACCCAAGGTGGCACCAGTGCCGAGTCGGGCTAGTTAGATAGAGCCAAGTGCCTCCTGCAATCTGCCAGTCAGAAGCGGGGCGGGTGAGTTTAATTTTCCAGGGAAAAGGGCCGTGGTTTGTGTTTGGGGGCCTGTGGCGGGGAGTGGCCGGCTGGCTCCTGAAAATCCACGACGCTCAGGATGGTTCCCAGACCCAAGGAGGCACCACTGCCGAGTCCAGATGGTATAATAGAGGCAAGTGGCTCCTGCATTCTGCCAGCCAGAAGCGGGGCGGGTGATTATTGTTTACCAGGGAAAAGGGCCGTGGTTTGTGTTCGGGGGCCTGTGGCTGGGAGTGGCCGCCTGGCTCATGAAAATCCACGATGCTCAGCATGGTTCCCAGACCCAAGGTGGCACCAGTGCCGAGTCGGGCTGGTTGGTTTGAGCCAAGTGGCTCCTGAAATCTGCCAGCCAGAAGCGGGCGGGTGAGTTTTGTTTGACAGGGAAAAGGGCCGTGGTATATGTTCGGGGGCCTGGGGCTGGGAGTGGCCGGCTGGCGCCTGAAAATCCACGCCGCGCAGGATGGTTCCCAGACCCAGGACGGCACCTGTGGCGAGTCGGCTGGTTTGATAGAGCCTATTGTCTCCTGCAATCTGCCAGCCAGAGGCGGGGCGGGTGAGTTTTGTTTGCCAGGGAAAAGGGCCGTGGTTTGTGTTCGGGGGCCTGTGGCTAGGAGTGGCCGTCTCGCTCCTGAAAATCCACTCTGCGCAGGATGGTTCCCAGACCCGCGGGGGCACCTGTGGCGAGTCGGCTGGTTTGATAGAGCCTATTGTCTCCTGCAATCTGCCAGCCAGAAGCGGGACGGGTGAGTTTTGTTTGCCAGGGAAAAGGGCCGTGGTTTGTGTTCGGGCACCTGTGGCTGGGAGTGGCCGGCTGGCTCCTGAAAATCCACACCGCGCGGAAGTTTCCCAGACCCAAGGTGGCACCAGTGCCGAGTCGGACTGGTTTGATATAGGCAAGTGGCTCCTGCAATCTGCCAGCCAGAAGCGAGGCAGGTGAATTTTGTTTGACATGGTAAAAGGCCGTGGTTATTGTTCGGGGGCCTGTGGCTGGGAGTGGCCGGCTGGCTCCTGAAAATCCATGCCGCGCAGGATGGTTCCCAGACCCATGGGAGCACCAGTGCCGCTTCGGGGTGGTTTGATTGCGGCAAGTGGCTCCTGCAATCTGCCAGCCAGAAGCGGGGCGGGTGAGTTTTTTTTGACAGGGAAAAGGGCCGTGGTATGTGTTCGGGGGCCTGTGGCTGGGAGTGGCCGGCTGGCTCCTGAAAATCCACGCCGCGCAGGATGGTTCCCAGACCCACGGGAGCACCAGTGGCGAGTCGGCTGGTTTGATAGAGCCTAGTGGCTCCTGCAATCTGCCAGCCAGAGGCGGGGTGGGTGAGTTTTGTTTGCCAGGGAAAAGGGCCGTAGTTTGTGTTCAGGGGCCTGTGGCTGGGAGTGGCTGGCTGGCTCCTGAAAATCCACACTGCGCGGGATGGTTCCCAGACCCAAGGTGGCACCAGTGCCGAGTCGGGCTGGTTTGACAGAGCCAAGTGGCTCCTGCAATCTGCCAGTCAGAAGCGGGGCGGATGAGTTTTGTTTGCCATTGAAAATGGCCGTGGTTTCTGTTCGGGGGACTGTGGCTAGGAGTAGCCGCCTGGCTCCTGAAAATCCACGACGCTCAGGATGGTTCCCAGACCCAAGGTGGCACCAGTGCCGAGTCAGGCTGGTTTGATAGAGCCAAGTGGCTCCTGGAAACTGCCAGCAAGAACCGGAGCAGGTGAGATTTTTGCCAGGGAAAAGGGCCATGGTTTTTGTTTGGGGGCCTGTGGCTGGGAGTGGCCGGCTGGCTCCTGAAAATCCACGACGCTCAGGATGATTCCCAGACCCAAGGAGGCACCAGTGCCGAGTCCGGATGGTATGATTGAGGCAAGTGGCTCCTGCATTCTACCAGACAGAAGCGGGGCGGGTGAGTATTGTTTACCATGGAAAAGGGCCGTGGTTTTGTTCGGGGGCCTGTGGCTGGGAGTGGCCGCCTGGCTCCTGAAAATCCACGACGCTCAGCATGGTTCCCAGACCAAAGGTGGCACCAGTGCCGAGTCGGGCTGGATTGATAGAGGGAAGTAGCTCCTGCAATCTGCCAGCCTGATGACGGGCAGGTCAGTTTTACTTCCAGGGAAAAGGGCCGTAGTTTGTGTTTGGGGGCCTGTGGCTTGGAGTGGCCGGCTGGCTCCTGAAAATCCACGATACGCAGGATGGTTCCCAGATGAAAGGTGGCACCAGTGTCGAGTCGGGCTGGTTTGATAGAGGGAAGTAGGTCCTGCAATCTGCCAGCCAGAAGCGGGGTGGGTGAGTTTTGTTTGCCAGGGAAAAGGGCCGTGGTTTGTGTTCGGGGGCCTGTGGCTGGGAGTGGCCGGCTGGCTCCTGAAAAACCACACCGCGCGGGATGTTTCCCAGACCCAAGGTGGCACCAGTGCCGAGTCGGTCTGGTTTGATATAGGCAAGTGGCTTCTGCAATCTGCCATCCAGAAGCGGGGCGGGTGAGTTTTGTTTGACAGAGCAAAGGCCGTGGTATATGTTCGGGGGCCTGGGGCTGGGAGTGGCCGGCTGGCTCCTGAAAATCCACGCCGCGCAGGATGGCTCCCAGACCCAGGGGGGCACCTGTGGCGAGTCGGCTGGTTTGATAGAGCCTATTGTCTCCTGCAATCTGCCAGCCAGAAGCGGGGCGGGTGAGTTTTGTTTGCCAGGGAAAAGGGCCGTGGTTTGTGTTCGGGCACATGTGGCTGGGAGTGGCCGGCTGGCTCCTGAAAATCCACACCGCGCGGGATGTTTCCCAGACCCAAGGTGGCACCAGTGCCGAGTCGGGCTGGTTTGATATAGGCAAGTGTCTCCTGCAATCTGCCAGCCAGAAGCGGGGCGGATGAGTTTTGTTTGCTATTGAAAAGGGCCGAGGTTTGTGTTCGGGGGCCTGTGGCTAGGAGTAGCCGCCTGGCTCCTGAAAATCCACGACGCTCAGGATGGTTCCCAGACCCAAGGTGGCACCAGTGCCGAGTCGGGCTGCTTTGATAGACCCAAGTGCCTCCTGCAATCTGCCAGCCAGAAGATGGGCAAGTCAGTTTTATTTCCACGGAAAAGGGCCGTGGTTTGTGTTCGGGTGCCTGTGGCTGGGAGTGGCCGGCTGGCTCCTGATAAACCACACCGCGCGAGATGTTTCCCAGACCCAAGGTGGCACCAGTGCCGAGTCGGGCTGGTTTGATATAGGCAAGTGGCTCCTGCAATCTGCCATCCAGAAGCGGGGCAGGTGAGTTTTGTTTGACAGAGCAAAGGCCGTGGAATATGTTCGGGGGCCTGGGGCTGGGAGTGGCCGGCTGGCGCCTGAAAATCCACACCGCGCAGGATTGTTCCCAGACCCAGGGGGGCACCTGTGGCGAGTCGGCTGGTTTGATAGAGCCTATTGTCTCCTGCAATCTGCCAGCCAGAAGCGGGGCGGGTGAGTTTTGTTTGCCAGGGAAAAGGGCCGTGGTTTGTGTTCGGGGGCCTGTGGCTAGGAGTAGCCGCCTGGCTCCTGAAAATCCACGACGCTCAGGATGGTTCCCAGACCCAAGGTGGCACCAGTGCTGAGTCGGGCTGCTTTGATAGACCCAAGTGCCTCCTGCAATCTGCCAGCCAGAAGATGGGCAAGTCAGTTTTACTTCCACGGAAAAAGGCCGTGGTTTGTGTTCGGGGGCCTGTGGCTGGGAGTGGCCGGCTGGCTCCTGAAAATCCATGCCGCGCAGGATGGCTCCCAGACCCATGGGAGCACCAGTGCCGCTTCGGGGTTGTTTGATTTCGTCAAGTGGCTCCTGCAATCTGCCAGCCAGAAGCAGGGTTGGGTGAGTTTTGTTTGACAGGGAAAAGGGCCGTGGTTGGTGTTCGGGGGCCTGTGGCTGGGAGTGGCCGGCTGGCTCCTGAAAATCCACGCCGCGCAGGATGGTTCCCAGAGCCAGGGGAGCACCAGTGGCGCGTTGGCTTGTTTGATAGAGCCTAGTGGCTCCTGCAATCAGCCAGCCAGAGGCGGGGTGGATGAGTTTTGTTTGCCAGGGAAAAGGGCCGTGGTTTGTGTTCAGGGGCCTGTGGCTGGGAGTGGCCGGCTGGCTCCTGAAAATCCACGCCAGGCAGGATGGTTCCCAGACCCAAGGTGGCACCAGTGCCGAGTCGGGCTGGTTTGATTGAGCCAAGTGGCTCCTGCAATCTGCCAGCCAGAAGCGGGGCGGGTGAGTTTTGTTTGACAGGGAAAAGGGCCGTGGTTTGTGCTTGGGGGCCTGTGGTTGGGAGTGGCCGGCTGGCTCCTGAAAGTCCTCGACAAGCAGGACACTTCCCAGATCAAAGGTGGTGCCAGTGCCAAGTCGGGCTGTTTTGAAAGTACCAAGTGGCTCCTGCAATCTGCCATCCAGAAGCGGGGCGAGTGAGTTTTGTTTGACAGAGCAATGGCCGTGGTATGTGTTCGGGGGCCTGTGGCAAGGAGTAGCCGCCTGGCTCCTGAAAATTCACGACGCTCAGGATGGTTCCCAGACCCAAGGTGGCACCAGTGCTACGTCGGGCTGTTTTGATAGAGACAAGTAGCTCCTGCAACCTGCCAGCAAGAACCGGAGCAGGTGAGATTTTTGCCAGGGAAAAGGGCCACGGTTTGTGTTTGGGGGCCTGTGGCTGGGAGTGGCCGGCTGGCTCCTGAAAAGCCACGACGCTCAGGATGGTTCCCAGACCCAAGGAGGCAACAGTGCCGTGTCCGGATGGTATGATAGAGGCAAGTGGCTCCTGCATTCTGCCAGCCAGAAGCGGGGCGGGTGAGTATTGTTTACCAGGGAAAAGGGCCGTGGTTGGTGTTCGGGGGCCTGTGGCTGGGAGTGGCCGGCTGGCTCCTGAAAATCCACACCGCGCGGGATATTTCCCAGACCCAAGGTGGCACCAGTGCCGAGTCAGGCTGGTTTGATATAGGCAAGTGGATCCTGCAATCTGCCAGCCTGAAGCGAGGCAGGTGAGTTTTGTTTGCCAGGGAAAAGGGCCGTGGTATGTGTTCGGGGGCCTGTAGCTGGGAGTGGCCGGCTGGCTCCTGAAAATCCACGCCACGCAGGATGGTTCCCAGACCCAAGGTGGCACCAGTGCCGAGTCGGTCTGGTTTGATATAGGCAAGTGGCTCCTGCAATCTGCCATCCAGAAGCGGGGCAGGTGAGTTTTGTTTGACAGAGCAAAGGCCGTGGTATATGTTCGGGGGCCTGGGGCTGGGAGTGGCCAGCTGGCGCCTGAAAATCCACGCCGCGCAGGATTGTTCCCAGACCCAAGGTGGCACCAGTGCCGAGTCGGGCTGGTTTGACAGAGCGAAGTGGCTCCTGCAATCTGCCAGTGAAAAGCGGGGCGGATGAGTTTTGTTTGCCATTGAAAAGGGCCGTGGTTTGTGTTCAGGCGCCTGTGGCTAGGAGTAGCCGCCTGGCTCCTGAAAATCCACGCCGCGCAGGATGGTTCCCAGACCCAGGGCGGCACCTGTGGCGAGTCGGCTGGTTTGATAGAGCCTATTGTCTCCTGCAATCTGCCAGCCAGAGGCGGGGCGGGTGAGTTTTGTTTGCCAGGGAAAAGGGCCGTGGTTTGTGTTCGGGGGCCTGTGGCTAGGAGTGGCCGTCTCGCTCCTGAAAATCCACTCTGCGCAGGATGGTTCCCAGACCCGCGGGGGCACCTGTGGCGAGTCGGCTGGTTTGATAGAGCCTATTGTCTCCTGCAATCTGCCAGCCAGAAGCGGGACGGGTGAGTTTTGTTTGCCAGGGAAAAGGGCCGTGGTTTGTGTTCGGGCACCTGTGGCTGGGAGTGGCCGGCTGGCTCCTGAAAATCCACACCGCGCGGAAGTTTCCCAGACCCAAGGTGGCACCAGTGCCGAGTCGGACTGGTTTGATATAGGCAAGTGGCTCCTGCAATCTGCCAGCCAGAAGCGAGGCAGGTGAATTTTGTTTGACATGGTAAAAGGCCGTGGTTATTGTTCGGGGGCCTGTGGCTGGGAGTGGCCGGCTGGCT
This sequence comes from Zonotrichia albicollis, assembly GCF_047830755.1. NCBI lineage: Eukaryota > Metazoa > Chordata > Aves > Passeriformes > Passerellidae > Zonotrichia > Zonotrichia albicollis. The sequence goes on from NC_133855.1 coordinate 3,800,435, forward strand.
CCTGAAAATCCATGCCGCGCAGGATGGTTCCCAGACCCATGGGAGCACCAGTGCCGCTTCGGGGTGGTTTGATTGCGGCAAGTGGCTCCTGCAATCTGCCAGCCAGAAGCGGGGCGGGTGAGTTTTTTTTGACAGGGAAAAGGGCCGTGGTATGTGTTCGGGGGCCTGTGGCTGGGAGTGGCCGGCTGGCTCCTGAAAATCCACGCCGCGCAGGATGGTTCCCAGACCCACGGGAGCACCAGTGGCGAGTCGGCTGGTTTGATAGAGCCTAGTGGCTCCTGCAATCTGCCAGCCAGAGGCGGGGTGGGTGAGTTTTGTTTGCCAGGGAAAAGGGCCGTAGTTTGTGTTCAGGGGCCTGTGGCTGGGAGTGGCCGGCTGGCTCCTGAAAATCCACACTGCGCGGGATGGTTCCCAGACCCAAGGTGGCACCAGTGCCGAGTCGGGCTGGTTTGACAGAGCCAAGTGGCTCCTGCAATCTGCCAGTCAGAAGCGGGGCGGATGAGTTTTGTTTGCCATTGAAAATGGCCGTGGTTTCTGTTCGGGGGACTGTGGCTAGGAGTAGCCGCCTGGCTCCTGAAAATCCACGACGCTCAGGATGGTTCCCAGACCCAAGGTGGCACCAGTGCCGAGTCAGGCTGGTTTGATAGAGCCAAGTGGCTCCTGGAAACTGCCAGCAAGAACCGGAGCAGGTGAGATTTTTGCCAGGGAAAAGGGCCATGGTTTTTGTTTGGGGGCCTGTGGCTGGGAGTGGCCGGCTGGCTCCTGAAAATCCACGACGCTCAGGATGATTCCCAGACCCAAGGAGGCACCAGTGCCGAGTCCGGATGGTATGATTGAGGCAAGTGGCTCCTGCATTCTACCAGACAGAAGCGGGGCGGGTGAGTATTGTTTACCATGGAAAAGGGCCGTGGTTTTGTTCGGGGGCCTGTGGCTGGGAGTGGCCGCCTGGCTCCTGAAAATCCACGACGCTCAGCATGGTTCCCAGACCAAAGGTGGCACCAGTGCCGAGTCGGGCTGGTTTGATTGAGCCAAGTGGCTCCTGCAATCTGCCAGCCAGAAGCAGGGCGGGTGAGTTTTGTTTGCCAGGGAAAAGGGCCGTGGTTTGTGTTTGGGGGCCTGTGGCTGGGAGTGGCCGGCTGGCTCCTGAAAATCCACGATACGCATAATGGTTCCCAGATGAAAGGTGGCACCAGTGCCGAGTCGGGCTGGATTGATAGAGGGAAGTAGCTCCTGCAATCTGCCAGCCTGATGACGGGCAGGTCAGTTTTACTTCCAGGGAAAAGGGCCGTAGTTTGTGTTTGGGGGCCTGTGGCTTGGAGTGGCCGGCTGGCTCCTGAAAATCCACGATACGCAGGATGGTTCCCAGATGAAAGGTGGCACCAGTGTCGAGTCGGGCTGGTTTGATAGAGGGAAGTAGGTCCTGCAATCTGCCAGCCAGAAGCGGGGTGGGTGAGTTTTGTTTGCCAGGGAAAAGGGCCGTGGTTTGTGTTCGGGGGCCTGTGGCTGGGAGTGGCCGGCTGGCTCCTGAAAAACCACACCGCGCGGGATGTTTCCCAGACCCAAGGTGGCACCAGTGCCGAGTCGGTCTGGTTTGATATAGGCAAGTGGCTTCTGCAATCTGCCATCCAGAAGCGGGGCGGGTGAGTTTTGTTTGACAGAGCAAAGGCCGTGGTATATGTTCGGGGGCCTGGGGCTGGGAGTGGCCGGCTGGCTCCTGAAAATCCACGCCGCGCAGGATGGCTCCCAGACCCAGGGGGGCACCTGTGGCGAGTCGGCTGGTTTGATAGAGCCTATTGTCTCCTGCAATCTGCCAGCCAGAAGCGGGGCGGGTGAGTTTTGTTTGCCAGGGAAAAGGGCCGTGGTTTGTGTTCGGGCACATGTGGCTGGGAGTGGCCGGCTGGCTCCTGAAAATCCACACCGCGCGGGATGTTTCCCAGACCCAAGGTGGCACCAGTGCCGAGTCGGGCTGGTTTGATATAGGCAAGTGTCTCCTGCAATCTGCCAGCCAGAAGCGGGGCGGATGAGTTTTGTTTGCTATTGAAAAGGGCCGAGGTTTGTGTTCGGGGGCCTGTGGCTAGGAGTAGCCGCCTGGCTCCTGAAAATCCACGACGCTCAGGATGGTTCCCAGACCCAAGGTGGCACCAGTGCCGAGTCGGGCTGCTTTGATAGACCCAAGTGCCTCCTGCAATCTGCCAGCCAGAAGATGGGCAAGTCAGTTTTATTTCCACGGAAAAGGGCCGTGGTTTGTGTTCGGGTGCCTGTGGCTGGGAGTGGCCGGCTGGCTCCTGATAAACCACACCGCGCGGGATGTTTCCCAGACCCAAGGTGGCACCAGTGCCGAGTCGGGCTGGTTTGATATAGGCAAGTGGCTCCTGCAATCTGCCATCCAGAAGCGGGGCAGGTGAGTTTTGTTTGACAGAGCAAAGGCCGTGGAATATGTTCGGGGGCCTGGGGCTGGGAGTGGCCGGCTGGCGCCTGAAAATCCACGCCGCGCAGGATTGTTCCCAGACCCAGGGGGGCACCTGTGGCGAGTCGGCTGGTTTGATAGAGCCTATTGTCTCCTGCAATCTGCCAGCCAGAAGCGGGGCGGGTGAGTTTTGTTTGCCAGGGAAAAGGGCCGTGGTTTGTGTTCGGGGGCCTGTGGCTAGGAGTAGCCGCCTGGCTCCTGAAAATCCACGACGCTCAGGATGGTTCCCAGACCCAAGGTGGCACCAGTGCTGAGTCGGGCTGCTTTGATAGACCCAAGTGCCTCCTGCAATCTGCCAGCCAGAAGATGGGCAAGTCAGTTTTACTTCCACGGAAAAAGGCCGTGGTTTGTGTTTGGGGGCCTGTGGCTGGGAGTGGCCGGCTGGCTCCTGAAAATCCATGCCGCGCAGGATGGCTCCCAGACCCATGGGAGCACCAGTGCCGCTTCGGGGTTGTTTGATTTCGTCAAGTGGCTCCTGCAATCTGCCAGCCAGAAGCAGGGTTGGGTGAGTTTTGTTTGACAGGGAAAAGGGCCGTGGTTGGTGTTCGGGGGCCTGTGGCTGGGAGTGGCCGGCTGGCTCCTGAAAATCCACGCCGCGCAGGATGGTTCCCAGAGCCAGGGGAGCACCAGTGGCGCGTTGGCTTGTTTGATAGAGCCTAGTGGCTCCTGCAATCAGCCAGCCAGAGGCGGGGTGGATGAGTTTTGTTTGCCAGGGAAAAGGGCCGTGGTTTGTGTTCAGGGGCCTGTGGCTGGGAGTGGCCGGCTGGCTCCTGAAAATCCACGCCAGGCAGGATGGTTCCCAGACCCAAGGTGGCACCAGTGCCGAGTCGGGCTGGTTTGATTGAGCCAAGTGGCTCCTGCAATCTGCCAGCCAGAAGCGGGGCGGGTGAGTTTTGTTTGACAGGGAAAAGGGCCGTGGTTTGTGCTTGGGGGCCTGTGGTTGGGAGTGGCCGGCTGGCTCCTGAAAGTCCTCGACAAGCAGGACACTTCCCAGATCAAAGGTGGTGCCAGTGCCAAGTCGGGCTGTTTTGAAAGTACCAAGTGGCTCCTGCAATCTGCCATCCAGAAGCGGGGCGAGTGAGTTTTGTTTGACAGAGCAATGGCCGTGGTATGTGTTCGGGGGCCTGTGGCAAGGAGTAGCCGCCTGGCTCCTGAAAATTCACGACGCTCAGGATGGTTCCCAGACCCAAGGTGGCACCAGTGCTACGTCGGGCTGTTTTGATAGAGACAAGTAGCTCCTGCAACCTGCCAGCAAGAACCGGAGCAGGTGAGATTTTTGCCAGGGAAAAGGGCCACGGTTTGTGTTTGGGGGCCTGTGGCTGGGAGTGGCCGGCTGGCTCCTGAAAAGCCACGACGCTCAGGATGGTTCCCAGACCCAAGGAGGCAACAGTGCCGTGTCCGGATGGTATGATAGAGGCAAGTGGCTCCTGCATTCTGCCAGCCAGAAGCGGGGCGGGTGAGTATTGTTTACCAGGGAAAAGGGCCGTGGTTGGTGTTCGGGGGCCTGTGGCTGGGAGTGGCCGGCTGGCTCCTGAAAATCCACACCGCGCGGGATATTTCCCAGACCCAAGGTGGCACCAGTGCCGAGTCAGGCTGGTTTGATATAGGCAAGTGGATCCTGCAATCTGCCAGCCTGAAGCGAGGCAGGTGAGTTTTGTTTGCCAGGGAAAAGGGCCGTGGTATGTGTTCGGGGGCCTGTGGCTGGGAGTGGCCGGCTGGCTCCTGAAAATCCACGCCACGCAGGATGGTTCCCAGACCCAAGGTGGCACCAGTGCCGAGTCGGTCTGGTTTGATATAGGCAAGTGGCTCCTGCAATCTGCCATCCAGAAGCGGGGCAGGTGAGTTTTGTTTGACAGAGCAAAGGCCGTGGTATATGTTCGGGGGCCTGGGGCTGGGAGTGGCCAGCTGGCGCCTGAAAATCCACGCCGCGCAGGATTGTTCCCAGACCCAAGGTGGCACCAGTGCCGAGTCGGGCTGGTTTGACAGAGCGAAGTGGCTCCTGCAATCTGCCAGTGAAAAGCGGGGCGGATGAGTTTTGTTTGCCATTGAAAAGGGCCGTGGTTTGTGTTCAGGCGCCTGTGGCTAGGAGTAGCCGCCTGGCTCCTGAAAATCCACGCCGCGCATGATGGTTCCCAGACCTATGGTGGCACCAGTGCCGAGTCGGGCTGGTTTGATAGAGCCAAGTGGCTCCTGCAACCTGCCAGCAAGAACCGGAGCAGGTGAGATTTTTGCCAGGGAAAAGGGCCGTGGTATGTGTTCGGGGGCCTGTGGCTGGGAGTGGCCGGCTGGCTCCTGAAAATCCACGATACGCAGGATGGTTCCCAGATGAAAGGTGGCACCAGTGCCGAGTTGGGCTGGTTTGATAGAGCCATGTCGCTCCTGCAATCTGCCAGCCAGAAGCAGGGTGGGTGAGTTTTGTTTGGCAGGGAAAAGGCCCACCGTTTGTGTTTGGTGGCCTCTGGCTGGGAGTGGCCTGCTGGCTCCTGAAAATCCACGATACGCAGGATGATTCCCAGACCAAAGGGGCACCAGTGCCGAGTCGGGCTGGTTTGATAGAGCCAAGTGGCTCCTGCAATCTGCCAGCCAGAAGATGGGCAGGTCAGTTTTCCTTCCAGGGAAAAGGGCCGTAGTTTTTTGTTTGGTGGCCTGTGGCTGGGAGTGGCCTACTGGCTCGTGAAAATCCACGATACGCAGGATGGTTTCCAGACCCAAGGTGGCACCAGTGCGGAGTTGGGCTGGTTTGATAGAGCCAAGGGGCTCCTGCAATCTGACAGCCTGATGATGGGCAGGTCTGTTTTAGTTCCAGGGAAAAAGGCCGTAGTTTGTCTTTGGGGGCCTGTGTCGGGGAATAGCCGGCTGGCTCCTGAAAATCCACGCCGCGCATGATGGTTCCCAGACCCAAGGTGGCACCGGTGCCGAGTCGGTCTGGTTTGATATAGGCAAGTGGCTTCTGCAATCTGCCATCCAGAAGCGGGGCGGGTGAGTTTTGTTTGACAGAGCAAAGGCCGTGGTATATGTTCGGGGGCCTGGGGCTGGGAGTGGCCGGCTGGCTCCTGAAAATCCACGCCGCGCAGGATGGCTCCCAGACCCAGGGGGGCACCTGTGGCGAGTCGGCTGGTTTGATAGAGCCTATTGTCTCCTGCAATCTGCCAGCCAGAAGCGGGGCGGGTGAGTTTTGTTTGCCAGGGAAAAGGGCCGTGGTTTGTGTTCGGGCACATGTGGCTGGGAGTGGCCGGCTGGCTCCTGAAAATCCACACCGCGCGGGATGTTTCCCAGACCCAAGGTGGCACCAGTGCCGAGTCGGGCTGGTTTGATATAGGCAAGTGTCTCCTGCAATCTGCCAGCCAGAAGCGGGGCGGATGAGTTTTGTTTGCTATTGAAAAGGGCCGAGGTTTGTGTTCGGGGGCCTGTGGCTAGGAGTAGCCGCCTGGCTCCTGAAAATCCACGACGCTCAGGATGGTTCCCAGACCCAAGGTGGCACCAGTGCCGAGTCGGGCTGCTTTGATAGACCCAAGTGCCTCCTGCAATCTGCCAGCCAGAAGATGGGCAAGTCAGTTTTATTTCCACGGAAAAGGGCCGTGGTTTGTGTTCGGGTGCCTGTGGCTGGGAGTGGCCGGCTGGCTCCTGATAAACCACACCGCGCGGGATGTTTCCCAGACCCAAGGTGGCACCAGTGCCGAGTCGGGCTGGTTTGATATAGGCAAGTGGCTCCTGCAATCTGCCATCCAGAAGCGGGGCAGGTGAGTTTTGTTTGACAGAGCAAAGGCCGTGGAATATGTTCGGGGGCCTGGGGCTGGGAGTGGCCGGCTGGCTCCTGAAAATCCACGCCGCGCAGGATTGTTCCCAGACCCAGGGGGGCACCTGTGGCGAGTCGGCTGGTTTGATAGAGCCTATTGTCTCCTGCAATCTGCCAGCCAGAAGCGGGGCGGGTGAGTTTTGTTTGCCAGGGAAAAGGGCCGTGGTTTGTGTTCGGGGGCCTGTGGCTAGGAGTAGCCGCCTGGCTCCTGAAAATCCACGACGCTCAGGATGGTTCCCAGACCCAAGGTGGCACCAGTGCTGAGTCGGGCTGCTTTGATAGACCCAAGTGCCTCCTGCAATCTGCCAGCCAGAAGATGGGCAAGTCAGTTTTACTTCCACGGAAAAAGGCCGTGGTTTGTGTTCGGGGGCCTGTGGCTGGGAGTGGCCGGCTGGCTCCTGAAAATCCATGCCGCGCAGGATGGCTCCCAGACCCATGGGAGCACCAGTGCCGCTTCGGGGTTGTTTGATTTCGTCAAGTGGCTCCTGCAATCTGCCAGCCAGAAGCAGGGTTGGGTGAGTTTTGTTTGACAGGGAAAAGGGCCGTGGTTGGTGTTCGGGGGCCTGTGGCTGGGAGTGGCCGGCTGGCTCCTGAAAATCCACGCCGCGCAGGATGGTTCCCAGAGCCAGGGGAGCACCAGTGGCGCGTTGGCTTGTTTGATAGAGCCTAGTGGCTCCTGCAATCAGCCAGCCAGAGGCGGGGTGGATGAGTTTTGTTTGCCAGGGAAAAGGGCCGTGGTTTGTGTTCAGGGGCCTGTGGCTGGGAGTGGCCGGCTGGCTCCTGAAAATCCACGCCAGGCAGGATGGTTCCCAGACCCAAGGTGGCACCAGTGCCGAGTCGGGCTGGTTTGATTGAGCCAAGTGGCTCCTGCAATCTGCCAGCCAGAAGCGGGGCGGGTGAGTTTTGTTTGACAGGGAAAAGGGCCGTGGTTTGTGCTTGGGGGCCTGTGGTTGGGAGTGGCCGGCTGGCTCCTGAAAGTCCTCGACAAGCAGGACACTTCCCAGATCAAAGGTGGTGCCAGTGCCAAGTCGGGCTGTTTTGAAAGTACCAAGTGGCTCCTGCAATCTGCCATCCAGAAGCGGGGCGAGTGAGTTTTGTTTGACAGAGCAATGGCCGTGGTATGTGTTCGGGGGCCTGTGGCAAGGAGTAGCCGCCTGGCTCCTGAAAATTCACGACGCTCAGGATGGTTCCCAGACCCAAGGTGGCACCAGTGCTACGTCGGGCTGTTTTGATAGAGACAAGTAGCTCCTGCAACCTGCCAGCAAGAACCGGAGCAGGTGAGATTTTTGCCAGGGAAAAGGGCCACGGTTTGTGTTTGGGGGCCTGTGGCTGGGAGTGGCCGGCTGGCTCCTGAAAAGCCACGACGCTCAGGATGGTTCCCAGACCCAAGGAGGCAACAGTGCCGTGTCCGGATGGTATGATAGAGGCAAGTGGCTCCTGCATTCTGCCAGCCAGAAGCGGGGCGGGTGAGTATTGTTTACCAGGGAAAAGGGCCGTGGTTGGTGTTCGGGGGCCTGTGGCTGGGAGTGGCCGGCTGGCTCCTGAAAATCCACACCGCGCGGGATATTTCCCAGACCCAAGGTGGCACCAGTGCCGAGTCAGGCTGGTTTGATATAGGCAAGTGGATCCTGCAATCTGCCAGCCTGAAGCGAGGCAGGTGAGTTTTGTTTGCCAGGGAAAAGGGCCGTGGTATGTGTTCGGGGGCCTGTAGCTGGGAGTGGCCGGCTGGCTCCTGAAAATCCACGCCACGCAGGATGGTTCCCAGACCCAAGGTGGCACCAGTGCCGAGTCGGTCTGGTTTGATATAGGCAAGTGGCTCCTGCAATCTGCCATCCAGAAGCGGGGCAGGTGAGTTTTGTTTGACAGAGCAAAGGCCGTGGTATATGTTCGGGGGCCTGGGGCTGGGAGTGGCCAGCTGGCGCCTGAAAATCCACGCCGCGCAGGATTGTTCCCAGACCCAAGGTGGCACCAGTGCCGAGTCGGGCTGGTTTGACAGAGCGAAGTGGCTCCTGCAATCTGCCAGTGAAAAGCGGGGCGGATGAGTTTTGTTTGCCATTGAAAAGGGCCGTGGTTTGTGTTCAGGCGCCTGTGGCTAGGAGTAGCCGCCTGGCTCCTGAAAATCCACGCCGCGCATGATGGTTCCCAGACCTATGGTGGCACCAGTGCCGAGTCGGGCTGGTTTGATAGAGCCAAGTGGCTCCTGCAACCTGCCAGCAAGAACCGGAGCAGGTGAGATTTTTGCCAGGGAAAAGGGCCGTGGTATGTGTTCGGGGGCCTGTGGCTGGGAGTGGCCGGCTGGCTCCTGAAAATCCACGATACGCAGGATGGTTCCCAGATGAAAGGTGGCACCAGTGCCGAGTTGGGCTGGTTTGATAGAGCCATGTCGCTCCTGCAATCTGCCAGCCAGAAGCAGGGTGGGTGAGTTTTGTTTGGCAGGGAAAAGGCCCACCGTTTGTGTTTGGTGGCCTCTGGCTGGGAGTGGCCTGCTGGCTCCTGAAAATCCACGATACGCAGGATGATTCCCAGACCAAAGGGGCACCAGTGCCGAGTCGGGCTGGTTTGATAGAGCCAAGTGGCTCCTGCAATCTGCCAGCCAGAAGATGGGCAGGTCAGTTTTCCTTCCAGGGAAAAGGGCCGTAGTTTTTTGTTTGGGGGCCTGTGGCTGGGAGTGGCCTACTGGCTCGTGAAAATCCACGATACGCAGGATGGTTTCCAGACCCAAGGTGGCACCAGTGCGGAGTTGGGCTGGTTTGATAGAGCCAAGGGGCTCCTGCAATCTGACAGCCTGATGATGGGCAGGTCTGTTTTAGTTCCAGGGAAAAAGGCCGTAGTTTGTCTTTGGGGGCCTGTGTCGGGGAATAGCCGGCTGGCTCCTGAAAATCCACGCCGCGCATGATGGTTCCCAGACCCAAGGTGGCACCGGTGCCGAATCGGGCTGGTTTGATAGAGCCAAGTGGCTCCTGCAATCTGCCAGCCAGAAGCGGGGTGGGTGAGTTTTGTTTGCCAGGGAAAAGGGCCGTGGTTTGTTTTCAGGGCCTGTGGCTGGGAGTGGCCGGCTGGCTCCTGAAAATCCACGCCGTGCAGGATGGTTCCCAGACCCAAGGGAGCACCAGTGCCGAGTCGGGCTGGTTTGATAGAGCCAAGTGGCTCCTGCAATCTGCCAGCCAGAAGATGGGCAGATCAGTTTTACTTCCAGGTAAAAGGGCCGTAGTTTGTGTTTGGGGGCCTGTGGCTGGGAGTGGCCGGCTGGCTCCTGAAAATCCACGATACGCAGGATGGTTCCCAAATGAAAAATGGCACCAGTGCCAAGTCGCGCTGGTTTGATAGTACCAAGTAGCTCCTGCAATCTGACAGCCAGAAGATGGGCAGGTCTGTTTTACTTCCAGGGAAAAGGGCCGTAGTTTGTGTTTGGGGGCCTGTGGCTGGGAATGGCCGGCTGGCTCCTGAAAATCCACAATACGCAGGGTGGTTCCCAGACCCAAGGGGTCACCAGTGCCAAATCGGGCTGGTTTGATAGAGCCAAGTGGCTCCTGCATTCTGCCAGCCAGAAGATGGACAGGTCAGTTTTACTTCCAGGGAAAAGGACCATAGCTTTTTTTTGGGGGCCTGTGGCTGGGAATGGCCTACTGGCTCCTGAAAATCCATGATACGCAGGATGGTTCCCAGACCCAAGGGGGCACCAGTGCCAAGTCGGGCTGGTTTGATAGAGCCATGTGGCTCCTGCAATCTGCCAGCCAGAAGCAAGGTGGGTGAGTTTTGTTTGCCAGGGAAAAGGCCCACCGTTTGTGTTTGGTGGCCTCTGGCTGGGAGTGGCCTGCTGGCTCCTGAAAATCCACGATACGCAGGATGATTCCCAGACCAAAGGGGCACCAGTGCCGAGTCGGGCTGGTTTGATAGAGCCAAGTGGCTCCTGCAATCTGGCAGCCAGAAGATGGGCAGGTCAGTTTTCCTTCCAGGGAAAAGGGCCGTAGTTTTTTGTTAGCGGTCCTGTGGCTGGGAGTGGCCTACTGGCTCCTGAAAATCCACGATACTCAGGATGGTTTCCAGACCCAAGGTGGCACCAGTGCCGAGATGGGCTGGTTTGATAGAGGCAAGGGGCTCCTGCAATCTGACAGCCAGAAGATGGGCAGGTCTGTTTTACTTCCAGGGAAAAGGGCCGTAGTTTGTGTTTGGGGGCCTGTGGCTGGGAATAGCCGGCTGGCTCCTGAAAATCCACGCCGCGCATGATGGTTCCCAGACCCAAGGTGGCACCGGTGCCGAGTCGGGCTGGTTTGATAGAGCCAAGTGGCTCCAGCAATCTGCCAGCTAGAAGCGGGGTGGGTGAGTTTTGTTTGCCAGGGAAAAGGGCCGTGGTTTGTTTTCAGGGCCTGTGGCTGGGAGTGGCCGGCTGGCTCCTGAAAACCCACGCCGCGCATGATGGTTCCCAGACCCAAGGTGGCGCCGGTGCCGAGTCGGGCTGGTTTGATAGAGCCAAGTGGCTCCTGCAATCTGCCAGCCAGAAGATGGGCAGGTCAGTTTTACTTCCAGGGAAAAGGGCCGTAGGTTGTGTTTGGGGGCCTGTGGCTGGGAGTGGCCGGCTGGCTCCTGAAAATCTACGATACGCAGGATGGTTCCCAAATGAAAAATGGCACCAGTGCCAAGTCGGGCTGGTTTGATAGTACCAAGTAGCTCCTGCAATCTGACAGCCAGAAGATGGGCAGGTCTGTTTTACTTCCAGGGAAAAGGGCCGTAGTTTGTGTTTGGGGGCCTGTGGCTGGGAATAGCCGGCTGGCTCCTGAAAATCCACGCCGCGCATGATGGTTCCCAGACCCAAGGTGGCACCGGTGCCGAGACGGGCTGGTTTGATAGAGCCAAGTGGCTCCTGCAATCTGCCAGCTAGAAGCGGGGTGGGTGAGTTTTGTTTGCCAGGGAAAAGGGCCGTGGTTTGTTTTCAGGGCCTGTGGCTGGGAGTGGCCGGCTGGCTCCTGAAAACCCACGCCGCGCAGGATGGTTCCCAGACCCAAGGGAGCACCAGTGCCGAGTCGGGCTGGTTTGATAGAGCCAAGTGGCTCCTGCAATCTGCCAGCCAGAAGATGGGCAGGTCAGTTTTACTTCCAGGGAAAAGGGCCGTAGGTTTTGTTTGGGGGCCTGTGGCTGGGAGTGGCCGGCTGGCTCCTGAAAATCTACGATACGCAGGATGGTTCCCAAATGAAAAATGGCACCAGTGCCAAGTCGGGCTGGTTTGATAGTACCAAGTAGCTCTTGCAATCTGCCAGCCAGAAGATGGGCAGGTCTGTTTTCCTTCCAGGGAAAAGGGCCGTAGTTTGTGTTTGGGGGCCTGTGGCTGGGACTGGCCGGCTGGCTCCTGAAAATCCACGCCGCGCATGATGGTTCCTAGACCCAAGGTGGCACCAGTGCCGAGTTGGGCTGGTTTGATAGAGCCAAGTGTCTCCTGCAATCTGCCAGCCAGAAGAAGGGCAGGTCAGTTTTCCTTCCAGGGAAAAGGGCTGTAGTGTGTGTTTGGGCGCCTGTCGCTGGGTGTGGCCGGCTGGCTCCTGAAAATCCACGATACGCAGGATGGTTCCCAGATGAATGGTGTCACCAGTGCCAAGCCGGCTGGTTTGATAGGTCCAAGTGTCTCCTGCAATCTGCCAGCCAGAAACGGGGTGGGTGAGTTTTGTTTGCCAGGGAAAAGGGCCGTGGTTTGTTTTCGGGGACCAGTGGCAGGGAATGGCCGGCTGGTTCCTTAAAATCCATGCCGCGCATGATGGTTCCCAGACCCAAGGTGGCACCAGTGCCGAGTGGGGCTGGTTTGATAGAGCCAAGTGGCTCCTGCAATCTGTCTGCCAGAAGCGGGTCGCTGAGTTTTGTTTGCCAGGGAAAAAGGCCAGGGTATTTTTTCCGGGGCCTGTGGCCTGGAATGGCCGGCTGGCTCCTGAAAATCCACGATACGTAGGATGGTTCCCAGATGAAAGGTGGCACCAGTGCCGAGTTGGGCTGTTTTGATAGAGCCAAGTGGCTCCTGCAATCTGCCAGCCAGAAGCGGGGTGGGTGAGTTTTGTTTGCCAGGGAAAAGGGCCGTGGTTTGTTTTCGGGGCCTGTGGCTGAGAGTGGCCGGCTGGTTCCTTAAAATCCACGCCGCGCCGGATGGTTCCCAGATGAAAGGTGGCACCAGTGCCGAGTCGGGCTGGTTTGATAGAGCCAAGTGGCTCCTGCAATCTGCCAGCCAGAAGCGGGGTGGGTGAGTTTTGTTTGCCAGGGAAAAGGGCCGTGGTTTGTTTTCGGGGGCCTGTGGCTGGGAATGGCCGGCTGGCTTCTGAAAATCCACGATACGCTGAATGGTTCCCAGATGGAAGGTGGCACCAGTGCCGAGTGGGGCTGGTTTGATAGAGCCAAGTGGCTCCTGCAATCTGCCAGCCAGAAGCAGGGTGGGTGAGTTTTGTTTGCCAGGGAAAAGGGCTGTAGTGTGTTTGGGCGCCTGTGGCTGGGAGTGGCCGGCTGGCTCCTGAAAATCCACTTTGCGCAGGATGATTCCCAGACCGAATTTGGCACCACTGTTAAGTCGGGCTGGTTTGATAGAGCCATGTGCCTCCTGCAATCTGCCAGCCAGAAGCGTGGTGGGTGAGTTTAGTTTGCCTGGGAAAAGGGCCGTAGTTTGAGTTTGGGGGCCTGAGGCTGGGGATGGCCGGCTGGCTCCTGAAAATCCACGCCGCGCAGGATGGTTTCCAGATGAATGGTGGCACCAATACCATGTCGTGTATTACCATGTGACTCCTGCAATCTGCCATCCAGAAGCGGGGCAGCTGAGTTTTTTTTTCAGGGAAAAGGGCCGTCGTTTGTGTTTGGGGTACTGTAGCTGGTAGGGGCTGCTGGCTCCTGAAAATCCACGAGACGCAGGATGGTTTCCAGACCCGTGCTGGCTCCAGTGCAATTTCGGCCTGATTTGACTGCGTCAAATATCCCCTGCGTTGCTCAGTTCAATAGTCTTGTGTCCTAATGTTCTCACAGAAGACTGTTAAAATTTGTCTATTTTTCTGGATTTGTTTTGTTCTTTTTTCTCTACCTTCTACTTCTCTCCACTCTCTGAGAACTTTGACCATTATGTAAGTTGACCTAATGTAAAATTCTCGTAGTAAAGTAAGAGAAGCCAGTAAAGAAAGGCAAATTTGTTAATTGGAGGTGGAAAGAGGGAGGCCAACGAAAGAAAACAAAGGAACAATAATAATGAAATGCTCCCCTGTCTTCTGTGAAAAGTAGAGGCGCAGACAAGAAAGAGCAAGTGCAAAATTCTCACTAGAGAAACGCACTTTATCTGACTAAAGTAATTTCCGGTGCATTTCTTGCGTTTTTCTCATGCCAAACATATTAATCATTGAAGGTGTCCCTTTCCTCTTTCTGGAATACAGCTAGGAAGATGGCTGTGTCATTGCTGACAAGCTGCTATTCTCAGAGGTGTCCAGCTGAAAGTCCTAGATCAATGGATTTCCTCTGTCACTTTGATATGGCATGACTTACAGTTTCAGCAACTGAACTTGCCAGCCTTACAATTCTTTGCCCCTTGAATGGTCAGATAGGCTCCTTGGCAACTGGCATTTGTAAGGACACGAAACTATGCAGAATTTGTACCATGAGATGATGCCAAATGAGTCACGCCGGTAGATTAACTAGGACATGCAAGGCATGAGAGCACAAGAAGAGACTACACAAGAAGACAGTACAATCTCCTTTTTTCTGAAACACTGTAGAGATCAAATTGAACACAAATCCTCCTGGGCTAGTTCTTGCAAAAGCCTAGGAGTTCTTTTTGTGTTCACACGCCTGGAATATTTAGCTTTGGATCACAGCAGAATGCAGATGACAAAACGAGGCCTTTAAGTCACATCCAGTATGAAGCAGCATGAAAGAAGAAAGCAGCTGAGAGTGCCAACCCTGCTAGGTAATCTCAGTATTGGTCTTGACATTAGCAGAAATTTGAAATGAGTCTCTGAAAATGACAAAGGAGGCTGAAGAAAAGGGAGCGATGACTCCTCTTGCATAGTGTTTCCTAACAGGGATCTTCAAAATGGAAAGATTGTATCATCCTTTCAACTGAAGGAAGGTATGAAAACAACAGGAAGGAAACGGCATCACATGCTAGAAAGACTAGGAAAGAAGTACACTGGGCAGTGTACTTCTAGACAGAAAGGCCACTGATGGAAAACCAACTAAACTGGCACCAATGCAGCAGCATTGGACTAAAGCCAGAAATGTCCAGCGCTTCACTCTCTGCCGTTCCATTCAGATGCACACAGCAGCTCTGCAACAGTCCTACTGATCATCTCCTTGGTGAACTTGGAGTTGAGGGTCCGTGGTGAAGCAGAGTCCCCAGCAAGATGCAAAGGAGAGCTGCTTTCTTGCAACTTTGCCTTTATCAGTTCCATAGCTTTAAGCCATAACAAACACCATTCAACCAACCACCATACACCAGGCTTTGAACACACGACCGTTCTAGAACTTGTTGATCTACCTCTAATTCAGCTGCCTCACCTTCCCACAGTCCTTTTCTACTTAGCCAATGGAATGGGCCTCAGCCCAAGGCCTTCCTTTTGTAAGCTTCTAGCTAGATGCAGCAGCAAGCCACTACTTTCTTCTGTGCCAAGACTTCAGGTAGACGATTTGCATCTGCCCTTCCAGTGAAACCTAACGGGGAGAGAAAAGCCTCTCACAGATGTTCAGTCATTCCATTAGCTACACAGGCCAAATCAAAAGAAAAGCCAGCTATGGGTTTGTGTACTTGCTCCTACACAACACCCGCTGCCCTCTGACAATCAACTAGCAGAGAACCAGCAAAACTGAGACTTGAGGCAAACAACCCTTTGAAGGGAATAATGATGTCAGCAATTAAGACAACACATTTCCAGGCCACCGAGATGCTTGAAATGTCAGCAAAGGCTGGAGACCAAAGGCTGAACTAATAGGGAAAGGGTAAAAGAATCCCAAGAAAAACATGACCGAAGGTTAAAACAATTCCAAGAAAAACATAGGCAACTGACCTGTGGAAGCCTTCAGGAAATCAGTGGCCGCTGATTTACATAGGCCATTCAAGTTAGTTGACCCGTGCACCTTCCACCCCTTTTTCACCTTTCGGCACCATAGGGTGAATTGTGAGCATGAAATCACAATTCCTTGGATTCTCTTCTTAACTTGACGGGAGAAATTCAGCAACTGAAGTACCTGTTACTGATGTGATACCCAGGAACACCGAGTTGACACATTTCATTTTGTTCAAACACAGCTAGCAAATCTAAGGGCACAAGGCTGGCTTCTTTTCATGACAATTTTTCTGTTTTACAACCTGCTCTGATCCTGGTGAAACTTTTTCATTAGCTTCTCTCTAAAAGCAAAAAGTCCAGTTCACTGTCCCATCCTACTGCTGCAAGTAAACCATTTGTATTGCCAAGACCAAAAACGGAATTGGAAGGTACAGAGACGCCCGGAGCTATGAGCAGATACGGGGCACATTTCGGTAGAAGCCGCCGTCTGCAGTGCACTGTGACCAGCACAATCGCCTTTGCGCGAAGAAGCCGCTTCTTCGCCTCTGGAAGCCGGAGAGAGCGGCTACCTCTGAAAGCTGAAGAATGAAGCAGCACAACACTGGGATAGTGTGCACAGATGCACACTGATCCAAAACAGTACCTTACCACTCTCAAACTTTTCCAAACACATGAACATTCTGTTGGAAAGTGTTTTGGACAACTTTCTTTTTCTTCCTGCAAAACACAAAGCAGACTTCTCTGCAAAATGTAAAATCCGATGGGAGATGTTTTCTATGCTGGCACAGTTTTTCCTTGCCAGACATGGTGGAAAAGATTTTTGCAATGATGTAGACCACAAAAGACGCAAAAGACGAAGGTACGCAGCACCCCGGAGCTATGCCCCGGTCCCGGGCACATTTCGGCAGATGCCGCCGCACTGGAGTGCACTGTGACGGGTACAATCGCCTTTGCGCGAAGAAGTCGATTCTTCGCCTCCGGGAGCCGGAGAGAGCGGCTGCTTTCAAAAGGTGAAGAATGAAGCTGCACAACACTGGGATAGTGTGTGCAGCTTGCCAACTGATAAAAAACAGTACCTTACCACTCCTACCTTTTCTAAACACATGAACATTCGACTGGAAGGTGTTTTGGAAAACTTTCTTTTTCTTCGTGCAAAACACTCAGCAGAGCTCTCTGCAACATGTAAAACACGATGGGAGATGTTTTCTGTGCAGGCACAGTTTCTCCTTGCCAGACATAGTGGAAAAGCTTTTTGCAGTGATGTAGACCACAAAAGACGCTAAAGTCGAAATAAGGAGTTCCCCGGAGCTAAGCGTCAGTCCCAGGCACATTTCGAAGAAGCCGCCGCACTGCAGTGCACTGTGACCGGCACAATCGCCTTTGAGCGAAGAAGCCGCTTCCTTGCCTCCCCGAGCCGGAGAGAGCGGCTGCTTTCAAAAGGTGAAGAATGAAGCTGCACAACACTGGGATAGTGTGCGCACCTTGAAAACTGATTAAAAACACTACCTTACCACTCTCCTATCTTTTCCAAACACATGAACATTCGATTGGAAGGTGTTTTGGAAAACGTTCTTTTTCTTCCTGCATAAACTTCTGCAGAACTCTCTGCAACATGTAAAACACCACGGGAGATGTTTTCTGTGAGGCACAGTTTCTCATTACCAGACATAGTGGAAAAGCGTTTTGCAGTGATGTAGACCACAAAAGTCCCGAAAGAGGAAGGTACGGATGTCCCCGGAGGTGAGCGCCGGTCCCGGGCGCCGCTTCGCCTCCGACAGCCGGAGAGAGCGGCTGCTTCGGAAAGGTGAAGAATGAAGCTGCACAACACTGGGATAGTGTGCGCAGCTTGCAAACTGATAAAAAACAGTACCTTACCACTTTCCTACCTTTTCCAAACATATGAATATTCGGTGAGAAAGTGTTTTCAACAACTTTATTTTCTTCGTGCAAAACACTCAGCAGAGCTCTCTGCAACATGTAAAACATGATGGGAGATGTTTTCTGTGCAGGCACAGTTTCTACTTGCCAGACATAGTGGAAATGCTTTTAGTAGTGATGTAGAACACAAGAGACGCTAAAGTCGAAATACAGAGTTCCCCGGAGCTAAGCGCCGGGCCCGGGCGCATTTCGGAAGAAGCCGCCGCACTGGAGTGCACTGTGACCGGCAGAATCGCCTTTGCGCGAAGAAGTCGATTCTTCGCCTCCGGGAGCCGGAGAGAGGGGCTGCTTTCAAAAGGTGAAGAATGAAGCTGCACATCACTGGGATAGTGTGTGCAGCTTGCCAACTGATAGAAAACAGTACTATACCACTCCTACCTTTTCCAAACACATGAACATTCGATTGGAAGGTGTTTTGGAAAACTTTCTTTTTCTTCGTGCAAAACACTCAGCAGAGCTCTCTGCAACATGTAAAACACCATGAGAGATGTTTTCTGTGCAGGCACAGTTTCTCATTACCAGACATAGTGGAAAAGCGTTTTGCAGTGATGTAGATCACAAAAGACGCTAAAGACGAAATATGGAGCTCCCCGGAGCTAAGCGCCGGTCCCGGGCACATTTCGGAAGAAGCCGCCGCACCGGAGTGCACTGTGACCGGCACAATCGCCTTTGCGCGAAGAAGCCGATTCTTCGCCTCCGGCAGCCGGACAGAGCGGCTGCTTCGGAAAGGTGGAAATGAAGCTGCACAACACGGGGATAGTGTGAGCAGTTTGCAAACTGATAAAAACCACTACCTTACCACTTTCCTACCTTTTCCAAACACATGAATATTTGATTGGAATGTGTTTTGGACAACTTTATTCTTCTTCTTGCAAAATATTCTTCAGAGGTCTCTAAACAAGTAAAACACGATGGGAGATGTTTTCGGTGCTGGCACAGTTTCTCCATGCCAGTCATAGTGGAAAGGATCTTTGCAATGATATAGACCACAAAAGACGCTAAAGACGAAATATGGAGCTCCCCGGAGCTAAGCGCCGGGCCCGGGCGCATTTCGGCAGAAGCCGCCGCACTGGAGTGCACTGTGACCGGCACAATCGCCTTTGAGCGAAGAAGCCGCATCTTCGTCTCCGGGAGCCAGAGAGAGCGGCTGCTTTCAAAAGGTGAAGAATGAAGCTGCACAACACTGGGATAGTGTGCGCAGCTTGCAAACTGATAAAAAACAGTACCTTACCACTTTCCTACCTTTTCCAAACATATGAATATTGGGTTGGAAGGTGTTTTCAACAACTTTATTTTCTTCGTGCAAAACACTCAGCAGAGCTCTCTGCAACATGTAAAACATGATGGGAGATGTTTTCTGTGCAGGCACAGTTTCTACTTGCCAGACATAGTGGAAATGCTTTTAGTAGTGATGTAGAACACAAGAGACGCTAAAGTCGAAATACAGAGTTCCCCGGAGCTAAGCGCCGGGCCCGGGCGCATTTCGGAAGAAGCCGCCGACCGGAGTGCACTGTGACCGGCAGAATCGCCTTTGCGCGAAGAAGCCGATTCTTCGCCTCCGGGAGCCGGAGAGAGGGGCTGCTTTCAAAAGGTGAAGAATGAAGCTGCACATCACTGGGATAGTGTGTGCAGCTTGCCAACTGATAAAAAACAGTACTATACCACTCCTACCTTTTCCAAACACATGAACATTCGATTGGAAGGTGTTTTGGAAAACTTTCTTTTTCTTCGTGCAAAACACTCAGCAGAGCTCTCTGCAACATGCAAAACACGATGGGAGATGTTTTCTGTGCTGGCACAGATTCTCCTTGCCTAACATAGTGGAAAACCTTTCTGTATGATGTAGACCACAAAAGTCCCGAAAGACGAAGGTACGCAGCTCCCCGGAGCTATGGCCCGATCCCGGGAACATTTCGGCAGATGCCGCCGCACTGGAGTGCACTGTGACCGGCACAATCGCATTTGCGCGAAGAAGCCGATTCTTCGTCTCCGGGAGCCGGAGAGAGCGGCTGCTTTCAAAAGGTGAAGAATGAACTGCACAACACTGGGATAGTGTGTAGAGCTTGCCAACTGATAAAAAACAGTACCTTACCACTCCTACCTTTTCCAAACACATGAACATTCGATTGGAAGGTGTTCTGGAAAACTTTCTTTTTCTTCCTGCATAAACTTCTGCAGACTTCTCTGCAACATGTAAATCACGATGGGAGATGTTTTCTGTGCAGGCACAGTTTCTCATTACCAGACATAGTGGAAAAGCGTTTTGCAGTGATGTAGACCACAAAAGACGCTAAAGACGAAATATGGAGCTCCCCGGAGGTAAGCGCCGGGCCCGGGCACATTTCGGAAGAAGCCGCCGACCGGAGTGCACTGTGACCGGCACAATCGCCTTTGCGCGAAGAAGCCGATTCTTCGCCTCCGGCAGCCGGAGAGAGCGGCTGCTTTCAAAAGGTGAAGAATGAAGCTGCACAACACTGGGATAGTGTGCGCAGCTTGCAAACTGATAGAAAACACTACCTTACCACTCTCCTACCTTTTCCAAACACATGAACATTCGATTGGAAGGTGTTTTGGAAAACTTTCTTTTTCTTCTTGCATAAACTTCTGCAGAGCTCTCTGCAACATGTAAATCACGATGGGAGATGTTTTCTGTGCTGGCACAGTTTCTCCTTGCCTGACATTGTGGAAAACCTTTCTGTATGATGTAGACCACAAAAGTCCCGAAAGACCTAGGTACGCAGCTCCCCGGAGCTATGGCCCGATCCCGGGCACATTTCGGCAGATGCCGCCGCACTGGAGTGCACTGTGACCGGCACAATCGCCTTTGCGCGAAGAAGCCGATTCTTCGACTCCGGCAGCCGGAGAGACCAGTAGCTTTGGAAAGGTGAGAATGAAGCTGCACAACACTGGGATAATGTGCGCAGCTTGCAAACTGATAGAAAACAGTACCTTACAACTTTCCTGCCTTTTCCAAACACATGAACATCCTGTTGGAAGGTGTTTTGGACAACTTTCTTATTCTTGGTTCAAAACACTCAGCAGACCTCTCTGCAACATGTAAAACACCACGGGAGATGTTTTCTGTGCTGGCACAGTTTCTCCTTGCCAGACATAGTGGAAAATCTTTTTGCAGTGATGTAGACCACAAAAGTCCCGAAAGAAGAAGGTACGGATGTCCCCGGAGCTAAGCGCCGGTCCCGGGCACATTTCGGAAGAAGCCGCCGCACTTTAGAGCATTGGCGCCGGTACAATCCCATTTGCTCGACGAAACCTCGTCTTCGCCTCCGGAAGCCGTAGGGAGCAGTAGCTTCGGAAAGGTGAGAATGAAGCTGCACAACACTGGGATAGTGTGCGCAGCTTGCAAACTGATAGAAAACAGTACCTTACAACTCTCCTAGCTTTTCCAAACACATGAACATTCGGTTGGAAGGTGTTTTGGACATCTTTCTTTTTCTTCCTGCAAAACACTCTGCAGACTTCTCTGCAACATGTACAACACCATGGGAGATGTTTTCAGCCCTGACCCAGATTCTCCTTGCCAGACATAGTGGAAAAACTTTTTGCGAGGTTGGAGAGGACAAGAAACGCTAAAGACGAAAGTATGGAGTTTTCTGTAGCTAAGAATGCATGAAAGCAAAAGACTGCCCTCTTCAAAAATGGCAATTAGGAGGACTCGGAAAAGTACAAATCAGCCAGCCTCTTTTTTATCCCCATGAAGTTGATGGGGCAGCTATTCCTGAAAGCCTTGCCTGGCATATGAAGGAGGACAAAGCAATGTACTCGGCGTGGATTTTCCTGGGGAATTTCATGCTGAACAACTTTTTCAACACCTCTGATGAATCAACTTGACTGGTAGATGAAGGGAATATTGTCTGCGTGGCCTTCAGGGAGGTTTTTACATTTATCTACATGGCTGCACACATACATACGGGAAGCAATAATGCAAAAGGGAGGGAACCAGTGTCTTTTAAGTGATGCTGAGTGAAAAGACAAGAGGCAGTGGGCACACACTGAAATACAGGAGATTGCCTATGAACATCACCAAATGATGTTTTACTGTGACGGTGACTGAACCGCGGCACAGACTGCCCAGAAAGCTTCTGAAGCCTGGATCTTAGAAGACATTAAAAGTACACCCAGATAGAATCCCGGGCAAGAGGCTCTAGGTATCCTGCTTTAACAGAGGGGTTGGGCCTGGTGAGCCCCACTGAGCCCTACCACTCTCATTCATTCTGTGTAGTGAATTCTCTTCGAGATGCATTTCAAGCACTGGCATGACAAAGTTCTGTGCAGACAGAGATCCAAATGGACATGGGATCCATGTTCCTTAAGCAGTGTTCAAGAAGAATGTAAAACTCTGGAACAAGTGTCTCTTCCCTAACTGAATCCCTTTCATGGGAAAATTCCCAGCTATAGAAAGATCTTCTGATACGCATGCTTAGGACTGACACTGGCTGAGGAAATTTCCCCCTATGTGTATCTAAGACCAGTTAGGATCATCACCCAAGACTTGTCAACATAGTCACAGAATGTCTATTGTAAAGAAGTGACAACTTCCATCAGAATGGCAAATATTGGTCCACAAAATGGATTAATGAATGGGAATTAATGACTTGGGTTAAAAAGAAAAATAAAGAGTTGGTCTTTATTTAATAATTTCGTTGCAATATTGATATGGGAAGAAAAAGACCTCAATCCTGGACTTTCTCAACTCTAAGAAAGATTTTAAAAATTTCTTCTAGAAATCGATTATTATGACGAGATTATTCAAACAATTTTAGTCGGTAAAAAAGTCCCAGATTTGTCTAGTTTTGTTTCCAGGGAAAAGGGCTGTGGTTTGTGTTTCCGGGCCTGGGGCTGGGAGTGGCCGGCTGGCTCCTGAAAATCCACGGTACGCAGGATGGTTCCCAGATGAAAGGTGGCACCAGTGCCGAGTCGGGATGGTTTGATAGAGCCAAGTGGCTCCTGCAATCTGCCAGCCAGAAGATGGGCAGGTCAGTATTACTTCCAGGGAAAAGGGCCGTAGTTTGTGTTTGGGGGCTTGTGGCTGGGAGTGGCCGGCTGGCGGCTTGAAATCCACGCCGCGCTTGACGGTTCCCAGACCCAAGAGGAAACCAGTGCCGAGTCGGGTTGGTTTGATAGTACCAAGTGGCTCCTGCAATCTGCCAGCCAGAAGATGGGCAGGTCAGTTTTACTTCCAGGGAAAAGGGCCGTGGTTAGTTTTCAGGGGCCTGTGGCTGGGAACGGCCGCCTGGCTTCTTAAAATCCACGCCGCGCAGGATGGGTCCCAGACCCAAGTTGGAACCACTGCCAAGTCGGGCTGGTTTGATAGAGTCATGTGGCTCCTACAATCTGCCAGCCAGAAGATGGGCAGGTCAGTTTTACTTCGAGGAAAAAGGGCCGTAGTTTGTGTTTGGGGGCCTGTGGCTGGGAGTGGCCGGCTGGCTCCTAAAAATCCACGATACGCAGGATGGTTCCCAGATGAAAGGTGGCACCAGTGCCGAGTCGGGCTGGTTTGATAGAGCCATGTGGCTCCTGCAATCTGCCAGACAGAAGATGGGCAGGTCAGTATTACATCCAGGGAAAAGGGCCGGAAGTTTGTGTTTGGGGGCCTGAGGCTGGGAGTGGCCGGCTGGCTCCTGAAAATGCACGATACTCAGGATGATTGGCAGACCCAAGTTGGCACCACAGCCAAGTCGGGCTGGTTTGATAGAGCCAAGTGGCTCCTGCAATCTGCCAGCCAGAAGATGGGCAGGTCAGTTTTACTTCCAGGGAAAAGGGCCGGTAGTTTGTGTTTGGGGGCCTGAGGCTGGGAGTGGCCGGCTGGCTCCTGAAAATCCACGATACGCAGGGTGGTTCACAGACCCAAGTTGGAACCACTGCCAAGTCGTGCTGGTTTGATAGAGCCAAGTGGCTCCTGCAATCTGCCAGCCAGAAGATGGGCAGGTCAGTTTTACTTCCAGGGAAAGGGCCATAGTTTTTATTTGGGGGCCTGTGGCTGGGAGTGGCCGGCTGGCTCCTGAAAATCGACGATACGCAGGATGGCTCCCAAATGAAAAATTGCATCAGTGCCAATTCGGGCTGGTTTGATAGTACCAAGTGGCTCCTGCAATCTGCTAGCCAGAAGATGGGCAGGTCAGTTTTACTTGCAGAGAAAAGGGCCATAGATTTGTTTGGGGGCCTGTGGCTGGGAGCTGCCGGCTGGCTCCTTAAAATCCACGATACGCAGGATGGTTCCCAGATGAAAGGTGGCACCAGTGCCAAGTCGGGCTGGCTTGATAGTACCGAGTGGCTCCTGCATTCTGCCAGCCAGAAGCGGGGCGGGTCAGTTTTGTTTACCAGGTTAAAGGGCCGTGGTTTGTGTTTGGGGGCCTGTGGCTTGGAATGGCCGGCTGGCTCCTTAAAATCCACGCCGCGCATGATGGTTCCCAGACCCAAGGTGGCACCAGTGCCGAATTGGGCTGGTTTGATCGAGCCATGTGGCTACTGCAATCTACCAGCCAGAAGATGGGCAGGTCAATTTTACTTTCAGGGAAAAGGGACATAGTTTTTGTTTGGGGGCCTGTAGCTGGGAGTGGCCGGCTGGCTCCTGAAAATCCCCAATACACAGGATGGTTCCCAGATGAAAGGTGGCACCAGTGCTGAGTCGGGTTGGTTTGATAGAGCCAAGTGGCTCCTGCAATCTGCCAGCCATAAGCGGGGTGGGTGAGTTTGTTTGCCAGGGAAAAGGGCCGTGGTTTGTTTTCGGGGGCCTGTGGCTGGGAATGGCCGGCTGGCTCCTGAAAATCCACGATACGCAGGATGGTTCCCAGATGAATGGTGGCACCACTGCTGAGTCGGGCTGGTTTGATAGTACCAAGTGTCTCCCGCAATCTGCCAGCCAGAAGATGGGCAGGTCAGTATTACTTCCAGGGAAAAGGGCCGTGGTATATGTTTGGGGGCCTGTGGCTGGGAATGGCCGGCTGGCTTCTGAAAATCCACGATACGCAGGATGGTTCCCAGATGAAAGGTGGCACCAGTGCCGAGTGGGGCTGGTTTGATAGAGCCAAGTGGCTCCTGCAATCTGCCAGCCAGAAGCAGGGTGGGTGAGTTTTGTTTGCCAGGGAAAAGGGCTGTAGTGTGTGTTTGGGCGCCTGTGGCTGGGAGTGGCCGGCTGGCTCCTGAAAATCCACGATACGCAGGATGGTTCCCAGATGAATGGTGTCACCAGTGCCAAGCCGGCTGGTTTGATAGGTCCAAGTGTCTTCTGCAATCTGCCAGCCAGAAGCGGGGTGGGTGAGTTTTGTTTGCCAGGGAAAAGGGCCGTGGTTTGTTTTCCGGGCCTGTGGCCTGGAATGGCCGGCTGGCTTCTAAAAATCCATGCCGCGTGTGATGGTTCCCAGACCCAAGGTGGCACCAGTGACAAGTCGGGCTGGTGTGATAGAGCCATGTGGCTCATGCAATCTGCCAGCCAGAAGCGGGGTGGGTGAGTTTTGTTTGCCAGGGAAAAAGGCAGTAGTTTTTTTTCTGGGGCCTGTGGCCTGGAATTG
Organism: Zonotrichia albicollis; assembly: GCF_047830755.1. Taxonomy (NCBI): domain Eukaryota; kingdom Metazoa; phylum Chordata; class Aves; order Passeriformes; family Passerellidae; genus Zonotrichia; species Zonotrichia albicollis. The sequence continues at coordinate 3,825,176 of NC_133855.1, forward strand.
CCGGCTGGTTCCTTAAAAACCACGCCGCGCTGGATGGTTCCCAGATGAAAGGTGGCACCAGTGCCGAGTCGGGCTGTATTATGAGAGCCAAGTGGCTCCTGCAATCTGACAGCGAGAAGATGGACAGGTCTGTTTTACTTCCAGGGAAAAGGGCCGTAGTTTTTGTTTGGGGGCCTGTGGCTGGCAGTGGCCGGCTGGCTCCTGAAAATCCACGATACGCAGGATGGTTCCCAGATGAAAGGTGGCACCTGTGCCAAGTCGGGCTGGCTTGATTATACCGAGTGGCTCCTGCAATCTGCCAGCCAGAAGATGGGCAGGTCAGTTTTACTTCCAGGGAAAAGGGCCGTAGTTTGTGTTGGGGGCCTGTGGCTGGCTATGGCCGGCTGGCTCCTTAAAATCCACGCCGCGCATGATGGTTCCCAGACCCAAGGTGGCACCAGTGCCGAGTTGGGCTGGTTTGATAGAGCCATATGGCTCCTGCAATCTGCCAGCCAGAAGATGGGCAGGTCAATTTTACTTCCAGGGATAAGGGCCGTAGTTTGTGTTTGGGGGCCTGTGGCTGGGAGTGGCCGGCGGGCTCCTGAAAAACCCCAATACACAGGATGGTTCCCAGATGAAAGGTGGCACCAGTGCTGAGTCGGGTTGGTTTGATAGAGCCAAGTGGCTCCTGCAATCTGCCAGCCATAAGCGGGGCGGGTGAATTTAGTTTGCCAGGGAAAAGGGCCGTGGTTTGTTTTCGGGGGCCTGTGGCTGGGAATGGCCTGCTGGCTCCTGAAAATCCACGATACGCAGGATGGTTCCCAGATGAATGGTGGCACCACTGCTGAGTCGGGCTGGTTTGATACTACCAAGTGTCTCCCGCAATCTGCCAGCCAGAAGATGGGCAGGTCAGTTTTACTTCCAGGGAAAAAGCCGTAGTTATGTTTGCGGCCTGTGGCTGGGAGTGGGCGGCTGGCTCCTGAAAATCCACGATACGCCGGATGGTTCCCAGATGAAAGGTGGCACCAGTGCCGAGTTGGGCTCGTTTGATAGAACCAAGTGGCTCCTGCAATCTGCCAGCCAGAAGCGGGGTGGGTGAGTTTTGTTTGCCAGGGAAAAGGGCCGTAGTTTGTGTTTGGGGGCCTGTGGCTGGGAGTGGCCGGCTGGTTCCTTAAAATCCACGCCGCGCAGGATGGTTCCCAGATGAAAGGTGGCAGCAGTGCCGAGTCGGGCTGGTTTGATAGAGCCAAGTGGCTCCTGCAATCTGCCAGCCAGAAGCGAGGTGGGTGAGTTTTGTTTGCCAGGGAAAAGGGCCGTGGTTTGTTTTCGGGGCCTGTGGCCTGGAATGCCCGGCTGGCACCTGAAAATCCATGATACGCAGGATGGTTCCCCGATAAAAGGTGGCACCATTGCCAAGTCGGGCTGGATTGATAGAGCTAAGTGGCTCCTGCAATCTGCCAGCCAGAAGATGGACAGGTCAGTTTTACTTTCAGGGAAAAGGGCCGGTAGTTTGTGTTTGGGGGCCAGAGGCTGGGAGTGGCCGGCTGGCTCCTGAAAATGCACGATACTCAGGATGATTGCCAGACCCAAGTCGGCACCACTGCCAAGTCGGGCTGGTTTGATAGAGCCATGTGGCTCCTGCATTCTGCCAGCCAGAAGATGGACAGGTCAGTTTTACTTCCAGGGAAAAGGACCACAGCTTTTTTTTGGGGGCCTGTGGCTGGGAATGGCCGGCTGGCTCCTGAAAATCCACGATACGCAGGATGGTTCCCAGATGGAAAGTGGAACCAGTGCCGAGTCAGGCTGGTTTGATAGAGCCAAGTGTCTCCTGCAATCTGGCAGCCAGAAGATGGGCAGGTCAGTTTTACTTCCAAGGAAAAGGGACGTAGATTTTGTTCGGGGGCCTGTGGCTGGGAGTGGCCAGCTGGCACACGAAAATCCCCGATATACAGGATGGTTCCCAGATGAAATTTGGCACCAGTGCCGAGTGGGGCTGGTTTGATAGAGCCAAGTGGCTCCTGCAATCTGCCAGCCAGAAGCGGGGTGTGTGAATTTTGTTTGCCAGGGAAAGGGCTGTGGTTTTTTTTCGGGGGCCTTTGGATCGGAATGACCGGCTGGCTCCGTGAAATCCACGCTGCGCAGGATGGTTCCCAGATCCAAGGGGGCACCATTGCCAAGTCGGGCTGGTTTGATAGAGCCAAGTGGCTCCTGCAATCTGCCAGCCAGAAGATGGGCAGATCAGTTTTACTTCCAGGGAAAGGGGCCGTAGTTTGTATTTGGGGGCCTGTGGTTGGGAGTGGCCGGCTGGCTCCTGAAAATCCACGATACCCAGGATGGTTTCCAAATGAAAAATGGCACCAGTGCCAAGTCGGGCTGGTTTGATAGTACCAAGTTGCCCCTCCAATCTGCCAGCCAGAAGATGGGCAGGTCAGTTTTACTTCCAGGGAAAAGGGCCGTAGGTTGTGTTTGGGGGCCTGTGGCTGGGAGTGGCCGGCTGGCTCCTGAAAATCCACGATACGCAGGATGGTTTCCTGACCCAAGGAGCCCCAGTGCCAAATCGGGCTGGTTTGATAGAGCCATGTGGCTCCTGCAATCTGCCAGCCAGAAGCGGGGTGGGTGAGTTTTGTTTGCCAGGGAAAAGGGCCGTGGTTTGTTTTCAGGGCCTGTGGCTGGGAGTGGCCGGCTGGCTCCTGAAAATCCACGCCGCGCATGATGGTTCCCAGACCCAAGGTGGCACCGGTGCCGAGTCGGGCTGGTTTGATAGAGCCAAGTGGCTCCTGCAATCTGCCAGCCAGAAGCGGGGTGGGTGAGTTTTGTTTGCCAAGGAAAAGGGCCGTGGTTTGTTTTCAGGGCCTGTGGCTGGGAGTGGCCGGCTGGCTCCTGAAAATCCACGATACGCAGGATGGTTCCCAAATGAAAAATGGCACCAGTGCCAAGTCGGGCTGGTTTGATAGTACCAAGTAGCTCCTGCAATCTGACAGCCAGAAGATGGGCAGGTCAGTCTTACTTCCAGGTAAAAGGGCCGTAGTTTGTGTTGGGGGCCTTTGGCTGGGAGTGGCCGGCTGGCTCCTGAAAATCCCCAATACACAGGATGGTTCCCAGATGAAAGGTGGTACCAGTGCTGAGTCGGGCTGGTTTGATAGAGCCAAGTGGCTCCTGCAATCTGCCAGCCAGAAGATGGGCAGGTCAGTTTTACTACCAGGGAAATGGGCCGTAGTTTGTGTTTGGGGGCCTATGGCTGGGAGTGGCCGGCTGGCTCCTGAAAATCCACGATACGCAGGATGGTTCCCAGATGAATGGTGGAACCATTGCCAAGCCGGCTGGTTTGATAAGGGCAAGTGTCTCCTGCAATCTGCCAGCCAGGAGCGGGGTGCGTGAGTTTTGTTTGCCAGCGAAAAGGGCCGTGGTTTGTTTTCGGGAGCCTGTGGCTCGGAATGGCCTGCCGGCTCCTGAAAATCCATGATACGCAGGATGGTTCCCAGATGAAAGGTGGCACCAGTGCCGAGTCGGGCTGGTTTGATAGAGCCATGTGGCTCCTGCAATCTGCCAGCCAGAAGCGGGGTGGGTGAGTTTTGTTTGCCAGGGAAAAGGGCCACAGTTTGTGTTTGGGGGCCTCTGGCTGGGAGTGGCCTGCTGGCTCCTGAAAATGCACGATACGCAGGATGATTCCCAGACCAAAGGGGCACCAGTGCCAAGTCGGGCTGGTTTGATAGAGCCAAGTGGCTCCTGAAATCTGCCAGCCAGAAGATGGGCAGGTCAGTTTTCCTTCCAGGGAAAACGGCCGTAGTTTTTGTTTGGGGTCCTGTGGCTGGGAGTGGCCTACTGGCTCCTGAAAATCCACGATACGCAGGATGGTTTCCAGACCCAAGGGGCCCCAGTGCCAAATCGGGCTGGTTTGATAGAGCCAAGTGGCTCCTGCAATCTGACAGCCAGAGGATGGCAGGTCTGTTTTACTTCCAGGGAACAGGGCCGTAGTTTTTGTTGGGGGCCTGTGGCTGGGAATGGCCTACTGGCTCCTGAAAATCCATGCCGCGCTGGATGGTTCCCAGATGAAAGGTGGCACCACTGCCAAGTTGGGCTGGTTTGATAGAGCCAAGTTGCTCCTGCAATCTGCTAGCCAGAAGATGGGCAGGTCAATTTTACTTCCAGGGAAAAGGGCCGTAGTTTGTGTTGGGGGCCTGTGGCTGGGAATGGCCGGCTGGCTCCTTAAAATCCACGCCGCGCATGATGGTTCCCAGACCCAAGGTGGCACCAGGTCCGAGTTGGGCTGGTTTGATAGAACCAAGTGGCTCCTGCAATCTGCCAGCCAGAAGATGGGCAGGTCAGTTTTACTTCCAGGGATAAGGGCCGTAGTTTGTGTTTGGGGGCCTGTGGCTGGGAGAGGCTGGCTGGCTCATGAAAATCCCCAATACACAGGATGGTTCCCAGATGAAAGTTGGCACCAGTGCCAAGTCGGGCTGGTTTGATAGTACCAAGTAGCTCCTGCAATCTGACAGCCAGAAGATGGGCAGGTCTGTTTTACTTCCAGGGAAAAGGGCCGTAGTTTTTGTTTGGGGGCCTGTGGCTTGGAATAGCCGGCTGGCTCCTGAAAATCCACGCCGCGCATGATGGTTCCCAGACCCAAGGTGGCACCGGTGCCGAGTCGGGCTGGTTTGATAGAGCCAAGTGGCTCCTGCAATCTGCCAGCCAGATGATGGGCAGGTCTATTTTACTTCCAGGGAAAAGGGCCGTAGTTTGTTTTTGGGGACCTCTGGCTGGCTGTGGCCGGCTGGCTCCTTAAAATCCACGATACGCAGGATAGTTCCCAGATGAAAGGTGCCACCAGTGCCAAGTCGGGCTGGTTTGATAGTACCGAGTGGTTCCTGCAATCTGCCAGCCAGAAGGTGGGCCGCTAAGATTTTCTTCCAGGGATAATGGCCGTGGTATGTGTTTGGGGCCCTGTGGCTGAGAGTGGCTGGCTGGCTCCTGAAAATCCACGACACGCAGGATGGTTCGCAGATGAAAGGTGGCACCAGTGCCAAGTCGGGCTGGTTTGATAGAGCTAAGTGGCTCCTGCAATCTGCCAGCCAGCAGATGGACAGGTCAGTTTTACTTCCGGGGAAGAGGGCCGGTAGTTTGTGTTTGGGGGCCTGAGGCTGGGAGTGGCTGGCTGGCTCCTGAAAATGCACGATACTCAGGATGATTGCCAGACCCAAGTTGGCACCACTGCCAAATCGGGCTGGTTTGATAGAGCCAAGTGGCTCCTGCATTCTGCCAGCCAGAAGATGGACAGGTCAGTTTTACTTCCAGGGAAAAGGACCATAGCTTTTTTTTGGGGGCCTGTGGCTGGGAATGGCCTACTGGCTCCTGAAAATCCACGATACGCAGGATGGTTCCCAGATGAAAGGTGGCACCAGTGCCGAGTTGGGCTGGTTTGATAGAGCCATGTCGCTCCTGCAATCTGCCAGCCAGAAGCAGGGTGGGTGAGTTTTGTTTGGCAGGGAAAAGGCCCACCGTTTGTGTTTGGTGGCCTCTGGCTGGGAGTGGCCTGCTGGCTCCTGAAAATCCACGATACGCAGGATGATTCCCAGACCAAAGGGGCACCAGTGCCGAGTCGGGCTGGTTTGATAGAGCCAAGTGGCTCCTGCAATCTGCCAGCCAGAAGATGGGCAGGTCAGTTTTCCTTCCAGGGAAAAGGGCCGTAGTTTTTTGTTTGGGGGCCTGTGGCTGGGAGTGGCCTACTGGCTCGTGAAAATCCACGATACGCAGGATGGTTTCCAGACCCAAGGTGGCACCAGTGCGGAGTTGGGCTGGTTTGATAGAGCCAAGGGGCTCCTGCAATCTGACAGCCTGATGATGGGCAGGTCTGTTTTACTTCCAGGGAAAAGGGCCGTAGTTTGTGTTTGGGGGCCTGTGGCTGGGAATAGCCGGCTGGCTCCTGAAAATCCACGCCGCGCATGATGGTTCCCAGACCCAAGGTGGCACCGGTGCCGAGTCGGGCTGGTTTGATAGAGCCAAGTGGCTCCAGCAATCTGCCAGCTAGAAGCGGGGTGGGTGAGTTTTGTTTGCCAGGGAAAAGGGCCGTGGTTTGTTTTCAGGGCCTGTGGCTGGGAGTGGCCGGCTGGCTCCTGAAAACCCACGCCGCGCATGATGGTTCCCAGACCCAAGGTGGCGCCGGTGCCGAGTCGGGCTGGTTTGATAGAGCCAAGTGGCTCCTGCAATCTGCCAGCCAGAAGATGGGCAGGTCAGTTTTACTTCCAGGGAAAAGGGCCGTAGGTTGTGTTTGGGGGCCTGTGGCTGGGAGTGGCCGGCTGGCTCCTGAAAATCTACGATACGCAGGATGGTTCCCAAATGAAAAATGGCACCAGTGCCAAGTCGGGCTGGTTTGATAGTACCAAGTAGCTCCTGCAATCTGACAGCCAGAAGATGGGCAGGTCTGTTTTACTTCCAGGGAAAAGGGCCGTAGTTTGTGTTTGGGGGCCTGTGGCTGGGAATAGCCGGCTGGCTCCTGAAAATCCACGCCGCGCATGATGGTTCCCAGACCCAAGGTGGCACCGGTGCCGAGTCGGGCTGGTTTGATAGAGCCAAGTGGCTCCTGCAATCTGCCAGCTAGAAGCGGGGTGGGTGAGTTTTGTTTGCCAGGGAAAAGGGCCGTGGTTTGTTTTCAGGGCCTGTGGCTGGGAGTGGCCGGCTGGCTCCTGAAAACCCACGCCGCGCAGGATGGTTCCCAGACCCAAGGGAGCACCAGTGCCGAGTCGGGCTGGTTTGATAGAGCCAAGTGGCTCCTGCAATCTGCCAGCCAGAAGATGGGCAGGTCAGTTTTACTTCCAGGGAAAAGGGCCGTAGGTTTTGTTTGGGGGCCTGTGGCTGGGAGTGGCCGGCTGGCTCCTGAAAATCTACGATACGCAGGATGGTTCCCAAATGAAAAATGGCACCAGTGCCAAGTCGGGCTGGTTTGATAGTACCAAGTAGCTCTTGCAATCTGCCAGCCAGAAGATGGGCAGGTCTGTTTTCCTTCCAGGGAAAAGGGCCGTAGTTTGTGTTTGGGGGCCTGTGGCTGGGACTGGCCGGCTGGCTCCTGAAAATCCACGCCGCGCATGATGGTTCCTAGACCCAAGGTGGCACCAGTGCCGAGTTGGGCTGGTTTGATAGAGCCAAGTGTCTCCTGCAATCTGCCAGCCAGAAGAAGGGCAGGTCAGTTTTCCTTCCAGGGAAAAGGGCTGTAGTGTGTGTTTGGGCGCCTGTCGCTGGGTGTGGCCGGCTGGCTCCTGAAAATCCACGATACGCAGGATGGTTCCCAGATGAATGGTGTCACCAGTGCCAAGCCGGCTGGTTTGATAGGTCCAAGTGTCTCCTGCAATCTGCCAGCCAGAAACGGGGTGGGTGAGTTTTGTTTGCCAGGGAAAAGGGCCGTGGTTTGTTTTCGGGGACCAGTGGCAGGGAATGGCCGGCTGGTTCCTTAAAATCCATGCCGCGCATGATGGTTCCCAGACCCAAGGTGGCACCAGTGCCGAGTGGGGCTGGTTTGATAGAGCCAAGTGGCTCCTGCAATCTGTCTGCCAGAAGCGGGTCGCTGAGTTTTGTTTGCCAGGGAAAAAGGCCAGGGTATTTTTTCCGGGGCCTGTGGCCTGGAATGGCCGGCTGGCTCCTGAAAATCCACGATACGTAGGATGGTTCCCAGATGAAAGGTGGCACCAGTGCCGAGTTGGGCTGTTTTGATAGAGCCAAGTGGCTCCTGCAATCTGCCAGCCAGAAGCGGGGTGGGTGAGTTTTGTTTGCCAGGGAAAAGGGCCGTGGTTTGTTTTCGGGGCCTGTGGCTGAGAGTGGCCGGCTGGTTCCTTAAAATCCACGCCGCGCCGGATGGTTCCCAGATGAAAGGTGGCACCAGTGCCGAGTCGGGCTGGTTTGATAGAGCCATGTGGCTCCTGCAATCTGCCAGCCAGAAGCGGGGTGGGTGAGTTTTGTTTGCCAGGGAAAAGGGCCGTGGTTTGTTTTCGGGGGCCTGTGGCTGGGAATGGCCGGCTGGCTTCTGAAAATCCACGATACGCTGAATGGTTCCCAGATGGAAGGTGGCACCAGTGCCGAGTGGGGCTGGTTTGATAGAGCCAAGTGGCTCCTGCAATCTGCCAGCCAGAAGCAGGGTGGGTGAGTTTTGTTTGCCAGGGAAAAGGGCTGTAGTGTGTTTGGGCGCCTGTGGCTGGGAGTGGCCGGCTGGCTCCTGAAAATCCACTTTGCGCAGGATGATTCCCAGACCGAATTTGGCACCACTGTTAAGTCGGGCTGGTTTGATAGAGCCATGTGCCTCCTGCAATCTGCCAGCCAGAAGCGTGGTGGGTGAGTTTAGTTTGCCTGGGAAAAGGGCCGTAGTTTGAGTTTGGGGGCCTGAGGCTGGGGATGGCCGGCTGGCTCCTGAAAATCCACGCCGCGCAGGATGGTTTCCAGATGAATGGTGGCACCAATACCATGTCGTGTATTACCATGTGACTCCTGCAATCTGCCATCCAGAAGCGGGGCAGCTGAGTTTTTTTTTCAGGGAAAAGGGCCGTCGTTTGTGTTTGGGGTACTGTAGCTGGTAGGGGCTGCTGGCTCCTGAAAATCCACGAGACGCAGGATGGTTTCCAGACCCGTGCTGGCTCCAGTGCAATTTCGGCCTGATTTGACTGCGTCAAATATCCCCTGCGTTGCTCAGTTCAATAGTCTTGTGTCCTAATGTTCTCACAGAAGACTGTTAAAATTTGTCTATTTTTCTGGATTTGTTTTGTTCTTTTTTCTCTACCTTCTACTTCTCTCCACTCTCTGAGAACTTTGACCATTATGTAAGTTGACCTAATGTAAAATTCTCGTAGTAAAGTAAGAGAAGCCAGTAAAGAAAGGCAAATTTGTTAATTGGAGGTGGAAAGAGGGAGGCCAACGAAAGAAAACAAAGGAACAATAATAATGAAATGCTCCCCTGTCTTCTGTGAAAAGTAGAGGCGCAGACAAGAAAGAGCAAGTGCAAAATTCTCACTAGAGAAACGCACTTTATCTGACTAAAGTAATTTCCGGTGCATTTCTTGCGTTTTTCTCATGCCAAACATATTAATCATTGAAGGTGTCCCTTTCCTCTTTCTGGAATACAGCTAGGAAGATGGCTGTGTCATTGCTGACAAGCTGCTATTCTCAGAGGTGTCCAGCTGAAAGTCCTAGATCAATGGATTTCCTCTGTCACTTTGATATGGCATGACTTACAGTTTCAGCAACTGAACTTGCCAGCCTTACAATTCTTTGCCCCTTGAATGGTCAGATAGGCTCCTTGGCAACTGGCATTTGTAAGGACACGAAACTATGCAGAATTTGTACCATGAGATGATGCCAAATGAGTCACGCCGGTAGATTAACTAGGACATGCAAGGCATGAGAGCACAAGAAGAGAGTACACAAGAAGACAGTACAATCTCCTTTTTTCTGAAACACTGTAGAGATCAAATTGAACACAAATCCTCCTGGGCTAGTTCTTGCAAAAGCCTAGGAGTTCTTTTTGTGTTCACACGCCTGGAATATTTAGCTTTGGATCACAGCAGAATGCAGATGACAAAACGAGGCCTTTAAGTCACATCCAGTATGAAGCAGCATGAAAGAAGAAAGCAGCTGAGAGTGCCAACCCTGCTAGGTAATCTCAGTATTGGTCTTGACATTAGCAGAAATTTGAAATGAGTCTCTGAAAATGACAAAGGAGGCTGAAGAAAAGGGAGCGATGACTCCTCTTGCATAGTGTTTCCTAACAGGGATCTTCAAAATGGAAAGATTGTATCATCCTTTCAACTGAAGGAAGGTATGAAAACAACAGGAAGGAAACGGCATCACATGCTAGAAAGACTAGGAAAGAAGTACACTGGGCAGTGTACTTCTAGACAGAAAGGCCACTGATGGAAAACCAACTAAACTGGCACCAATGCAGCAGCATTGGACTAAAGCCAGAAATGTCCAGCGCTTCACTCTCTGCCGTTCCATTCAGATGCACACAGCAGCTCTGCAACAGTCCTACTGATCATCTCCTTGGTGAACTTGGAGTTGAGGGTCCGTGGTGAAGCAGAGTCCCCAGCAAGATGCAAAGGAGAGCTGCTTTCTTGCAACTTTGCCTTTATCAGTTCCATAGCTTTAAGCCATAACAAACACCATTCAACCAACCACCATACACCAGGCTTTGAACACACGACCGTTCTAGAACTTGTTGATCTACCTCTAATTCAGCTGCCTCACCTTCCCACAGTCCTTTTCTACTTAGCCAATGGAATGGGCCTCAGCCCAAGGCCTTCCTTTTGTAAGCTTCTAGCTAGATGCAGCAGCAAGCCACTACTTTCTTCTGTGCCAAGACTTCAGGTAGACGATTTGCATCTGCCCTTCCAGTGAAACCTAACGGGGAGAGAAAAGCCTCTCACAGATGTTCAGTCATTCCATTAGCTACACAGGCCAAATCAAAAGAAAAGCCAGCTATGGGTTTGTGTACTTGCTCCTACACAACACCCGCTGCCCTCTGACTAGCAGAGAACTAGCAGAGAACCAGCAAAACTGAGACTTGAGGCAAACAACCCTTTGAAGGGAATAATGATGTCAGCAATTAAGACAACACATTTCCAGGCCACCGAGATGCTTGAAATGTCAGCAAAGGCTGGAGACCAAAGGCTGAACTAATAGGGAAAGGGTAAAAGAATCCCAAGAAAAACATGACCGAAGGTTAAAACAATTCCAAGAAAAACATAGGCAACTGACCTGTTGAAGCCTTCAGGAAATCAGTGGCCGCTGATTTACATAGGCCATTCAAGTTAGTTGACCCGTGCACCTTCCACCCCTTTTTCACCTTTCGGCACCATAGGGTGAATTGTGAGCATGAAATCACAATTCCTTGGATTCTCTTCTTAACTTGACGGGAGAAATTCAGCAACTGAAGTACCTGTTACTGATGTGATACCCAGGAACACCGAGTTGACACATTTCATTTTGTTCAAACACAGCTAGCAAATCTAAGGGCACAAGGCTGGCTTCTTTTCATGACAATTTTTCTGTTTTACAACCTGCTCTGATCCTGGTGAAACTTTTTCATTAGCTTCTCTCTAAAAGCAAAAAGTCCAGTTCACTGTCCCATCCTACTGCTGCAAGTAAACCATTTGTATTGCCAAGACCAAAAACGGAATTGGAAGGTACAGAGACGCCCGGAGCTATGAGCAGATACGGGGCACATTTCGGTAGAAGCCGCCGTCTGCAGTGCACTGTGACCAGCACAATCGCCTTTGCGCGAAGAAGCCGCTTCTTCGCCTCTGGAAGCCGGAGAGAGCGGCTACCTCTGAAAGCTGAAGAATGAAGCAGCACAACACTGGGATAGTGTGCACAGATGCACACTGATCCAAAACAGTACCTTACCACTCTCAAACTTTTCCAAACACATGAACATTCTGTTGGAAAGTGTTTTGGACAACTTTCTTTTTCTTCCTGCAAAACACAAAGCAGACTTCTCTGCAAAATGTAAAATCCGATGGGAGATGTTTTCTATGCTGGCACAGTTTTTCCTTGCCAGACATGGTGGAAAAGATTTTTGCAATGATGTAGACCACAAAAGACGCAAAAGACGAAGGTACGCAGCACCCCGGAGCTATGCCCCGGTCCCGGGCACATTTCGGCAGATGCCGCCGCACTGGAGTGCACTGTGACGGGTACAATCGCCTTTGCGCGAAGAAGTCGATTCTTCGCCTCCGGGAGCCGGAGAGAGCGGCTGCTTTCAAAAGGTGAAGAATGAAGCTGCACAACACTGGGATAGTGTGTGCAGCTTGCCAACTGATAAAAAACAGTACCTTACCACTCCTACCTTTTCTAAACACATGAACATTCGACTGGAAGGTGTTTTGGAAAACTTTCTTTTTCTTCGTGCAAAACACTCAGCAGAGCTCTCTGCAACATGTAAAACACGATGGGAGATGTTTTCTGTGCAGGCACAGTTTCTCCTTGCCAGACATAGTGGAAAAGCTTTTTGCAGTGATGTAGACCACAAAAGACGCTAAAGTCGAAATAAGGAGTTCCCCGGAGCTAAGCGTCAGTCCCAGGCACATTTCGAAGAAGCCGCCGCACTGCAGTGCACTGTGACCGGCACAATCGCCTTTGAGCGAAGAAGCCGCTTCCTTGCCTCCCCGAGCCGGAGAGAGCGGCTGCTTTCAAAAGGTGAAGAATGAAGCTGCACAACACTGGGATAGTGTGCGCACCTTGAAAACTGATTAAAAACACTACCTTACCACTCTCCTATCTTTTCCAAACACATGAACATTCGATTGGAAGGTGTTTTGGAAAACTTTCTTTTTCTTCCTGCATAAACTTCTGCAGAACTCTCTGCAACATGTAAAACACCACGGGAGATGTTTTCTGTGAGGCACAGTTTCTCATTACCAGACATAGTGGAAAAGCGTTTTGCAGTGATGTAGACCACAAAAGTCCCGAAAGAGGAAGGTACGGATGTCCCCGGAGGTGAGCGCCGGTCCCGGGCGCCGCTTCGCCTCCGACAGCCGGAGAGAGCGGCTGCTTCGGAAAGGTGAAGAATGAAGCTGCACAACACTGGGATAGTGTGCGCAGCTTGCAAACTGATAAAAAACAGTACCTTACCACTTTCCTACCTTTTCCAAACATATGAATATTCGGTGAGAAAGTGTTTTCAACAACTTTATTTTCTTCGTGCAAAACACTCAGCAGAGCTCTCTGCAACATGTAAAACATGATGGGAGATGTTTTCTGTGCAGGCACAGTTTCTACTTGCCAGACATAGTGGAAATGCTTTTAGTAGTGATGTAGAACACAAGAGACGCTAAAGTCGAAATACAGAGTTCCCCGGAGCTAAGCGCCGGGCCCGAGCGCATTTCGGAAGAAGCCGCCGCACTGGAGTGCACTGTGACCGGCAGAATCGCCTTTGCGCGAAGAAGTCGATTCTTCGCCTCCGGGAGCCGGAGAGAGGGGCTGCTTTCAAAAGGTGAAGAATGAAGCTGCACATCACTGGGATAGTGTGTGCAGCTTGCCAACTGATAGAAAACAGTACTATACCACTCCTACCTTTTCCAAACACATGAACATTCGATTGGAAGGTGTTTTGGAAAACTTTCTTTTTCTTCGTGCAAAACACTCAGCAGAGCTCTCTGCAACATGTAAAACACCATGAGAGATGTTTTCTGTGCAGGCACAGTTTCTCATTACCAGACATAGTGGAAAAGCGTTTTGCAGTGATGTAGATCACAAAAGACGCTAAAGACGAAATATGGAGCTCCCCGGAGCTAAGCGCCGGTCCCGGGCACATTTCGGAAGAAGCCGCCGCACCGGAGTGCACTGTGACCGGCACAATCGCCTTTGCGCGAAGAAGCCGATTCTTCGCCTCCGGCAGCCGGACAGAGCGGCTGCTTCGGAAAGGTGGAAATGAAGCTGCACAACACGGGGATAGTGTGAGCAGTTTGCAAACTGATAAAAACCACTACCTTACCACTTTCCTACCTTTTCCAAACACATGAATATTTGATTGGAATGTGTTTTGGACAACTTTATTCTTCTTCTTGCAAAATATTCTTCAGAGGTCTCTAAACAAGTAAAACACGATGGGAGATGTTTTCGGTGCTGGCACAGTTTCTCCATGCCAGACATAGTGGAAAGGATCTTTGCAATGATATAGACCACAAAAGACGCTAAAGACGAAATATGGAGCTCCCGGGAGCTAAGCGCCGGGCCCGGGCGCATTTCGGCAGAAGCCGCCGCACTGGAGTGCACTGTGACCGGCACAATCGCCTTTGAGCGAAGAAGCCGCATCTTCGTCTCCGGGAGCCAGAGAGAGCGGCTGCTTTCAAAAGGTGAAGAATGAAGCTGCACAACACTGGGATAGTGTGCGCAGCTTGCAAACTGATAAAAAACAGTACCTTACCACTTTCCTACCTTTTCCAAACATATGAATATTCGGTTAGAAGGTGTTTTCAACAACTTTATTTTCTTCGTGCAAAACACTCAGCAGAGCTCTCTGCAACATGTAAAACATGATGGGAGATGTTTTCTGTGCAGGCACAGTTTCTACTTGCCAGACATAGAGGAAATGCTTTTAGTAGTGATGTAGAACAGAAGAGACGCTAAAGTCGAAATACAGAGTTCCCCGGAGCTAAGCGCCGGGCCCGGGCGCATTTCGGAAGAAGCCGCCGCACTGGAGTGCACGGTGACCGGCACAATCGCCTTTGCGCGAAGAAGCCGATTTTTCGCCTCCGGGAGCCGGAGAGAGCGTCTGCTTTCAAAAGGTGAAGAATGAAGCTGCACATCACTGGGATAGTGTGTGCAGCTTGCCAACTGATAAAAAACAGTACTATACCACTCCTACCTTTTCCAAACACATGAACATTCGATTGGAAGGTGTTTTGGAAAACTTTCTTTTTCTTCGTGCAAAACACTCAGCAGAGCTCTCTGCAACATGCAAAACACGATGGGAGATGTTTTCTGTGCTGGCACAGATTCTCCTTGCCTAACATAGTGGAAAACCTTTCTGTATGATGTACACCACAAAAGTCCCGAAAGACGAAGGTACGCAGCTCCCCGGAGCTATGGCCCGATCCCGGGAACATTTCGGCAGATGCCGCCGCACTGGAGTGCACTGTGACCGGCACAATCGCATTTGCGCGAAGAAGCCGATTCTTCGTCTCCGGGAGCCGGAGAGAGCGGCTGCTTTCAAAAGGTGAAGAATGAACAGCACAACACTGGGATAGTGTGTAGAGCTTGCCAACTGATAAAAAACAGTACCTTACCACTTTCCTACCTTTTCCAAACATATGAATATTCGGTTAGAAGGTGTTTTCAACAACTTTATTTTCTTCGTGCAAAACACTCAGCAGAGCTCTCTGCAACATGTAAACATGATGGGAGATGTTTTCTGTGCAGGCACAGTTTCTACTTGCCAGAAATAGTGGAAATGCTTTTAGTAGTGATGTAGAACACAAGAGACGCTAAAGTCGAAATACAGAGTTCCCCGGAGCTAAGCGCAGGTTCCGGGCACATTTCGGAAGAAGCCGCCGCACTGGAGTGCACTGTGACCGGCAGAATCGCCTTTGCGCGAAGAAGCCGATTCTTCGCCTCCGGGAGCCGGAGAGAGCGGCTGCTTTCAAAAGGTGAAGAATGAAGCTGCACAACACTGGGATAGTGTGTGCAGCTTGCCAACTGATAAAAAACAGTACCTTACCACTCCTACCTTTTCCAAACACATGAACATTCGATTGGAAGGTGTTTTGGAAAACTTTCTTTTTCTTCGTGCAAAACACTCAGCAGAGCTCTTTGCAACATGTAAAACACCATGAGAGATGTTTTCTGTGCAGGCACAGTTTCTCATTACCAGACATAGTGGAAAAGCGTTTTGCAGTGATGTAGACCACAAAAGACGCTAAAGACGAAATATGGAGCTCCCCGGAGCTAAGCGCAGGTTCCGGGCACATTTCGGAAGAAGCCGCCGCACTGGAGTGCACTGTGACCGGCACAATCGCCTTTGCGCGAAGAAGCCGATTCTTCGCCTCCGGCAGCCGGAGAGAGGGGCTGCTTCGGAAAGGTGGAAATGAAGCTGCACAACACGGGGATAGTGTGAGCAGCTTGCAAACTGATAAAAAACACTACCTTACCACTTTCCTACCTTTTCCAAACACATGAATATTTGATTGGAAAGTGTTTTGGACACCTTTATTCTTCTTCCTGCAAAATATTCTGCAGAGGTCTCTAAACAAGTAAAACACGATGGGAGATGTTTTCTGTGCTGGCACAGTTTCTCATTACCAGACATAGTGGAAAAGCGTTTTGCAGTGATGTAGACCACAAAAGTCCCGAAAGAAGAAGGTACGGATGTCCCCGGAGGTAAGCGCCGGTCCCGGGCACATTTCGGAAGAAGCCGCCGCACTGGAGTGCACTGTGACCGGCACAATCGCCTTTGCGCGAAGAAGCCGCTTCCTTGCCTCCGCGAACCAGACAGAGCGGCTGCTTCGGAAAGGTGGAAATGAAGGTGCACAACACGGGGATAGTGTGCGCAGCTTGCAAACTGATAGAAAACAGTACCTTACCACTTTCCTACCTTTTCCAAACATATGAATATTCGGTTAGAAGGTGTTTTCAACAACTTTATTTTCTTCGTGCAAAACACTCAGCAGAGCTCTCTGCAACATGTAAAATATGATGGGAGATGTTTTCTGTGCAGGCACAGTTTCTACTTGCCAGACATAGTGGAAATGCTTTTAGTAGTGATGTAGAACACAAGAGACGCTAAAGTCGAAATACAGAGTTCCCCGGAGCTAAGCGCCGGTCCCGGGCGCATTTCGGAAGAAGCCGCCGCACTGGAGTGCACTGTGACCGGCACAATCGCCTTTGCGCGAAGAAGCCGATTCTTCGCCTCCGGGAGCCGGAGAGAGGGGCTGCTTTCATAAGGTTAAGAATGAAGCTGCACAACAATGGGATAGTGTGTGCAGCTTGCCAACTGATAAAAAACAGTACCTTACCACTCCTACCTTTTCCAAACACATGAACATTCGATTGGAAGGTGTTCTGGAAAACTTTCTTTTTCTTCTTGCATAAACTTCTGCAGAGCTCTCTGCAACATGTAAATCACGATGGGAGATGTTTTCTGTGCAGGCACAGTTTCTCATTACCAGACATAGTGGAAAAGCGTTTTGCATTGATGTAGACCACAAAAGACGCTAAAGACGAAATATGGAGCTCCCCGGAGGTAAGCGCCGGGCCCGGGCACATTTCGGAAGAAGCCGCCGACCGGAGTGCACTGTGACCGGCACAATCGCCTTTGCGCGAAGAAGCCGATTCTTCGCCTCCGGCAGCCGGAGAGAGCGGCTGCTTTCAAAAGGTGAAGAATGAAGCTGCACAACACTGGGATAGTGTGCGCAGCTTGCAAACTGATAGAAAACACTACCTTACCACTCTCCTACCTTTTCCAAACACATGAACATTCGATTGGAAGGTGTTTTGGAAAACTTTCTTTTTCTTCGTGCAAAACACTCAGCAGAGCTCTCTGCAACATGTAAAACACCATGAGAGATGTTTTCTGTGCAGACACAGTTTCTCATTACCAGACATAATGGAAAAGCTTTTTGCAGTGATGTAGACCACAAAAGTCCCGAAAGAAGAAGGTACGGATGTCCCCGGAGGTAAGCGCCGGTCCCGGGCACATTTCGGAAGAAGCCGCCGCACTTTAGAGCATTGGCGCCGGTACAATCCCATTTGCTCGACGAAACCTCGTCTTCGCCTCCGGAAGCCGTAGGGAGCAGTAGCTTCGGAAAGGTGAGAATGAAGCTGCACAACACTGGGATAGTGTGCGCAGCTTGCAAACTGATAGAAAACAGTACCTTACAACTCTCCTAGCTTTTCCAAACACATGAACATTCGGTTGGAAGGTGTTTTGGACATCTTTCTTTTTCTTCCTGCAAAACACTCTGCAGACTTCTCTGCAACATGTACAACACCATGGGAGATGTTTTCAGCCCTGACCCAGATTCTCCTTGCCAGACATAGTGGAAAAACTTTTTGCGAGGTTGGAGAGGACAAGAAACGCTAAAGACGAAAGTATGGAGTTTTCTGTAGCTAAGAATGCATGAAAGCAAAAGACTGCCCTCTTCAAAAATGGCAATTAGGAGGACTCGGAAAAGTACAAATCAGCCAGCCTCTTTTTTATCCCCATGAAGTTGATGGGGCAGCTATTCCTGAAAGCCTTGCCTGGCATATGAAGGAGGACAAAGCAATGTACTCGGCGTGGATTTTCCTGGGGAATTTCATGCTGAACAACTTTTTCAACACCTCTGATGAATCAACTTGACTGGTAGATGAAGGGAATATTGTCTGCGTGGCCTTCAGGGAGGTTTTTACATTTATCTACATGGCTGCACACATACATACGGGAAGCAATAATGCAAAAGGGAGGGAACCAGTGTCTTTTAAGTGATGCTGAGTGAAAAGACAAGAGGCAGTGGGCACACACTGAAATACAGGAGATTGCCTATGAACATCACCAAATGATGTTTTACTGTGACGGTGACTGAACCGCGGCACAGACTGCCCAGAAAGCTTCTGAAGCCTGGATCTTAGAAGACATTAAAAGTACACCCAGATAGAATCCCGGGCAAGAGGCTCTAGGTATCCTGCTTTAACAGAGGGGTTGGGCCTGGTGAGCCCCACTGAGCCCTACCACTCTCATTCATTCTGTGTAGTGAATTCTCTTCGAGATGCATTTCAAGCACTGGCATGACAAAGTTCTGTGCAGACAGAGATCCAAATGGACATGGGATCCATGTTCCTTAAGCAGTGTTCAAGAAGAATGTAAAACTCTGGAACAAGTGTCTCTTCCCTAACTGAATCCCTTTCATGGGAAAATTCCCAGCTATAGAAAGATCTTCTGATACGCATGCTTAGGACTGACACTGGCTGAGGAAATTTCCCCCTATGTGTATCTAAGACCAGTTAGGATCATCACCCAAGACTTGTCAACATAGTCACAGAATGTCTATTGTAAAGAAGTGACAACTTCCATCAGAATGGCAAATATTGGTCCACAAAATGGATTAATGAATGGGAATTAATGACTTGGGTTAAAAAGAAAAATAAAGAGTTGGTCTTTATTTAATAATTTCGTTGCAATATTGATATGGGAAGAAAAAGACCTCAATCCTGGACTTTCTCAACTCTAAGAAAGATTTTAAAAATTTCTTCTAGAAATCGATTATTATGACGAGATTATTCAAACAATTTTAGTCGGTAAAAAAGTCCCAGATTTGTCTAGTTTTGTTTCCAGGGAAAAGGGCTGTGGTTTGTGTTTCCGGGCCTGGGGCTGGGAGTGGCCGGCTGGCTCCTGAAAATCCTCGATACGCAGGGTGGTTCCCAGATAAAAGGTGGCACCAGTGCCAAGTCGTGATGGTTTGAGAATACAGAGTAGCTCCTGCAATCTGCAAGCAAGAAGCGGGTCGGCTGAATTTTGTTTCCAGAGAATGGGGTGGTGGTTTCTGTTTGGGGGCCAGTGGCAGGCAGTGGCAGGCTGGCTCCTTAAAATCCACGATACGCAAGATGCTTCCAAAAGAAAGGTGGCACAAGTGCCGAGTCGGGCTGGTTTGATAGACCCAAGTGTCTTGTGCAATCTGCCAGCCAGAAGCGGGGTGGGTGAGTTTTGTTTGCCAGGGAAAAGGGCCATGGTTTGTTTTCCGGGGCCTGTGGCCAAGAATGGCTGGCTGGCTCCTTAAAATCCACGCCGCGCCGGATGGTTCCCAGACCCAAGGGGGCACCAGTGCCGAGTCAGGCTGGTTTGATAGAGCCAAGTGGCTCCTGCAATCTGCCAGCCAGAAGATGGGCGGGTGAGTTTTTTTGCCAGGGAAAAGGGCCGTGGTTTTTGTTGGGGGCCTGTGGCTGGGAGTGGCCGTCTGGCTACTGAAAATCCACGGTACGCAGGATGGTTCCCAGATGAAAGGTGGCACCAGTGCCGAGTCGGGCTGGTTTGATAGAGCCAAGTGGCTCCTGCAATCTGCCAGCGAGAAGATGGGCAGGTCAGTTTTACTTCCAGGGAAAGGGCCATAGTTTTTATTTGGGGGCCTGTGGCTGGGAGTGGCCGGCTGGCTCCTGAAAATCGACGATACGCAGGATGGCTCCCAAATGAAAAATTGCATCAGTGCCAATTCGGGCTGGTTTGATAGTACCAAGTGGCTCCTGCAATCTGCCAGCCAGAAGATGGGCAGGTCAGTTTTACTTCCAGAGAAAAGGGCCATAGATTTGTTTGGGGGCCTGTGGCTGGGAGTGGCCATCTGGCTCCTGAAAATCCACGATACGCAGGATGGTTCCCAGATGAAAGGTGGCACCAGTGCCAAGTCGGGCTGGCTTGATAGTAC
Source organism: Zonotrichia albicollis (assembly GCF_047830755.1). Taxonomy (NCBI): domain Eukaryota; kingdom Metazoa; phylum Chordata; class Aves; order Passeriformes; family Passerellidae; genus Zonotrichia; species Zonotrichia albicollis. Next base: position 3,845,017 of record NC_133855.1, read on the forward strand.
CGAGTGGCTCCTGCATTCCACCGGCCAGGAGCGGGGCGGGTCAGTTTTGTTTACCAGGTTAAAGGGCCGTGGTTTGTGTTGGGGGCCTGTGGCTTGGAATGGCCGGCTGGCTCCTGAAAATCCACGCCGCGCAGGATGGTTCCCAGACCCAAGGGGGCACCAGTGCCGAGTTGGGCTGGATTGATAGAGCCAAGTTGCTCCTGCAATCTGCCAGCCAGAAGATGGGCAGATCAGTTTTACTTCCAGGTAAAAGGGCCGTAGTTTGTGTTGGGGGCCTGTGGCTGGGTATGGCCGGCTGGCTCCTTAAAATCCACGCCGCGCATGATGGTTCCCAGACCCAAGGGGGCACCAGTGCCGAGTTGGGCTGGTTTGATAGTACCGAGTGGTTCCTGCAATCTGCCAGCCAGAAGGTGGGCCGCTAAGATTTTCTTCCAGGGATAATGGCCGTGGTATGTGTTTGGGGCCCTGTGGCTGAGAGTGGCTGGCTGGCTCCTGAAAATCCACGACACGCAGGATGGTTCGCAGACGAAAGGTGGCACCAGTGCCAAGTCGGGCTGGTTTGATAGAGCTAAGTGGCTCCTGCAATCTGCCAGCCAGCAGATGGACAGGTCAGTTTTACTTCCGGGGAAGAGGGCCGGTAGTTTGTGTTTGGAGGCCTGAGGCTGGGAGTGGCTGGCTGGCTCCTGAAAATGCACGATACTCAGGATGATTGCCAGACCCAAGTTGGCACCACTGCCAAATCGGGCTGGTTTGATAGAGCCAAGTGGCTCCTGCATTCTGCCAGCCAGAAGATGGACAGGTCAGTTTTACTTCCAGGGAAAAGGACCATAGCTTTTTTTTGGGGGCCTGTGGCTGGGAATGGCCTACTGGCTCCTGAAAATCCACGATACGCAGGATGGTTCCCAGATGAAAGGTGGCACCAGTGCCGAGTTGGGCTGGTTTGATAGAGCCATGTCGCTCCTGCAATCTGCCAGCCAGAAGCAGGGTGGGTGAGTTTTGTTTGGCAGGGAAAAGGCCCACCGTTTGTGTTTGGTGGCCTCTGGCTGGGAGTGGCCTGCTGGCTCCTGAAAATCCACGATACGCAGGATGATTCCCAGACCAAAGGGGCACCAGTGCCGAGTCGGGCTGGTTTGATAGAGCCAAGTGGCTCCTGCAATCTGCCAGCCAGAAGATGGGCAGGTCAGTTTTCCTTCCAGGGAAAAGGGCCGTAGTTTTTTGTTTGGGGGCCTGTGGCTGGGAGTGGCCTACTGGCTCGTGAAAATCCACGATACGCAGGATGGTTTCCAGACCCAAGGTGGCACCAGTGCGGAGTTGGGCTGGTTTGATAGAGCCAAGGGGCTCCTGCAATCTGACAGCCTGATGATGGGCAGGTCTGTTTTAGTTCCAGGGAAAAAGGCCGTAGTTTGTCTTTGGGGGCCTGTGTCGGGGAATAGCCGGCTGGCTCCTGAAAATCCACGCCGCGCATGATGGTTCCCAGACCCAAGGTGGCACCGGTGCCGAGTCGGGCTGGTTTGATAGAGCCAAGTGGCTCCTGCAATCTGCCAGCCAGAAGCGGGGTGGGTGAGTTTTGTTTGCCAGGGAAAAGGGCCGTGGTTTGTTTTCAGGGCCTGTGGCTGGGAGTGGCCGGCTGGCTCCTGAAAATCCACGCCGTGCAGGATGGTTCCCAGACCCAAGGGAGCACCAGTGCCGAGTCGGGCTGGTTTGATAGAGCCAAGTGGCTCCTGCAATCTGCCAGCCAGAAGATGGGCAGGTCAGTTTTACTTCCAGGGAAAAGGGCCGTAGTTTGTGTTTGGGGGCCTGTGGCTGGGAGTGGCCGGCTGGCTCCTGAAAATCCACGATACGCAGGATGGTTCCCAAATGAAAAATGGCACCAGTGCCAAGTCGGGCTGGTTTGATAGTACCAAGTAGCTCCTGCAATCTGACAGCCAGAAGATGGGCAGGTCTGTTTTACTTCCAGGGAAAAGGGCCGTAGTTTGTGTTTGGGGGCCTGTGGCTGGGAATGGCCGGCTGGCTCCTGAAAATCCACAATACGCAGGGTGGTTCCAGACCCATGGGGTCACCAGTGCCAAATCGGGCTGGTTTGATAGAGCCAAGTGGCTCCTGCATTCTGCCAGCCAGAAGATGGACAGGTCAGTTTTACTTCCAGGGAAAAGGACCATAGCTTTTTTTTGGGGGCCTGTGGCTGGGAATGGCCTACTGGCTCCTGAAAATCCATGATACGCAGGATGGTTCCCAGATGAAAGGTGGCACCAGTGCCGTGTCGGGCTGGTTTGATAGAGCCATGTGGCTCCTGCAATCTGCCAGCCAGAAGCAAGGTGGGTGAGTTTTGTTTGCCAGGGAAAAGGCCCACCGTTTGTGTTTGGTGGCCTCTGGCTGGGAGTGGCCTGCTGGCTCCTGAAAATCCACGATACGCAGGATGATTCCCAGACCAAAGGGGCACCAGTGCCGAGTCGGGCTGGTTTGATAGAGCCAAGTGGCTCCTGCAATCTGGCAGCCAGAAGATGGGCAGGTCAGTTTTCCTTCCAGGGAAAAGGGCCGTAGTTTTTTGTTAGCGGTCCTGTGGCTGGGAGTGGCCTACTGGCTCCTGAAAATCCACGATACTCAGGATGGTTTCCAGACCCAAGGTGGCACCAGTGCCGAGATGGGCTGGTTTGATAGAGGCAAGGGGCTCCTGCAATCTGACAGCCAGAAGATGGGCAGGTCTGTTTTACTTCCAGGGAAAAGGGCCGTAGTTTGTGTTTGGGGGCCTGTGGCTGGGAATAGCCGGCTGGCTCCTGAAAATCCACGCCGCGCATGATGGTTCCCAGACCCAAGGTGGCACCGGTGCCGAGTCGGGCTGGTTTGATAGAGCCAAGTGGCTCCTGCAATCTGCCAGCCAGAAGCGGGGTGGGTGAGTTTTGTTTGCCAGGGAAAAGGGCCGTGGTTTGTTTTCAGGGCCTGTGGCTGGGAGTGGCCGGCTGGCTCCTGAAAACCCACGCCGCGCAGGATGGTTCCCAGACCCAAGGTGGCACCGGTGCCGAGTCGGGCTGGTTTGATAGAGCCAAGTGGCTCCTGCAATCTGCCAGCCAGAAGATGGGCAGGTCAGTTTTACTTCCAGGGAAAAGGGCCGTAGGTTGTGTTTGGGGGCCTGTGGCTGGGAGTGGCCGGCTGGCTCCTGAAAATCTACGATACGCAGGATGGTTCCCAAATGAAAAATGGCACCAGTGCCAAGTCGGGCTGGTTTGATAGTACCAATTAGCTCTTGCAATCTGCCAGCCAGAAGATGGGCAGGTCTGTTTTCCTTCCAGGGAAAAGGGCCGTAGTTTGTGTTTGGGGGCCTGTGGCTGGGACTGGCCGGCTGGCTCCTGAAAATCCACGCCGCGCATGATGGTTCCTAGACCCAAGGTGGCACCAGTGCCGAGTTGGGCTGGTTTGATAGAGCCAAGTGTCTCCTGCAATCTGCCAGCCAGAAGAAGGGCAGGTCAGTTTTCCTTCCAGGGAAAAGGGCTGTAGTGTGTGTTTGGGCGCCTGTCGCTGGGTGTGGCCGGCTGGCTCCTGAAAATCCACGATACGCAGGATGGTTCCCAGATGAATGGTGTCACCAGTGCCAAGCCGGCTGGTTTGATAGGTCCAAGTGTCTCCTGCAATCTGCCAGCCAGAAACGGGGTGGGTGAGTTTTGTTTGCCAGGGAAAAGGGCCGTGGTTTGTTTTCGGGGACCAGTGGCAGGGAATGGCCGGCTGGTTCCTTAAAATCCATGCCGCGCATGATGGTTCCCAGACCCAAGGTGGCACCAGTGCCGAGTGGGGCTGGTTTGATAGAGCCAAGTGGCTCCTGCAATCTGTCTGCCAGAAGCGGGTCGCTGAGTTTTGTTTGCCAGGGAAAAAGGCCAGGGTATTTTTTCCGGGGCCTGTGGCCTGGAATGGCCGGCTGGCTCCTGAAAATCCACGATACGTAGGATGGTTCCCAGATGAAAGGTGGCACCAGTGCCGAGTTGGGCTGTTTTGATAGAGCCAAGTGGCTCCTGCAATCTGCCAGCCAGAAGCGGGGTGGGTGAGTTTTGTTTGCCAGGGAAAAGGGCCGTGGTTTGTTTTCGGGGCCTGTGGCTGAGAGTGGCCGGCTGGTTCCTTAAAATCCACGCCGCGCCGGATGGTTCCCAGATGAAAGGTGGCACCAGTGCCGAGTCGGGCTGGTTTGATAGAGCCAAGTGGCTCCTGCAATCTGCCAGCCAGAAGCGGGGTGGGTGAGTTTTGTTTGCCAGGGAAAAGGGCCGTGGTTTGTTTTCGGGGGCCTGTGGCTGGGAATGGCCGGCTGGCTTCTGAAAATCCACGATACGCTGAATGGTTCCCAGATGGAAGGTGGCACCAGTGCCGAGTGGGGCTGGTTTGATAGAGCCAAGTGGCTCCTGCAATCTGCCAGCCAGAAGCAGGGTGGGTGAGTTTTGTTTGCCAGGGAAAAGGGCTGTAGTGTGTTTGGGCGCCTGTGGCTGGGAGTGGCCGGCTGGCTCCTGAAAATCCACTTTGCGCAGGATGATTCCCAGACCGAATTTGGCACCACTGTTAAGTCGGGCTGGTTTGATAGAGCCATGTGCCTCCTGCAATCTGCCAGCCAGAAGCGTGGTGGGTGAGTTTAGTTTGCCTGGGAAAAGGGCCGTAGTTTGAGTTTGGGGGCCTGAGGCTGGGGATGGCCGGCTGGCTCCTGAAAATCCACGCCGCGCAGGATGGTTTCCAGATGAATGGTGGCACCAATACCATGTCGTGTATTACCATGTGACTCCTGCAATCTGCCATCCAGAAGCGGGGCAGCTGAGTTTTTTTTTCAGGGAAAAGGGCCGTCGTTTGTGTTTGGGGTACTGTAGCTGGTAGGGGCTGCTGGCTCCTGAAAATCCACGAGACGCAGGATGGTTTCCAGACCCGTGCTGGCTCCAGTGCAATTTCGGCCTGATTTGACTGCGTCAAATATCCCCTGCGTTGCTCAGTTCAATAGTCTTGTGTCCTAATGTTCTCACAGAAGACTGTTAAAATTTGTCTATTTTTCTGGATTTGTTTTGTTCTTTTTTCTCTACCTTCTACTTCTCTCCACTCTCTGAGAACTTTGACCATTATGTAAGTTGACCTAATGTAAAATTCTCGTAGTAAAGTAAGAGAAGCCAGTAAAGAAAGGCAAATTTGTTAATTGGAGGTGGAAAGAGGGAGGCCAACGAAAGAAAACAAAGGAACAATAATAATGAAATGCTCCCCTGTCTTCTGTGAAAAGTAGAGGCGCAGACAAGAAAGAGCAAGTGCAAAATTCTCACTAGAGAAACGCACTTTATCTGACTAAAGTAATTTCCGGTGCATTTCTTGCGTTTTTCTCATGCCAAACATATTAATCATTGAAGGTGTCCCTTTCCTCTTTCTGGAATACAGCTAGGAAGATGGCTGTGTCATTGCTGACAAGCTGCTATTCTCAGAGGTGTCCAGCTGAAAGTCCTAGATCAATGGATTTCCTCTGTCACTTTGATATGGCATGACTTACAGTTTCAGCAACTGAACTTGCCAGCCTTACAATTCTTTGCCCCTTGAATGGTCAGATAGGCTCCTTGGCAACTGGCATTTGTAAGGACACGAAACTATGCAGAATTTGTACCATGAGATGATGCCAAATGAGTCACGCCGGTAGATTAACTAGGACATGCAAGGCATGAGAGCACAAGAAGAGAGTACACAAGAAGACAGTACAATCTCCTTTTTTCTGAAACACTGTAGAGATCAAATTGAACACAAATCCTCCTGGGCTAGTTCTTGCAAAAGCCTAGGAGTTCTTTTTGTGTTCACACGCCTGGAATATTTAGCTTTGGATCACAGCAGAATGCAGATGACAAAACGAGGCCTTTAAGTCACATCCAGTATGAAGCAGCATGAAAGAAGAAAGCAGCTGAGAGTGCCAACCCTGCTAGGTAATCTCAGTATTGGTCTTGACATTAGCAGAAATTTGAAATGAGTCTCTGAAAATGACAAAGGAGGCTGAAGAAAAGGGAGCGATGACTCCTCTTGCATAGTGTTTCCTAACAGGGATCTTCAAAATGGAAAGATTGTATCATCCTTTCAACTGAAGGAAGGTATGAAAACAACAGGAAGGAAACGGCATCACATGCTAGAAAGACTAGGAAAGAAGTACACTGGGCAGTGTACTTCTAGACAGAAAGGCCACTGATGGAAAACCAACTAAACTGGCACCAATGCAGCAGCATTGGACTAAAGCCAGAAATGTCCAGCGCTTCACTCTCTGCCGTTCCATTCAGATGCACACAGCAGCTCTGCAACAGTCCTACTGATCATCTCCTTGGTGAACTTGGAGTTGAGGGTCCGTGGTGAAGCAGAGTCCCCAGCAAGATGCAAAGGAGAGCTGCTTTCTTGCAACTTTGCCTTTATCAGTTCCATAGCTTTAAGCCATAACAAACACCATTCAACCAACCACCATACACCAGGCTTTGAACACACGACCGTTCTAGAACTTGTTGATCTACCTCTAATTCAGCTGCCTCACCTTCCCACAGTCCTTTTCTACTTAGCCAATGGAATGGGCCTCAGCCCAAGGCCTTCCTTTTGTAAGCTTCTAGCTAGATGCAGCAGCAAGCCACTACTTTCTTCTGTGCCAAGACTTCAGGTAGACGATTTGCATCTGCCCTTCCAGTGAAACCTAACGGGGAGAGAAAAGCCTCTCACAGATGTTCAGTCATTCCATTAGCTACACAGGCCAAATCAAAAGAAAAGCCAGCTATGGGTTTGTGTACTTGCTCCTACACAACACCCGCTGCCCTCTGACTAGCAGAGAACTAGCAGAGAACCAGCAAAACTGAGACTTGAGGCAAACAACCCTTTGAAGGGAATAATGATGTCAGCAATTAAGACAACACATTTCCAGGCCACCGAGATGCTTGAAATGTCAGCAAAGGCTGGAGACCAAAGGCTGAACTAATAGGGAAAGGGTAAAAGAATCCCAAGAAAAACATGACCGAAGGTTAAAACAATTCCAAGAAAAACATAGGCAACTGACCTGTTGAAGCCTTCAGGAAATCAGTGGCCGCTGATTTACATAGGCCATTCAAGTTAGTTGACCCGTGCACCTTCCACCCCTTTTTCACCTTTCGGCACCATAGGGTGAATTGTGAGCATGAAATCACAATTCCTTGGATTCTCTTCTTAACTTGACGGGAGAAATTCAGCAACTGAAGTACCTGTTACTGATGTGATACCCAGGAACACCGAGTTGACACATTTCATTTTGTTCAAACACAGCTAGCAAATCTAAGGGCACAAGGCTGGCTTCTTTTCATGACAATTTTTCTGTTTTACAACCTGCTCTGATCCTGGTGAAACTTTTTCATTAGCTTCTCTCTAAAAGCAAAAAGTCCAGTTCACTGTCCCATCCTACTGCTGCAAGTAAACCATTTGTATTGCCAAGACCAAAAACGGAATTGGAAGGTACAGAGACGCCCGGAGCTATGAGCAGATACGGGGCACATTTCGGTAGAAGCCGCCGTCTGCAGTGCACTGTGACCAGCACAATCGCCTTTGCGCGAAGAAGCCGCTTCTTCGCCTCTGGAAGCCGGAGAGAGCGGCTACCTCTGAAAGCTGAAGAATGAAGCAGCACAACACTGGGATAGTGTGCACAGATGCACACTGATCCAAAACAGTACCTTACCACTCTCAAACTTTTCCAAACACATGAACATTCTGTTGGAAAGTGTTTTGGACAACTTTCTTTTTCTTCCTGCAAAACACAAAGCAGACTTCTCTGCAAAATGTAAAATCCGATGGGAGATGTTTTCTATGCTGGCACAGTTTTTCCTTGCCAGACATGGTGGAAAAGATTTTTGCAATGATGTAGACCACAAAAGACGCAAAAGACGAAGGTACGCAGCACACCGGAGCTATGCCCCGGTCCCGGGCACATTTCGGCAGATGCCGCCGCACTGGAGTGCACTGTGACGGGTACAATCGCCTTTGCGCGAAGAAGTCGATTCTTCGCCTCCGGGAGCCGGAGAGAGCGGCTGCTTTCAAAAGGTGAAGAATGAAGCTGCACAACACTGGGATAGTGTGTGCAGCTTGCCAACTGATAAAAAACAGTACCTTACCACTCCTACCTTTTCTAAACACATGAACATTCGACTGGAAGGTGTTTTGGAAAACTTTCTTTTTCTTCGTGCAAAACACTCAGCAGAGCTCTCTGCAACATGTAAAACACGATGGGAGATGTTTTCTGTGCAGGCACAGTTTCTACTTGCCAGACATAGTGGAAAAGCTTTTTGCAGTGATGTAGACCACAAAAGACGCTAAAGTCGAAATAAGGAGTTCCCCGGAGCTAAGCGTCAGTCCCAGGCACATTTCGAAGAAGCCGCCGCACTGCAGTGCACTGTGACCGGCACAATCGCCTTTGAGCGAAGAAGCCGCTTCCTTGCCTCCCCGAGCCGGAGAGAGCGGCTGCTTTCAAAAGGTGAAGAATGAAGCTGCACAACACTGGGATAGTGTGCGCACCTTGAAAACTGATTAAAAACACTACCTTACCACTCTCCTATCTTTTCCAAACACATGAACATTCGATTGGAAGGTGTTTTGGAAAACGTTCTTTTTCTTCCTGCATAAACTTCTGCAGAACTCTCTGCAACATGTAAAACACCACGGGAGATGTTTTCTGTGAGGCACAGTTTCTCATTACCAGACATAGTGGAAAAGCGTTTTGCAGTGATGTAGACCACAAAAGTCCCGAAAGAGGAAGGTACGGATGTCCCCGGAGGTGAGCGCCGGTCCCGGGCGCCGCTTCGCCTCCGACAGCCGGAGAGAGCGGCTGCTTCGGAAAGGTGAAGAATGAAGCTGCACAACACTGGGATAGTGTGCGCAGCTTGCAAACTGATAAAAAACAGTACCTTACCACTTTCCTACCTTTTCCAAACATATGAATATTCGGTGAGAAAGTGTTTTCAACAACTTTATTTTCTTCGTGCAAAACACTCAGCAGAGCTCTCTGCAACATGTAAAACATGATGGGAGATGTTTTCTGTGCAGGCACAGTTTCTACTTGCCAGACATAGTGGAAATGCTTTTAGTAGTGATGTAGAACACAAGAGACGCTAAAGTCGAAATACAGAGTTCCCCGGAGCTAAGCGCCGGGCCCGGGCGCATTTCGGAAGAAGCCGCCGCACTGGAGTGCACTGTGACCGGCAGAATCGCCTTTGCGCGAAGAAGTCGATTCTTCGCCTCCGGGAGCCGGAGAGAGGGGCTGCTTTCAAAAGGTGAAGAATGAAGCTGCACATCACTGGGATAGTGTGTGCGGCTTGCCAACTGATAGAAAACAGTACTATACCACTCCTACTTTTTCCAAACACATGAACATTCGATTGGAAGGTGTTTTGGAAAACTTTCTTTTTCTTCGTGCAAAACACTCAGCAGAGCTCTCTGCAACATGTAAAACACCATGAGAGATGTTTTCTGTGCAGGCACAGTTTCTCATTACCAGACATAGTGGAAAAGCGTTTTGCAGTGATGTAGATCACAAAAGACGCTAAAGACGAAATATGGAGCTCCCCGGAGCTAAGCGCCGGTCCCGGGCACATTTCGGAAGAAGCCGCCGCACCGGAGTGCACTGTGACCGGCACAATCGCCTTTGCGCGAAGAAGCCGATTCTTCGCCTCCGGCAGCCGGACAGAGCGGCTGCTTCGGAAAGGTGGAAATGAAGCTGCACAACACGGGGATAGTGTGAGCAGTTTGCAAACTGATAAAAACCACTACCTTACTACTTTCCTACCTTTTCCAAACACATGAATATTTGATTGGAATGTGTTTTGGACACCTTTATTCTTCTTCTTGCAAAATATTCTGCAGAGGTCTCTAAACAAGTAAAACACGATGGGAGATGTTTTCGGTGCTGGCACAGTTTCTCCATGCCAGACATAGTGGAAAGGATCTTTGCAATGATATAGACCACAAAAGACGCTAAAGACGAAATATGGAGCTCCCGGGAGCTAAGCGCCGGGCCCGGGCGCATTTCGGCAGAAGCCGCCGCACTGGAGTGCACTGTGACCGGCACAATCGCCTTTGAGCGAAGAAGCCGCATCTTCGTCTCCGGGAGCCAGAGAGAGCAGCTGCTTTCAAAAGGTGAAGAATGAAGCTGCACAACACTGGGATAGTGTGCGCAGCTTGCAAACTGATAAAAAACAGTACCTTACCACTTTCCTACCTTTTCCAAACATATGAATATTGGGTTGGAAGGTGTTTTCAACAACTTTATTTTCTTCGTGCAAAACACTCAGCAGAGCTCTCTGCAACATGTAAAACATGATGGGAGATGTTTTCTGTGCAGGCACAGTTTCTACTTGCCAGACATAGAGGAAATGCTTTTAGTAGTGATGTAGAACAGAAGAGACGCTAAAGTCGAAATACAGAGTTCCCCGGAGCTAAGCGCCGGGCCCGGGCGCATTTCGGAAGAAGCCGCCGCACTGGAGTGCACTGTGACCGGCACAATCGCCTTTGCGCGAAGAAGCCGATTTTTCGCCTCCGGGAGCCGGAGAGAGCGTCTGCTTTCAAAAGGTGAAGAATGAAGCTGCACATCACTGGGATAGTGTGTGCAGCTTGCCAACTGATAAAAAACAGTACTATACCACTCTTACCTTTTCCAAACACATGAACATTCGATTGGAAGGTGTTTTGGAAAACTTTCTTTTTCTTCGTGCAAAACACTCAGCAGAGCTCTCTGCAACATGCAAAACACGATGGGAGATGTTTTCTGTGCTGGCACAGATTCTCCTTGCCTAACATAGTGGAAAACCTTTCTGTATGATGTAGACCACAAAAGTCCCGAAAGACGAAGGTACGCAGCTCCCCGGAGCTATGGCCCGATCCCGGGAACATTTCGGCAGATGCCGCCGCACTGGAGTGCACTGTGACCGGCACAATCGCATTTGCGCGAAGAAGCCGATTCTTCGTCTCCGGGAGCCGGAGAGAGCGGCTGCTTTCAAAAGGTGAAGAATGAACAGCACAACACTGGGATAGTGTGTAGAGCTTGCCAACTGATAAAAAACAGTACCTTACCACTTTCCTACCTTTTCCAAACATATGAATATTCGGTTAGAAGGTGTTTTCAACAACTTTATTTTCTTCGTGCAAAACACTCAGCAGAGCTCTCTGCAACATGTAAAACATGATGGGAGATGTTTTCTGTGCAGGCACAGTTTCTACTTGCCAGAAATAGTGGAAATGCTTTTAGTAGTGATGTAGAACACAAGAGACGCTAAAGTCGAAATACAGAGTTCCCCGGAGCTAAGCGCCGGGCCCGGGCGCATTTCGGAAGAAGCCGCCGCACTGGAGTGCACTGTGACCGGCAGAATCGCCTTTGCGCGAAGAAGCCGATTCTTCGCCTCCGGGAGCCGGAGAGAGCGGCTGCTTTCAAAAGGTGAAGAATGAAGCTGCACAACACTGGGATAGTGTGTGCAGCTTGCCAACTGATAAAAAACAGTACCTTACCACTCCTACCTTTTCCAAACACATGAACATTCGATTGGAAGGTGTTTTGGAAAACTTTCTTTTTCTTCGTGCAAAACACTCAGCAGAGCTCTTTGCAACATGTAAAACACCATGAGAGATGTTTTCTGTGCAGGCACAGTTTCTCATTACCAGACATAGTGGAAAAGCGTTTTGCAGTGATGTAGACCACAAAAGACGCTAAAGACGAAATATGGAGCTCCCCGGAGCTAAGCGCAGGTTCCGGGCAAATTTCGGAAGAAGCCGCCGCACCGGAGTGCACTGTGACCGGCACAATCGCCTTTGCGCGAAGAAGCCGATTCTTCGCCTCCGGCAGCCGGAGAGAGGGGCTGCTTCGGAAAGGTGGAAATGAAGCTGCACAACACGGGGATAGTGTGAGCAGTTTGCAAACTGATAAAAACCACTACCTTACCACTTTCCTACCTTTTCCAAACACATGAATATTTGATTGGAAAGTGTTTTGGACACCTTTATTCTTCTTCCTGCAAAATATTCTGCAGAGGTCTCTAAACAAGTAAAACACGATGGGAGATGTTTTCTGTGCTGGCACAGTTTCTCATTACCAGACATAGTGGAAAAGCGTTTTGCAGTGATGTAGACCACAAAAGTCCCGAAAGAAGAAGGTACGGATGTCCCCGGAGGTAAGCGCCGGTCCCGGGCACATTTCGGAAGAAGCCGCCGCACTGGAGTGCACTGTGACCGGCACAATCGCCTTTGCGCGAAGAAGCCGCTTCCTTGCCTCCGCGAACCAGACAGAGCGGCTGCTTCGGAAAGGTGGAAATGAAGGTGCACAACACGGGGATAGTGTGCGCAGCTTGCAAACTGATAGAAAACAGTACCTTACCACTTTCCTACCTTTTCCAAACATATGAATATTCGGTTAGAAGGTGTTTTCAACAACTTTATTTTCTTCGTGCAAAACACTCAGCAGAGCTCTCTGCAACATGTAAAATATGATGGGAGATGTTTTCTGTGCAGGCACAGTTTCTACTTGCCAGACATAGTGGAAATGCTTTTAGTAGTGATGTAGAACACAAGAGACGCTAAAGTCGAAATACAGAGTTCCCCGGAGCTAAGCGCCGGGCCCGGGCGCATTTCGGAAGAAGCCGCCGCACTGGAGTGCACGGTGACCGGCACAATCGCCTTTGCGCGAAGAAGCCGATTCTTCGCCTCCGGGAGCCGGAGAGAGCGTCTGCTTTCATAAGGTTAAGAATGAAGCTGCACAACAATGGGATAGTGTGTGCAGCTTGCCAACTGATAAAAAACAGTACCTTACCACTCCTACCTTTTCCAAACACATGAACATTCGATTGGAAGGTGTTCTGGAAAACTTTCTTTTTCTTCTTGCATAAACTTCTGCAGAGCTCTCTGCAACATGTAAATCACGATGGGAGATGTTTTCTGTGCAGGCACAGTTTCTCATTACCAGACATAGTGGAAAAGCGTTTTGCATTGATGTAGACCACAAAAGACGCTAAAGACGAAATATGGAGCTCCCCGGAGGTAAGCGCCGGGCCCGGGCACATTTCGGAAGAAGCCGCCGACCGGAGTGCACTGTGACCGGCACAATCGCCTTTGCGCGAAGAAGCCGATTCTTCGCCTCCGGCAGCCGGAGAGAGCGGCTGCTTTCAAAAGGTGAAGAATGAAGCTGCACAACACTGGGATAGTGTGCGCAGCTTGCAAACTGATAGAAAACACTACCTTACCACTCTCCTACCTTTTCCAAACACATGAACATTCGATTGGAAGGTATTTTGGAAAACTTTCTTTTTCTTCGTGCAAAACACTCAGCAGACCTCTCTGCAACATGTAAAACACCACGGGAGATATTTTCTGTGCAGACACAGTTTCTCATTACCAGACATAATGGAAAAGCTTTTTGCAGTGATGTAGACCACAAAAGTCCCGAAAGAAGAAGGTACGGATGTCCCCGGAGGTAAGCGCCGGTCCCGGGCACATTTCGGAAGAAGCCGCCGCACTTTAGAGCATTGGCGCCGGTACAATCCCATTTGCTCGACGAAACCTCGTCTTCGCCTCCGGAAGCCGTAGTGAGCAGTAGCTTCGGAAAGGTGAGAATGAAGCTGCACAACACTGGGATAGTGTGCGCAGCTTGCAAACTGATAGAAAACAGTACCTTACAACTCTCCTAGCTTTTCCAAACACATGAACATTCGGTTGGAAGGTGTTTTGGACATCTTTCTTTTTCTTCCTGCAAAACACTCTGCAGACTTCTCTGCAACATGTACAACACCATGGGAGATGTTTTCAGCCCTGACCCAGATTCTCCTTGCCAGACATAGTGGAAAAACTTTTTGCGAGGTTGGAGAGGACAAGAAACGCTAAAGACGAAAGTATGGAGTTTTCTGTAGCTAAGAATGCATGAAAGCAAAAGACTGCCCTCTTCAAAAATGGCAATTAGGAGGACTCGGAAAAGTACAAATCAGCCAGCCTCTTTTTTATCCCCATGAAGTTGATGGGGCAGCTATTCCTGAAAGCCTTGCCTGGCATATGAAGGAGGACAAAGCAATGTACTCGGCGTGGATTTTCCTGGGGAATTTCATGCTGAACAACTTTTTCAACACCTCTGATGAATCAACTTGACTGGTAGATGAAGGGAATATTGTCTGCGTGGCCTTCAGGGAGGTTTTTACATTTATCTACATGGCTGCACACATACATACGGGAAGCAATAATGCAAAAGGGAGGGAACCAGTGTCTTTTAAGTGATGCTGAGTGAAAAGACAAGAGGCAGTGGGCACACACTGAAATACAGGAGATTGCCTATGAACATCACCAAATGATGTTTTACTGTGACGGTGACTGAACCGCGGCACAGACTGCCCAGAAAGCTTCTGAAGCCTGGATCTTAGAAGACATTAAAAGTACACCCAGATAGAATCCCGGGCAAGAGGCTCTAGGTATCCTGCTTTAACAGAGGGGTTGGGCCTGGTGAGCCCCACTGAGCCCTACCACTCTCATTCATTCTGTGTAGTGAATTCTCTTCGAGATGCATTTCAAGCACTGGCATGACAAAGTTCTGTGCAGACAGAGATCCAAATGGACATGGGATCCATGTTCCTTAAGCAGTGTTCAAGAAGAATGTAAAACTCTGGGACAAGTGTCTCTTCCCTAACTGAATCCCTTTCATGGGAAAATTCCCAGCTATAGAAAGATCTTCTGATACGCATGCTTAGGACTGACACTGGCTGAGGAAATTTCCCCCTATGTGTATCTAAGACCAGTTAGGATCATCACCCAAGACTTGTCAACATAGTCACAGAATGTCTATTGTAAAGAAGTGACAACTTCCATCAGAATGGCAAATATTGGTCCACAAAATGGATTAATGAATGGGAATTAATGACTTGGGTTAAAAAGAAAAATAAAGAGTTGGTCTTTATTTAATAATTTCGTTGCAATATTGATATGGGAAGAAAAAGACCTCAATCCTGGACTTTCTCAACTCTAAGAAAGATTTTAAAAATTTCTTCTAGAAATCGATTATTATGACGAGATTATTCAAACAATTTTAGTCGGTAAAAAAGTCCCAGATTTGTCTAGTTTTGTTTCCAGGGAAAAGGGCTGTGGTTTGTGTTTCCGGGCCTGGGGCTGGGAGTGGCCGGCTGGCTCCTGAAAATCCTCGATACGCAGGGTGGTTCCCAGATAAAAGGTGGCACCAGTGCCAAGTCGTGATGGTTTGAGAATACAGAGTAGCTCCTGCAATCTGCAAGCAAGAAGCGGGTCGGCTGAATTTTGTTTCCAGAGAATGGGGTGGTGGTTTCTGTTTGGGGGCCAGTGGCAGGCAGTGGCAGGCTGGCTCCTGAAAATCCACGATACGCAAGATGCTTCCAAAAGAAAGGTGGCACAAGTGCCGAGTCGGGCTGGTTTGATAGACCCAAGTGTCTTGTGCAATCTGCCAGCCAGAAGCGGGGTGGGTGAGTTTTGTTTGCCAGGGAAAAGAGCCATGGTTTGTTTTCCGGGGCCTGTGGCCAAGAATGGCTGGCTGGCTCCTTAAAATCCACGCCGCGCCGGATGGTTCCCAGACCCAAGGGGGCACCAGTGCCGAGTCAGGCTGGTTTGATAGAGCCAAGTGGCTCCTGCAATCTGCCAGCCAGAAGATGGGCGGGTGAGTTTTTTTGCCAGGGAAAAGGGCCGTGGTTAGTGTTGGGGGCCTGTGGCTGGGAGTGGCCGTCTGGCTACTGAAAATCCACGGTACGCAGGATGGTTCCCAGATGAAAGGTGGCACCAGTGCCGAGTCGGGCTGGTTTGATAGAGCCAAGTGGCTCCTGCAATCTGCCAGCGAGAAGATGGGCAGGTCAGTTTTACTTCCAGGGAAAGGGCCATAGTTTTTATTTGGGGGCCTGTGGCTGGGAGTGGCCGGCTGGCTCCTGAAAATCGACGATACGCAGGATGGCTCCCAAATGAAAAATTGCATCAGTGCCAATTCGGGCTGGTTTGATAGTACCAAGTGGCTCCTGCAATCTGCCAGCCAGAAGATGGGCAGGTCAGTTTTACTTCCAGAGAAAAGGGCCATAGATTTGTTTGGGGGCCTGTGGCTGGGAGTGGCCATCTGGCTCCTGAAAATCCACGATACGCAGGATGGTTCCCAGATGAAAGGTGGCACCAGTGCCAAGTCGGGCTGGCTTGATAGTACCGAGTGGCTCCTGCATTCCGCCGGCCAGGAGCGGGGCGGGTCAGTTTTGTTTACCAGGTTAAAGGGCCGTGGTTTGTGTTGGGGGCCTGTGGCTTGGAATGGCCGGCTGGCTCCTGAAAATCCACGCCGCGCAGGATGGTTCCCAGACCCAAGGGGGCACCAGTGCCGAGTTGGGCTGGATTGATAGAGCCAAGTTGCTCCTGCAATCTGCCAGCCAGAAGATGGGCAGGTCAATTTTACTTCCAGGGAAAAGGGCCGTAGTTTGTGTTGGGGGCCTGTGGCTGGGTATGGCCGGCTGGCTCCTTAAAATCCACGCCGCGCATGATGGTTCCCAGACCCAAGGGGGCACCAGTGCCGAGTTGGGCTGGTTTGATAGAGCCATGTGGCTCCTGCAATCTACCAGCCAGAAGATGGGCAGGTCAATTTTACTTCCAGGGAAAAGGGACATAGTTTTTTTTGGGGGCCTGTAGCTGGGAGTGGCCCGCTGGCTCCTGAAAATCCCCAATACACAGGATGGTTCGCAGATGAAAGGTGGCACCAGTGCTGAGTCGGGTTGGTTTGATAGAGCCAAGTGGCTCCTGCAATCTGCCAGCCAGAAGCGGGGTGGGTGAGTTTGTTTGCCAGGGAAAAGGGCCGTGGTTTGTTTTCGGGGGCCTGTGGCTGGGAATGGCCGGCTGGCTCCTGAAAATCCACGATACGCAGGATGGTTCCCAGATGAATGGTGGCACCACTGCTGAGTCGGGCTGGTTTGATAGTACCAAGTGTCTCCCGCAATCTGCCAGCCAGAAGATGGGCAGGTCAGTTTTACTTCCAGGGAAAAAGCCGTAGTTATGTTTGGGGGCCTGTGGCTGGGAGTGGCCGGCTGGCTCCTGAAAATCCACGATACGCAGGATGGTTCCCAGATGAAAGGTGGCACCAGTGCCGAGTTGGGCTCGTTTGATAGAACCAAGTGGCTCCTGCAATCTGCCAGCCAGAAGCGGGGCGGGTGAGTTTTGTTTGCCAGGGAAAAGGGCTGTAGTGTGTTTGGGCGCCTGTGGCTGGGAGTGGCCGGCTGGCTCCTGAAAATCCACTTTGCGCAGGATGATTCCCAGACCGAATTTGGCACCACTGTTAAGTCGGGCTGGTTTGATAGAGCCATGTGCCTCCTGCAATCTGCCAGCCAGAAGCGTGGTGGGTGAGTTTAGTTTGCCTGGGAAAAGGGCCGTAGTTTGAGTTTGGGGGCCTGAGGCTGGGGATGGCCGGCTGGCTCCTGAAAATCCACGCCGCGCAGGATGGTTTCCAGATGAATGGTGGCACCAATACCATGTCGTGTATTACCATGTGACTCCTGCAATCTGCCATCCAGAAGCGGGGCAGCTGAGTTTTTTTTTCAGGGAAAAGGGCCGTCGTTTGTGTTTGGGGTACTGTAGCTGGTAGGGGCTGCTGGCTCCTGAAAATCCACGAGACGCAGGATGGTTTCCAGACCCGTGCTGGCTCCAGTGCAATTTCGGCCTGATTTGACTGCGTCAAATATCCCCTGCGTTGCTCAGTTCAATAGTCTTGTGTCCTAATGTTCTCACAGAAGACTGTTAAAATTTGTCTATTTTTCTGGATTTGTTTTGTTCTTTTTTCTCTACCTTCTACTTCTCTCCACTCTCTGAGAACTTTGACCATTATGTAAGTTGACCTAATGTAAAATTCTCGTAGTAAAGTAAGAGAAGCCAGTAAAGAAAGGCAAATTTGTTAATTGGAGGTGGAAAGAGGGAGGCCAACGAAAGAAAACAAAGGAACAATAATAATGAAATGCTCCCCTGTCTTCTGTGAAAAGTAGAGGCGCAGACAAGAAAGAGCAAGTGCAAAATTCTCACTAGAGAAACGCACTTTATCTGACTAAAGTAATTTCCGGTGCATTTCTTGCGTTTTTCTCATGCCAAACATATTAATCATTGAAGGTGTCCCTTTCCTCTTTCTGGAATACAGCTAGGAAGATGGCTGTGTCATTGCTGACAAGCTGCTATTCTCAGAGGTGTCCAGCTGAAAGTCCTAGATCAATGGATTTCCTCTGTCACTTTGATATGGCATGACTTACAGTTTCAGCAACTGAACTTGCCAGCCTTACAATTCTTTGCCCCTTGAATGGTCAGATAGGCTCCTTGGCAACTGGCATTTGTAAGGACACGAAACTATGCAGAATTTGTACCATGAGATGATGCCAAATGAGTCACGCCGGTAGATTAACTAGGACATGCAAGGCATGAGAGCACAAGAAGAGAGTACACAAGAAGACAGTACAATCTCCTTTTTTCTGAAACACTGTAGAGATCAAATTGAACACAAATCCTCCTGGGCTAGTTCTTGCAAAAGCCTAGGAGTTCTTTTTGTGTTCACACGCCTGGAATATTTAGCTTTGGATCACAGCAGAATGCAGATGACAAAACGAGGCCTTTAAGTCACATCCAGTATGAAGCAGCATGAAAGAAGAAAGCAGCTGAGAGTGCCAACCCTGCTAGGTAATCTCAGTATTGGTCTTGACATTAGCAGAAATTTGAAATGAGTCTCTGAAAATGACAAAGGAGGCTGAAGAAAAGGGAGCGATGACTCCTCTTGCATAGTGTTTCCTAACAGGGATCTTCAAAATGGAAAGATTGTATCATCCTTTCAACTGAAGGAAGGTATGAAAACAACAGGAAGGAAACGGCATCACATGCTAGAAAGACTAGGAAAGAAGTACACTGGGCAGTGTACTTCTAGACAGAAAGGCCACTGATGGAAAACCAACTAAACTGGCACCAATGCAGCAGCATTGGACTAAAGCCAGAAATGTCCAGCGCTTCACTCTCTGCCGTTCCATTCAGATGCACACAGCAGCTCTGCAACAGTCCTACTGATCATCTCCTTGGTGAACTTGGAGTTGAGGGTCCGTGGTGAAGCAGAGTCCCCAGCAAGATGCAAAGGAGAGCTGCTTTCTTGCAACTTTGCCTTTATCAGTTCCATAGCTTTAAGCCATAACAAACACCATTCAACCAACCACCATACACCAGGCTTTGAACACACGACCGTTCTAGAACTTGTTGATCTACCTCTAATTCAGCTGCCTCACCTTCCCACAGTCCTTTTCTACTTAGCCAATGGAATGGGCCTCAGCCCAAGGCCTTCCTTTTGTAAGCTTCTAGCTAGATGCAGCAGCAAGCCACTACTTTCTTCTGTGCCAAGACTTCAGGTAGACGATTTGCATCTGCCCTTCCAGTGAAACCTAACGGGGAGAGAAAAGCCTCTCACAGATGTTCAGTCATTCCATTAGCTACACAGGCCAAATCAAAAGAAAAGCCAGCTATGGGTTTGTGTACTTGCTCCTACACAACACCCGCTGCCCTCTGACAATCAACTAGCAGAGAACCAGCAAAACTGAGACTTGAGGCAAACAACCCTTTGAAGGGAATAATGATGTCAGCAATTAAGACAACACATTTCCAGGCCACCGAGATGCTTGAAATGTCAGCAAAGGCTGGAGACCAAAGGCTGAACTAATAGGGAAAGGGTAAAAGAATCCCAAGAAAAACATGACCGAAGGTTAAAACAATTCCAAGAAAAACATAGGCAACTGACCTGTTGAAGCCTTCAGGAAATCAGTGGCCGCTGATTTACATAGGCCATTCAAGTTAGTTGACCCGTGCACCTTCCACCCCTTTTTCACCTTTCGGCACCATAGGGTGAATTGTGAGCATGAAATCACAATTCCTTGGATTCTCTTCTTAACTTGACGAGAGAAATTCAGCAACTGAAGTACCTGTTACTGATGTGATACCCAGGAACACCGAGTTGACACATTTCATTTTGTTCAAACACAGCTAGCAAATCTAAGGGCACAAGGCTGGCTTCTTTTCATGACAATTTTTCTGTTTTACAACCTGCTCTGATCCTGGTGAAACTTTTTCATTAGCTTCTCTCTAAAAGCAAAAAGTCCAGTTCACTGTCCCATCCTACTGCTGCAAGTAAACCATTTGTATTGCCAAGACCAAAAACGGAATTGGAAGGTACAGAGACGCCCGGAGCAATGAGCAGATACGGGGCACATTTCGGTAGAAGCCGCCGTCTGCAGTGCACTGTGACCAGCACAATCGCCTTTGCGCGAAGAAGCCGCTTCTTCGCCTCTGGAAGCCGGAGAGAGCGGCTACCTCTGAAAGCTGAAGAATGAAGCAGCACAACACTGGGATTGTGTGCACAGATGCACACTGATCCAAAACAGTACCTTACCACTCTCAAACTTTTCCAAACACATGAACATTCAATTGGAAGGTCTTTGGACAACTTTCTTTTTCTTCTTGCATAATAAACTTCTGCAGACTTCCCTGCAAAATGTAAAATCCGATGGGAGATGTTTTCTATGCTGGCACAGTTTTTCCTTGCCAGACATGGTGGAAAAGATTTTTGCAATGATGTAGACCACAAATGACGCTAAAGACGAAGGTACGCAGCTCCCCGGAGCTATGCCCCGGTCCCGGGCACATTTCGGCAGATGCCGCCGCACTGGAGTGCGCTGTGACCGGCACAATCGCCTTTGCGCGAAGAAGTCGATTCTTCGCCTCCGGGAGCCGGAGAGAGCGGCTGCTTTCAAAAGGTGAAGAATGAAGCTGCACAACACGGGGATAGTGTGCGCATAATGCAAACTGATAGAAAACACTACCTTACCACTCTCCTACCTTTTCCAAACACATGAACATTCGATTGGAAGGTGTTTTGGAAAACTTTCTTTTTCTTCTTGCATAAACTTCTGCAGACTTCTCTGCAACATGTAAATCACGATGGGAGATGTTTTCGGTGCTGGCACAGTTTCTCATTACCAGACATAGTGGAAAAGCTTTTTGCAGTGATGTAGACCACAAAAGACGCTAAAGTCGAAATAAGGAGTTCCCCGGAGCTAAGCGTCGGTCCCAGGCACATTTCGAAGAAGCCGCCGCACTGCAGTGCACTGTGACCGGCACAATCGCCTTTGAGCGAAGAAGCCGCTTCCTTGCCTCCCCGAGCCGGAGAGAGCGGCTGCTTTCAAAAGGTGAAGAATGAAGCTGCACAACACTGGGATAGTGTGCGCACCTTGAAAACTGATTAAAAACACTACCTTACCACTCTCCTACCTTTTCCAAACACATGAACATTCGATTGGAAGGTGTTTTGGAAAACGTTCTTTTTCTTCCTGCATAAACTTCTGCAGAACTCTCTGCAACATGTAAAACACCACGGGAGATGTTTTCTGTGAGGCACAGTTTCTCATTACCAGACATAGTGGAAAAGCGTTTTGCAGTGATGTAGACCACAAAAGTCCCGAAAGAAGAAGGTACGGATGTCCCCGGAGGTAAGCGCCGGTCCCGGGCACATTTCGGAAGAAGCCGCCGCACTGGAGTGCACTGTGACCGGCACAATCGCCTTTGCGCGAAGAAGCCGCTTCCTTGCCTCCGCGAACCAGACAGAGCGGCTGCTTCGGAAAGGTGGAAATGAAGGTGCACAACACGGGGATAGTGTGCGCAGCTTGCAAACTGATAGAAAACAGTACCTTACCACTCTCCTACCTTTTCCAAACACATGAACATTCGATTGGAAGGTGTTTTGGAAAACTTTCTTTTTCTTCGTGCAAAACACTCAGCAGAGCTCTCTGCAACATGTAAAACACCACGGGAGATATTTTCTGTGCAGGCACAGTTTCTCCTTGCCAGACATAGTGGAAAAGCTTTTTGCAGTGATGTAGACCACAAAAGTCCCGAAAGAAGAAGGTACGGATGTCCCCGGAGGTAAGCGCCGGTCCCGGGCACATTTCGGAAGAAGCCGCCGCACTTTAGAGCATTGGCGCCGGTACAATCCCATTTGCTCGACGAAACCTCGTCTTCGCCTCCGGAAGCCGTAGTGAGCAGTAGCTTCGGAAAGGTGAGAATGAAGCTGCACAACACTGGGATAGTGTGCGCAGCTTGCAAACTGATAGAAAACAGTACCTTACAACTCTCCTAGCTTTTCCAAACACATGAACATTCGGTTGGAAGGTGTTTTGGACATCTTTCTTTTTCTTCCTGCAAAACACTCAGCAGACTTCTCTGCAACATGTACAACACCATGGGAGATGTTTTCAGCCCTGACCCAGATTCTCCTTGCCAGACATAGTGGAAAAACTTTTTGCGAGGTTGGAGAGGACAAGAAACGCTAAAGACGAAAGTATGGAGTTTTCCGTAGCTAAGAATGCATGAAAGCAAAAGACTGCCCTCTTCAAAAATGGCAATTAGGAGGACTCGGAAAAGTACAAATCAGCCAGCCTCTTTTTTATCCCCATGAAGTTGATGGGGCAGCTATTCCTGAAAGCCTTGCCTGGCATATGAAGGAGGACAAAGCAATGTACTCGGCGTGGATTTTCCTGGGGAATTTCATGCTGAACAACTTTTTCAACACCTCTGATGAATCAACTTGACTGGTAGATGAAGGGAATATTGTCTGCGTGGCCTTCAGGGAGGTTTTTACATTTATCTACATGGCTGCACACATACATACGGGAAGCAATAATGCAAAAGGGAGGGAACCAGTGTCTTTTAAGTGATGCTGAGTGAAAAGACAAGAGGCAGTGGGCACACACTGAAATACAGGAGATTGCCTATGAACATCACCAAATGATGTTTTACTGTGACGGTGACTGAACCGCGGCACAGACTGCCCAGAAAGCTTCTGAAGCCTGGATCTTAGAAGACATTAAAAGTACACCCAGATAGAATCCCGGGCAAGAGGCTCTAGGTATCCTGCTTTAACAGAGGGGTTGGGCCTGGTGAGCCC
Organism: Zonotrichia albicollis; assembly: GCF_047830755.1. Taxonomy (NCBI): domain Eukaryota; kingdom Metazoa; phylum Chordata; class Aves; order Passeriformes; family Passerellidae; genus Zonotrichia; species Zonotrichia albicollis. The sequence continues at coordinate 3,867,950 of NC_133855.1, forward strand.
CACTGAGCCCTACCACTCTCATTCATTCTGTGTAGTGAATTCTCTTCGAGATGCATTTCAAGCACTGGCATGACAAAGTTCTGTGCAGACAGAGATCCAAATGGACATGGGATCCATGTTCCTTAAGCAGTGTTCAAGAAGAATGTAAAACTCTGGGACAAGTGTCTCTTCCCTAACTGAATCCCTTTCATGGGAAAATTCCCAGCTATAGAAAGATCTTCTGATACGCATGCTTAGGACTGACACTGGCTGAGGAAATTTCCCCCTATGTGTATCTAAGACCAGTTAGGATCATCACCCAAGACTTGTCAACATAGTCACAGAATGTCTATTGTAAAGAAGTGACAACTTCCATCAGAATGGCAAATATTGGTCCACAAAATGGATTAATGAATGGGAATTAATGACTTGGGTTAAAAAGAAAAATAAAGAGTTGGTCTTTATTTAATAATTTCGTTGCAATATTGATATGGGAAGAAAAAGACCTCAATCCTGGACTTTCTCAACTCTAAGAAAGATTTTAAAAATTTCTTCTAGAAATCGATTATTATGACGAGATTATTCAAACAATTTTAGTCGGTAAAAAAGTCCCAGATTTGTCTAGTTTTGTTTCCAGGGAAAAGGGCTGTGGTTTGTGTTTCCGGGCCTGGGGCTGGGAGTGGCCGGCTGGCTCCTGAAAATCCTCGATACGCAGGGTGGTTCCCAGATAAAAGGTGGCACCAGTGCCAAGTCGTGATGGTTTGATAATACAGAGTAGCTCCTGCAATCTGCCAGCAAGAAGCGGGGCGGCTGAATTTTGTTTCCAGGGAATGGGGTGGTGGTTTCTGTTTGGGGGCCAGTGGCAGGCAGTGGCAGGCTGGCTCCTTAAAATCCACGATACGCAAGATGCTTCCAAAAGAAAGGTGGCACAAGTGCCGAGTCGGGCTGGTTTGATAGAGCCAAGTGTCTCCTGCAATCTGCCAGCCAGAAGCGGGGTGGGTGAGTTTTGTTTGCCAGGGAAAAGGGCCATGGTTTGTTTTCCGGGGCCTGTGGCCAAGAATGGCTGGCTGGCTCCTCAAAATCCACGCTGCGCCGGATGGTTCCCAGACCCAAGGGGGCAGCAGTGCCGAGTCAGGCTGGTTTGATAGAGCCAAGTGGCTCCTGCAATCTGCCAGCCAGAAGATGGGCAGGTCAGTTTTACTTCCAGGGAAAAGGGACGTAGTCTGTGTTTGGGGGCCTGTGGCTGGGAGTGGCCGGCTGCCACCTGAAAATCCACGATACGCAGGATGGTTCCCAGATGAAAGGTGGCACCAGTGCCGAGTCGGGCTGGTTTGATAGAGCCAAGTGGCTCCTGTAATCTGCCAGCCAGAAGATGGGCGGGTGAGTTTTTTGCCAAATAAAAGGGCCGTGGTTTGTGTTGGGGGCCTGTGGCTGGGAGTGGCCGGCTGCCTCCTGAAAATCCACGATACGCAGGATGGTTCCCAAATGAAAATTGGCACCAGTGCCGAGTCGGGCTGGTTTGATAGAGCCAAGTGGCTCCTGCAATCTGGCAGCCAGAAGATGGGCAGGTCAGTTTTACTTCCAGGGAAAAGGGCCGTGGTTTGTTTTCCGGGGCCTGTGGCTGGGAACGGCCGCCTGGCTTCTTAAAATCCACGCCGCGCAGGATGGTTCCCAGACCCAAGTTGGAACCACTGCCAAGTCGGGCTGGTTTGATAGAGTCATGTGGCCCCTGCAATCTGCAAGCCAGAAGATGGGCAGGTCAGTTTTACTTCCAGGAAAAAGGGCCGTAGTTTGTGTTTGGGGCCCTGTGGCTGGGAGTGGCCGGCTGGCTCCTAAAAATCCACGATACGCAGGATGGTTCCCAGTTGAAAGGTGGCACCAGTGCCGAGTCGGGCTGTTTTGATAGAGCCAAGTGGCTCCTGCAATCTGCCAGCCAGAAGATGGGCAGGTCAGTTTTACTTCCAGGGAAAAGGGCCGTAGTTTGTCTTAGGGGGCCTGTGGCTGGGAGTGGCCGGCTGGCTCCTGAAAATCGAAGTTACGCAGGATGGCTCCCAAATGAAAAATTGCACCATGCCAAGTTGGGCTGGTTTGATAGTACCAAGTGGCTCCTGCAATCCGCCAGCCAGATGATGGGCAGGTGTGTTTTACTTACAGGGAAAGGGCCATAGTTTTTTTTGGCGGGCCTGTGGCTGGCAGTGGCCGGCTGGCTCCTGAAAATCCACGATACGCAGGATGGTTCCCATATGAAAGTTGGCACCAGTGCCAAGTCGGTCTGGTTTGATAGTACCAAGTGGCTCCTGCAATCTGCCAGCCAGAAGGTGGGCAGGTCAGTTTTACTTCCAGGGAAAAAGGCCGTGGTATATGTGTGGGGGCCTGAGGCTGGGAATGGCCGGCTGGCTCCTGAAAATCCACGATATGCAGGATGGCTCCCAAATGAAAAATTGCACCAGTGCCGAGTCGGGCTGGTTTGATAGTACCAAGTGGCTCCTGCAATCTGCCAGCCAGAAGATGGGCAGGTCATTTTTACTTCCAGGGAAAAGTGCCATAGTTTCTGTTTGGGGGCCTGTGGCTGGCAGTAGCCGGCTGGCTCCTGAAAATCCACGATACGCAGGATGGTTCCCAGATGAAAGGTGGCCCAAGTTCCGAGCCGGGCTGGTTTGATAGAGCCATGTGGCTCCTGCAATCTGCCAGCCAGAAGCGGGGTGGGTGAGTTTGTTTGCCAGGGAAAAAGGCCGTAGTTTTTTTTCCGGGCCTGTGGCCTGGAATGGCCGGCTGGTTCCTTAAAATCCACGCCGCGCAGGATGGTTCCCAGATGAAAGCTGGCACCAGTGCCCTGTCGGGCTGTTTTGATAGAGCCAAGTGGCTCCTGCAATCTGCCAGCCAGAAGATGGGCAGGTCAGTTTTGTTTGCCAGGGAAAAGGGCCGTGGTTTGTGTTGGGGGCCTGTGGCTGGGAGTGGCCGGCTGGCTCCTGAAAATCCCCGATACGCAGGATGGTTCCCAGACCCAAGGTGGCACCAGTGCCGAGTCGGGCTGGTTTTATAGAACCAAGTGGCTCCTGCAATCTGCCAGCCAGAAGATGGGCAGGCCAGTTTTACTTCCAGGGAAAAGGGCCGTAGTTTGTATTTGGGGGCCTGTGGCTTGGAGTGGCCGGCTGGCTCCTGAAAATCCACGATACGCAAGATGCCTCCCAAATGAAAAATGGCACCAGTGCCAAGTCGGGCTGGTTTGATAGTACCAAGTGGCTCCTGCAATCCGCCAGCCAGAAGATGGGCAGGCCTGTTTTACTTACAGGGAAAGGGCATTAGTTTTTTTTTGGGGGCCTGTGGCTGGGAGTGGCCGGCTGGCTCCTGAAAATCCACGATACGCAGGATGGTTCCCATATGAAAGTTGGCACCGGTGCCGAGTCGGGCTGGTTTGATAGTACCAAGTGTCTCCTGCAATCTGCCAGCCAGAAGCGGGGTGGGTGAGGTTTTTTTGCCAGGGAAAAGGGCCGTGGTTTGTTTTTGGAGGCCAGTGGCCTGTAATGTCCGGCTGGCTCCTTAAGATCCACACCGCGCAGGATGATTCCCTGACACAAGGGCGCACCATTGCCGAGTCGGGTTGGATTGATAGAGCCAAGTGGCTCCTGCAATCTGCCAGCCAGAAGATGGGCAGGTCAGTTTTACTTCCAGGGAAAAGGGCCGTAGATTGTGTTTGGGGGCCTGTGGCTGGGAGTGGCCTGCTGGCTGCTGAAAATCCACGATACGCAGGATGGCTCCCAAATGAAAAATTGCACCAGTGCCAAGTCGGGCTGGTTTGATAGTACCAAGTGGCTCCTGCAATCTGCCAGCCAGAAGATGGACAGGTCAGTTTTATTTCCGGGGAAGAGGGCCGGTAGTTTGTGTTTGGGGGCCTGAGGCTGGGAGTGGCCGGCTTGCTCCTTTAAATGCACGATATTCAGGATGATTGCCAGACCCAAGTTGGCACCACTGCCAAGTCAGACTGGTTTGATTGAGCCATGTGGCTCCTGCAAACTGCCAGCCAGAAGATGGGCAGGTCAGTTTTACTTCCAGGGAAAAGGGCCGTAGTTTGTGTTTGGGGGCCTGTGGCTGGGAGTGGCCGGGTGGCTCCTGAAAATCGACGATACGCAAGATGCCTCCCAAATGAAAAATGGCACCAGTGCCAAGTCGGTCTGGTTTGATAGTACCAAGTGGCTCCTGCAATCTGCCAGGCAGAAGGTGGGCAGGTCAGTTTCACTTCCAGGGAAAAGGGCCGTGGTATATGTTTGGGGGCCTGTGGCTGGGAGTGGCCGGCTGGCTCCTGAAAATCCACGTCGCGCAGGATGTTTCCCAGACCCAAGGTGGCACCAGTGCCGAGTCGGGCTGGTTTGATAGAGCCATGTGGCTCCTGCAATCTGCCAGCCAGAAGATGGGCAGGTCAGTTTTACTTCCAGGGAAAAGGGCCGTAGTTTGTGTTTGGGGGCCTGTGGCTGGGAGTGGCCGTCTGGCTCCTGAAAATCCATGCCGCGCTGGATGGTTCCCAAATGAAAAAAATGGCACCAGTGCCAAGTCGGGCTGGTTTGATAGTACCGCATTGCTCCTGCAATCTGACAGCCAGAAGATGGGCATGTCTGTTTTACTTCCAGGGAAAAGGGCCGCAGTTTGTGTTTGGGGCCCTGAGGCTGGGAATGGCCGGCTGGCTCCTTAAAATCCACGCCGCGCATGATGGTTCCCAGACCTAAGGTGGCACCAGTGCCGAGTTGGGCTGGTGTGATAGAGCCATGTGGCTCCTGCAATCTGTCAGCCAGAAGCGGTGTCACTGAGTTTGGTTTGCCAGGGAAAAAGGCCGTGGTTTTTTTTCCGGGGCCTGTGGCCTTGAATGGCCGGCTGGTTCCTTAAAATCCACGCCGCGCAGGATGGTTCCCAGATGAAAGGTGGCACCAGTGCCGAGTCGGGCTGGTTTGATAGAGCCAAGTGTCTCCTGCAATCTGCCAGCCAGAAGATGGACAGGTCAGTTTTACTTCCGGGGAAGAGGGCCGGTAGTTTGTGTTTGGGGGCCTGAGGCTGGGAGTGGCCGGCTGGCTCCTGAAAATGCACGATTCTCAGGATGATTCCCAGACCAAAGTTGGCACCACTGCCAAGTCGGGCTGGTTTGATAGAGCCAAGTGTCTCCTGCAATCTGCCAGCCAGGAGCGGGGTGGGTGAGTTTTGTTTGCCAGGGAAAAGGGCCGTGGTTTGTTTTCGGGAGCCTGTGACTCGGAATGACCTGCTGGCTCCTGAAAATCCACGATACGCAGGATGGTTCCCAGATGAAAGGTGGCACCAGTGCCGAGTCGGGCTGGTTTGATAGAGCCATGTGGCTCCTGCAATCTGCCAGCCAGAAGCGGGGTTGGTGAGTTTTTTTTGCCAAGGAAAAGGCCCACCGTTTGTGTTTGGGGGCCTGTGGCTGGGAGTGGCCGGCAGGCTCCTGAAAATCCACCATACGCAGGATGGTTCCCAGATGAAAGGTGGCACCAGTGCCAAGTCGGGCTGGTTTGATAGTACCAAGTGGCTCCTGCAATCTGCCAGCCAGAAACGGGGCGGGTGAGTTTTGTTTGCCAAGGAAAAGGGCCGTGGTTTGTGTTGGGGGCCTGTGGCTGGGAATGGCCTGCTGGCTCCTGAAAATCCACGATACGCAGGATGGTTCCCAGATTAAAGGTGGCACCACTGCCAAGTCGGGCTGGTTTGATAGAGCCAAGTGGCTCCTGCAATCTGCCAGCCAGATGCGGGGTGGGTGAGTTTAGTTTGCCTGGGAAAAGGGCCGTAGTTTGAGTTTGGGGGCCTGAGGCTGGGGATGGCCGGCTGGCTCCTGAAAATCCACGCCGCGCAGGATGGTTTCCAGATGAATGGTGGCACCAATACCATGTCGTGTATTACCATGTGACTCCTGCAATCTGCCATCCAGAAGCGTGGCAGCTGAGTTTTTTTTCAGGGAAAAGGGCCGTCGTTTGTGTTTGGGGTACTGTAGCTGGTAGGGGCTGCTGGCTCCTGAAAATCCACGAGACGCAGGATGGTTTCCAGACCCGTGCTGGCTCCAGTGCAATGTCGGCCTGATTTGACTGCGTCAAATATCCCCTGCGTTGCTCAGTTCAAAGAAATCTTGTGTCCTAATGTTCTCACAGAAGACTGTTAAAATTTGTCTATTTTTCTGGATTTGTTTTGTTCTTTTTTCTCTACCTTCTACTTCTCTCCACTCTCTGAGAACTTTGACCATTATGTAAGTTGGCCTAATGTAAAATTCTCGTAGTAAAGTAAGAGAAGCCAGTAAAGAAAGGCAAATTTGTTAATTGGAGGTGGAAAGAGGGAGGCCAACGAAAGAAAACAAAGGAACAATAATAATGAAATGCTCCCCTGTCTTCTGTGAAAAGTAGAGGCGCAGACAAGAAAGAGCAAGTGCAAAATTCTCACTAGAGAAACGCACTTTATCTGACTAAAGTAATTTCCGGTGCATTTCTTGCGTTTTTCTCATGCCAAACATATTAATCATTGAAGGTGTCCCTTTCCTCTTTCTGGAATACAGCTAGGAAGATGGCTGTGTCATTGCTGACAAGCTGCTATTCTCAGAGGTGTCCAGCTGAAAGTCCTAGATCAATGGATTTCCTCTGTCACTTTGATATGGCATGACTTACAGTTTCAGCAACTGAACTTGCCAGCCTTACAATTCTTTGCCCCTTGAATGGTCAGATAGGCTCCTTGGCAACTGGCATTTGTAAGGACACGAAACTATGCAGAATTTGTACCATGAGATGATGCCAAATGAGTCACGCCGGTAGATTAACTAGGACATGCAAGGCATGAGAGCACAAGAAGAGACTACACAAGAAGACAGTACAATCTCCTTTTTTCTGAAACACTGTAGAGATCAAATTGAACACAAATCCTCCTGGGCTAGTTCTTGCAAAAGCCTAGGAGTTCTTTTTGTGTTCACACGCCTGGAATATTTAGCTTTGGATCACAGCATTCTGCAGATGACAAAACGAGGCCTTTAAGTCACATCCAGTATGAAGCAGCATGAAAGAAGAAAGCAGCTGAGAGTGCCAACCCTGCTAGGTAATCTCAGTATTGGTCTTGACATTAGCAGAAATTTGAAATGAGTCTCTGAAAATGACAAAGGAGGCTGAAGAAAAGGGAGCGATGACTCCTCTTGCATAGTGTTTCCTAACAGGGATCTTCAAAATGGAAAGATTGTATCATCCTTTCAACTGAAGGAAGGTATGAAAACAACAGGAAGGAAACGGCATCACATGCTAGAAAGACTAGGAAAGAAGTACACTGGGCAGTGTACTTCTAGACAGAAAGGCCACTGATGGAAAACCAACTAAACTGGCACCAATGCAGCAGCATTGGACTAAAGCCAGAAATGTCCAGCGCTTCACTCTCTGCCGTTCCATTCAGATGCACACAGCAGCTCTGCAACAGTCCTACTGATCATCTCCTTGGTGAACTTGGAGTTGAGGGTCCGTGGTGAAGCAGAGTCCCCAGCAAGATGCAAAGGAGAGCTGCTTTCTTGCAACTTTGCCTTTATCAGTTCCATAGCTTTAAGCCATAACAAACACCATTCAACCAACCACCATACACCAGGCTTTGAACACACGACCGTTCTAGAACTTGTTGATCTACCTCTAATTCAGCTGCCTCACCTTCCCACAGTCCTTTTCTACTTAGCCAATGGAATGGGCCTCAGCCCAAGGCCTTCCTTTTGTAAGCTTCTAGCTAGATGCAGCAGCAAGCCACTACTTTCTTCTGTGCCAAGACTTCAGGTAGACGATTTGCATCTGCCCTTCCAGTGAAACCTAACGGGGAGAGAAAAGCCTCTCACAGATGTTCAGTCATTCCATTAGCTACACAGGCCAAATCAAAAGAAAAGCCAGCTATGGGTTTGTGTACTTGCTCCTACACAACACCCGCTGCCCTCTGACAATCAACTAGCAGAGAACCAGCAAAACTGAGACTTGAGGCAAACAACCCTTTGAAGGGAATAATGATGTCAGCAATTAAGACAACACATTTCCAGGCCACCGAGATGCTTGAAATGTCAGCAAAGGCTGGAGACCAAAGGCTGAACTAATAGGGAAAGGGTAAAAGAATCCCAAGAAAAACATGACCGAAGGTTAAAACAATTCCAAGAAAAACATAGGCAACTGACCTGTTGAAGCCTTCAGGAAATCAGTGGCCGCTGATTTACATAGGCCATTCAAGTTAGTTGACCCGTGCACCTTCCACCCCTTTTTCACCTTTCGGCACCATAGGGTGAATTGTGAGCATGAAATCACAATTCCTTGGATTCTCTTCTTAACTTGACGAGAGAAATTCAGCAACTGAAGTACCTGTTACTGATGTGATACCCAGGAACACCGAGTTGACACATTTCATTTTGTTCAAACACAGCTAGCAAATCTAAGGGCACAAGGCTGGCTTCTTTTCATGACAATTTTTCTGTTTTACAACCTGCTCTGATCCTGGTGAAACTTTTTCATTAGCTTCTCTCTAAAAGCAAAAAGTCCAGTTCACTGTCCCATCCTACTGCTGCAAGTAAACCATTTGTATTGCCAAGACCAAAAACGGAATTGGAAGGTACAGAGACGCCCGGAGCAATGAGCAGATACGGGGCACATTTCGGTAGAAGCCGCCGTCTGCAGTGCACTGTGACCAGCACAATCGCCTTTGCGCGAAGAAGCCGCTTCTTCGCCTCTGGAAGCCGGAGAGAGCGGCTACCTCTGAAAGCTGAAGAATGAAGCAGCACAACACTGGGATTGTGTGCACAGATGCACACTGATCCAAAACAGTACCTTACCACTCTCAAACTTTTCCAAACACATGAACATTCAATTGGAAGGTCTTTGGACAACTTTCTTTTTCTTCTTGCATAATAAACTTCTGCAGACTTCCCTGCAAAATGTAAAATCCGATGGGAGATGTTTTCTATGCTGGCACAGTTTTTCCTTGCCAGACATGGTGGAAAAGATTTTTGCAATGATGTAGACCACAAATGACGCTAAAGACGAAGGTACGCAGCTCCCCGGAGCTATGCCCCGGTCCCGGGCACATTTCGGCAGATGCCGCCGCACTGGAGTGCGCTGTGACCGGCACAATCGCCTTTGCGCGAAGAAGTCGATTCTTCGCCTCCGGGAGCCGGAGAGAGCGGCTGCTTTCAAAAGGTGAAGAATGAAGCTGCACAACACGGGGATAGTGTGCGCATAATGCAAACTGATAGAAAACACTACCTTACCACTCTCCTACCTTTTCCAAACACATGAACATTCGATTGGAAGGTGTTTTGGAAAACTTTCTTTTTCTTCTTGCATAAACTTCTGCAGACTTCTCTGCAACATGTAAATCACGATGGGAGATGTTTTCGGTGCTGGCACAGTTTCTCATTACCAGACATAGTGGAAAAGCTTTTTGCAGTGATGTAGACCACAAAAGACGCTAAAGTCGAAATAAGGAGTTCCCCGGAGCTAAGCGTCGGTCCCAGGCACATTTCGAAGAAGCCGCCGCACTGCAGTGCACTGTGACCGGCACAATCGCCTTTGAGCGAAGAAGCCGCTTCCTTGCCTCCCCGAGCCGGAGAGAGCGGCTGCTTTCAAAAGGTGAAGAATGAAGCTGCACAACACTGGGATAGTGTGCGCACCTTGAAAACTGATTAAAAACACTACCTTACCACTCTCCTACCTTTTCCAAACACATGAACATTCGATTGGAAGGTGTTTTGGAAAACGTTCTTTTTCTTCCTGCATAAACTTCTGCAGAACTCTCTGCAACATGTAAAACACCACGGGAGATGTTTTCTGTGAGGCACAGTTTCTCATTACCAGACATAGTGGAAAAGCGTTTTGCAGTGATGTAGACCACAAAAGTCCCGAAAGAAGAAGGTACGGATGTCCCCGGAGGTAAGCGCCGGTCCCGGGCACATTTCGGAAGAAGCCGCCGCACTGGAGTGCACTGTGACCGGCACAATCGCCTTTGCGCGAAGAAGCCGCTTCCTTGCCTCCGCGAACCAGACAGAGCGGCTGCTTCGGAAAGGTGGAAATGAAGGTGCACAACACGGGGATAGTGTGCGCAGCTTGCAAACTGATAGAAAACAGTACCTTACCACTCTCCTACCTTTTCCAAACACATGAACATTCGATTGGAAGGTGTTTTGGAAAACTTTCTTTTTCTTCGTGCAAAACACTCAGCAGAGCTCTCTGCAACATGTAAAACACCACGGGAGATATTTTCTGTGCAGGCACAGTTTCTCCTTGCCAGACATAGTGGAAAAGCTTTTTGCAGTGATGTAGACCACAAAAGTCCCGAAAGAAGAAGGTACGGATGTCCCCGGAGGTAAGCGCCGGTCCCGGGCACATTTCGGAAGAAGCCGCCGCACTTTAGAGCATTGGCGCCGGTACAATCCCATTTGCTCGACGAAACCTCGTCTTCGCCTCCGGAAGCCGTAGTGAGCAGTAGCTTCGGAAAGGTGAGAATGAAGCTGCACAACACTGGGATAGTGTGCGCAGCTTGCAAACTGATAGAAAACAGTACCTTACAACTCTCCTAGCTTTTCCAAACACATGAACATTCGGTTGGAAGGTGTTTTGGACATCTTTCTTTTTCTTCCTGCAAAACACTCAGCAGACTTCTCTGCAACATGTACAACACCATGGGAGATGTTTTCAGCCCTGACCCAGATTCTCCTTGCCAGACATAGTGGAAAAACTTTTTGCGAGGTTGGAGAGGACAAGAAACGCTAAAGACGAAAGTATGGAGTTTTCCGTAGCTAAGAATGCATGAAAGCAAAAGACTGCCCTCTTCAAAAATGGCAATTAGGAGGACTCGGAAAAGTACAAATCAGCCAGCCTCTTTTTTATCCCCATGAAGTTGATGGGGCAGCTATTCCTGAAAGCCTTGCCTGGCATATGAAGGAGGACAAAGCAATGTACTCGGCGTGGATTTTCCTGGGGAATTTCATGCTGAACAACTTTTTCAACACCTCTGATGAATCAACTTGACTGGTAGATGAAGGGAATATTGTCTGCGTGGCCTTCAGGGAGGTTTTTACATTTATCTACATGGCTGCACACATACATACGGGAAGCAATAATGCAAAAGGGAGGGAACCAGTGTCTTTTAAGTGATGCTGAGTGAAAAGACAAGAGGCAGTGGGCACACACTGAAATACAGGAGATTGCCTATGAACATCACCAAATGATGTTTTACTGTGACGGTGACTGAACCGCGGCACAGACTGCCCAGAAAGCTTCTGAAGCCTGGATCTTAGAAGACATTAAAAGTACACCCAGATAGAATCCCGGGCAAGAGGCTCTAGGTATCCTGCTTTAACAGAGGGGTTGGGCCTGGTGAGCCCCACTGAGCCCTACCACTCTCATTCATTCTGTGTAGTGAATTCTCTTCGAGATGCATTTCAAGCACTGGCATGACAAAGTTCTGTGCAGACAGAGATCCAAATGGACATGGGATCCATGTTCCTTAAGCAGTGTTCAAGAAGAATGTAAAACTCTGGGACAAGTGTCTCTTCCCTAACTGAATCCCTTTCATGGGAAAATTCCCAGCTATAGAAAGATCTTCTGATACGCATGCTTAGGACTGACACTGGCTGAGGAAATTTCCCCCTATGTGTATCTAAGACCAGTTAGGATCATCACCCAAGACTTGTCAACATAGTCACAGAATGTCTATTGTAAAGAAGTGACAACTTCCATCAGAATGGCAAATATTGGTCCACAAAATGGATTAATGAATGGGAATTAATGACTTGGGTTAAAAAGAAAAATAAAGAGTTGGTCTTTATTTAATAATTTCGTTGCAATATTGATATGGGAAGAAAAAGACCTCAATCCTGGACTTTCTCAACTCTAAGAAAGATTTTAAAAATTTCTTCTAGAAATCGATTATTATGACGAGATTATTCAAACAATTTTAGTCGGTAAAAAAGTCCCAGATTTGTCTAGTTTTGTTTCCAGGGAAAAGGGCTGTGGTTTGTGTTTCCGGGCCTGGGGCTGGGAGTGGCCGGCTGGCTCCTGAAAATCCTCGATACGCAGGGTGGTTCCCAGATAAAAGGTGGCACCAGTGCCAAGTCGTGATGGTTTGATAATACAGAGTAGCTCCTGCAATCTGCCAGCAAGAAGCGGGGCGGCTGAATTTTGTTTCCAGGGAATGGGGTGGTGGTTTCTGTTTGGGGGCCAGTGGCAGGCAGTGGCAGGCTGGCTCCTTAAAATCCACGATACGCAAGATGCTTCCAAAAGAAAGGTGGCACAAGTGCCGAGTCGGGCTGGTTTGATAGAGCCAAGTGTCTCCTGCAATCTGCCAGCCAGAAGCGGGGTGGGTGAGTTTTGTTTGCCAGGGAAAAGGGCCATGGTTTGTTTTCCGGGGCCTGTGGCCAAGAATGGCTGGCTGGCTCCTCAAAATCCACGCTGCGCCGGATGGTTCCCAGACCCAAGGGGGCAGCAGTGCCGAGTCAGGCTGGTTTGATAGAGCCAAGTGGCTCCTGCAATCTGCCAGCCAGAAGATGGGCAGGTCAGTTTTACTTCCAGGGAAAAGGGACGTAGTCTGTGTTTGGGGGCCTGTGGCTGGGAGTGGCCGGCTGCCACCTGAAAATCCACGATACGCAGGATGGTTCCCAGATGAAAGGTGGCACCAGTGCCGAGTCGGGCTGGTTTGATAGAGCCAAGTGGCTCCTGTAATCTGCCAGCCAGAAGATGGGCGGGTGAGTTTTTTGCCAAATAAAAGGGCCGTGGTTTGTGTTGGGGGCCTGTGGCTGGGAGTGGCCGGCTGCCTCCTGAAAATCCACGATACGCAGGATGGTTCCCAAATGAAAATTGGCACCAGTGCCGAGTCGGGCTGGTTTGATAGAGCCAAGTGGCTCCTGCAATCTGGCAGCCAGAAGATGGGCAGGTCAGTTTTACTTCCAGGGAAAAGGGCCGTGGTTTGTTTTCCGGGGCCTGTGGCTGGGAACGGCCGCCTGGCTTCTTAAAATCCACGCCGCGCAGGATGGTTCCCAGACCCAAGTTGGAACCACTGCCAAGTCGGGCTGGTTTGATAGAGTCATGTGGCCCCTGCAATCTGCAAGCCAGAAGATGGGCAGGTCAGTTTTACTTCCAGGAAAAAGGGCCGTAGTTTGTGTTTGGGGCCCTGTGGCTGGGAGTGGCCGGCTGGCTCCTAAAAATCCACGATACGCAGGATGGTTCCCAGTTGAAAGGTGGCACCAGTGCCGAGTCGGGCTGTTTTGATAGAGCCAAGTGGCTCCTGCAATCTGCCAGCCAGAAGATGGGCAGGTCAGTTTTACTTCCAGGGAAAAGGGCCGTAGTTTGTCTTAGGGGGCCTGTGGCTGGGAGTGGCCGGCTGGCTCCTGAAAATCGAAGTTACGCAGGATGGCTCCCAAATGAAAAATTGCACCATGCCAAGTTGGGCTGGTTTGATAGTACCAAGTGGCTCCTGCAATCCGCCAGCCAGATGATGGGCAGGTGTGTTTTACTTACAGGGAAAGGGCCATAGTTTTTTTTGGCGGGCCTGTGGCTGGCAGTGGCCGGCTGGCTCCTGAAAATCCACGATACGCAGGATGGTTCCCATATGAAAGTTGGCACCAGTGCCAAGTCGGTCTGGTTTGATAGTACCAAGTGGCTCCTGCAATCTGCCAGCCAGAAGGTGGGCAGGTCAGTTTTACTTCCAGGGAAAAAGGCCGTGGTATATGTGTGGGGGCCTGAGGCTGGGAATGGCCGGCTGGCTCCTGAAAATCCACGATATGCAGGATGGCTCCCAAATGAAAAATTGCACCAGTGCCGAGTCGGGCTGGTTTGATAGTACCAAGTGGCTCCTGCAATCTGCCAGCCAGAAGATGGGCAGGTCATTTTTACTTCCAGGGAAAAGTGCCATAGTTTCTGTTTGGGGGCCTGTGGCTGGCAGTAGCCGGCTGGCTCCTGAAAATCCACGATACGCAGGATGGTTCCCAGATGAAAGGTGGCCCAAGTTCCGAGCCGGGCTGGTTTGATAGAGCCATGTGGCTCCTGCAATCTGCCAGCCAGAAGCGGGGTGGGTGAGTTTGTTTGCCAGGGAAAAAGGCCGTAGTTTTTTTTCCGGGCCTGTGGCCTGGAATGGCCGGCTGGTTCCTTAAAATCCACGCCGCGCAGGATGGTTCCCAGATGAAAGCTGGCACCAGTGCCCTGTCGGGCTGTTTTGATAGAGCCAAGTGGCTCCTGCAATCTGCCAGCCAGAAGATGGGCAGGTCAGTTTTGTTTGCCAGGGAAAAGGGCCGTGGTTTGTGTTGGGGGCCTGTGGCTGGGAGTGGCCGGCTGGCTCCTGAAAATCCCCGATACGCAGGATGGTTCCCAGACCCAAGGTGGCACCAGTGCCGAGTCGGGCTGGTTTTATAGAACCAAGTGGCTCCTGCAATCTGCCAGCCAGAAGATGGGCAGGCCAGTTTTACTTCCAGGGAAAAGGGCCGTAGTTTGTATTTGGGGGCCTGTGGCTTGGAGTGGCCGGCTGGCTCCTGAAAATCCACGATACGCAAGATGCCTCCCAAATGAAAAATGGCACCAGTGCCAAGTCGGGCTGGTTTGATAGTACCAAGTGGCTCCTGCAATCCGCCAGCCAGAAGATGGGCAGGCCTGTTTTACTTACAGGGAAAGGGCATTAGTTTTTTTTTGGGGGCCTGTGGCTGGGAGTGGCCGGCTGGCTCCTGAAAATCCACGATACGCAGGATGGTTCCCATATGAAAGTTGGCACCGGTGCCGAGTCGGGCTGGTTTGATAGTACCAAGTGTCTCCTGCAATCTGCCAGCCAGAAGCGGGGTGGGTGAGGTTTTTTTGCCAGGGAAAAGGGCCGTGGTTTGTTTTTGGAGGCCAGTGGCCTGTAATGTCCGGCTGGCTCCTTAAGATCCACACCGCGCAGGATGATTCCCTGACACAAGGGCGCACCATTGCCGAGTCGGGTTGGATTGATAGAGCCAAGTGGCTCCTGCAATCTGCCAGCCAGAAGATGGGCAGGTCAGTTTTACTTCCAGGGAAAAGGGCCGTAGATTGTGTTTGGGGGCCTGTGGCTGGGAGTGGCCTGCTGGCTGCTGAAAATCCACGATACGCAGGATGGCTCCCAAATGAAAAATTGCACCAGTGCCAAGTCGGGCTGGTTTGATAGTACCAAGTGGCTCCTGCAATCTGCCAGCCAGAAGATGGACAGGTCAGTTTTATTTCCGGGGAAGAGGGCCGGTAGTTTGTGTTTGGGGGCCTGAGGCTGGGAGTGGCCGGCTTGCTCCTTTAAATGCACGATATTCAGGATGATTGCCAGACCCAAGTTGGCACCACTGCCAAGTCAGACTGGTTTGATTGAGCCATGTGGCTCCTGCAAACTGCCAGCCAGAAGATGGGCAGGTCAGTTTTACTTCCAGGGAAAAGGGCCGTAGTTTGTGTTTGGGGGCCTGTGGCTGGGAGTGGCCGGGTGGCTCCTGAAAATCGACGATACGCAAGATGCCTCCCAAATGAAAAATGGCACCAGTGCCAAGTCGGTCTGGTTTGATAGTACCAAGTGGCTCCTGCAATCTGCCAGGCAGAAGGTGGGCAGGTCAGTTTCACTTCCAGGGAAAAGGGCCGTGGTATATGTTTGGGGGCCTGTGGCTGGGAGTGGCCGGCTGGCTCCTGAAAATCCACGTCGCGCAGGATGTTTCCCAGACCCAAGGTGGCACCAGTGCCGAGTCGGGCTGGTTTGATAGAGCCATGTGGCTCCTGCAATCTGCCAGCCAGAAGATGGGCAGGTCAGTTTTACTTCCAGGGAAAAGGGCCGTAGTTTGTGTTTGGGGGCCTGTGGCTGGGAGTGGCCGTCTGGCTCCTGAAAATCCATGCCGCGCAGGATGGTTCCCAAATGAAAAAAATGGCACCAGTGCCAAGTCGGGCTGGTTTGATAGTACTGCGTGGCTCCTGCAATCTGACAGCCAGAAGATGGGCATGTCTGTTTTACTTCCAGGGAAAAGGGCCGCAGTTTGTGTTTGGGGCCCTGAGGCTGGGAATGGCCGGCTGGCTCCTTAAAATCCACGCCGCGCATGATGGTTCCCAGACCTAAGGTGGCACCAGTGCCGAGTTGGGCTGGTGTGATAGAGCCATGTGGCTCCTGCAATCTGTCAGCCAGAAGCGGTGTCACTGAGTTTGGTTTGCCAGGGAAAAAGGCCGTGGTTTTTTTTCCGGGGCCTGTGGCCTTGAATGGCCGGCTGGTTCCTTAAAATCCACGCCGCGCAGGATGGTTCCCAGATGAAAGGTGGCACCAGTGCCGAGTCGGGCTGGTTTGATAGAGCCAAGTGTCTCCTGCAATCTGCCAGCCAGAAGATGGACAGGTCAGTTTTACTTCCGGGGAAGAGGGCCGGTAGTTTGTGTTTGGGGGCCTGAGGCTGGGAGTGGCCGGCTGGCTCCTGAAAATGCACGATTCTCAGGATGATTCCCAGACCAAAGTTGGCACCACTGCCAAGTCGGGCTGGTTTGATAGAGCCAAGTGTCTCCTGCAATCTGCCAGCCAGGAGCGGGGTGGGTGAGTTTTGTTTGCCAGGGAAAAGGGCCGTGGTTTGTTTTCGGGAGCCTGTGACTCGGAATGACCTGCTGGCTCCTGAAAATCCACGATACGCAGGATGGTTCCCAGATGAAAGGTGGCACCAGTGCCGAGTCGGGCTGGTTTGATAGAGCCATGTGGCTCCTGCAATCTGCCAGCCAGAAGCGGGGTTGGTGAGTTTTTTTTGCCAAGGAAAAGGCCCACCGTTTGTGTTTGGGGGCCTGTGGCTGGGAGTGGCCGGCAGGCTCCTGAAAATCCACCATACGCAGGATGGTTCCCAGATGAAAGGTGGCACCAGTGCCAAGTCGGGCTGGTTTGATAGTACCAAGTGGCTCCTGCAATCTGCCAGCCAGAAACGGGGCGGGTGAGTTTTGTTTGCCAAGGAAAAGGGCCGTGGTTTGTGTTGGGGGCCTGTGGCTGGGAATGGCCTGCTGGCTCCTGAAAATCCACGATACGCAGGATGGTTCCCAGATTAAAGGTGGCACCACTGCCAAGTCGGGCTGGTTTGATAGAGCCAAGTGGCTCCTGCAATCTGCCAGCCAGATGCGGGGTGGGTGAGTTTAGTTTGCCTGGGAAAAGGGCCGTAGTTTGAGTTTGGGGGCCTGAGGCTGGGGATGGCCGGCTGGCTCCTGAAAATCCACGCCGCGCAGGATGGTTTCCAGATGAATGGTGGCACCAATACCATGTCGTGTATTACCATGTGACTCCTGCAATCTGCCATCCAGAAGCGTGGCAGCTGAGTTTTTTTTCAGGGAAAAGGGCCGTCGTTTGTGTTTGGGGTACTGTAGCTGGTAGGGGCTGCTGGCTCCTGAAAATCCACGAGACGCAGGATGGTTTCCAGACCCGTGCTGGCTCCAGTGCAATGTCGGCCTGATTTGACTGCGTCAAATATCCCCTGCGTTGCTCAGTTCAAAGAAATCTTGTGTCCTAATGTTCTCACAGAAGACTGTTAAAATTTGTCTATTTTTCTGGATTTGTTTTGTTCTTTTTTCTCTACCTTCTACTTCTCTCCACTCTCTGAGAACTTTGACCATTATGTAAGTTGGCCTAATGTAAAATTCTCGTAGTAAAGTAAGAGAAGCCAGTAAAGAAAGGCAAATTTGTTAATTGGAGGTGGAAAGAGGGAGGCCAACGAAAGAAAACAAAGGAACAATAATAATGAAATGCTCCCCTGTCTTCTGTGAAAAGTAGAGGCGCAGACAAGAAAGAGCAAGTGCAAAATTCTCACTAGAGAAACGCACTTTATCTGACTAAAGTAATTTCCGGTGCATTTCTTGCGTTTTTCTCATGCCAAACATATTAATCATTGAAGGTGTCCCTTTCCTCTTTCTGGAATACAGCTAGGAAGATGGCTGTGTCATTGCTGACAAGCTGCTATTCTCAGAGGTGTCCAGCTGAAAGTCCTAGATCAATGGATTTCCTCTGTCACTTTGATATGGCATGACTTACAGTTTCAGCAACTGAACTTGCCAGCCTTACAATTCTTTGCCCCTTGAATGGTCAGATAGGCTCCTTGGCAACTGGCATTTGTAAGGACACGAAACTATGCAGAATTTGTACCATGAGATGATGCCAAATGAGTCACGCCGGTAGATTAACTAGGACATGCAAGGCATGAGAGCACAAGAAGAGACTACACAAGAAGACAGTACAATCTCCTTTTTTCTGAAACACTGTAGAGATCAAATTGAACACAAATCCTCCTGGGCTAGTTCTTGCAAAAGCCTAGGAGTTCTTTTTGTGTTCACACGCCTGGAATATTTAGCTTTGGATCACAGCATTCTGCAGATGACAAAACGAGGCCTTTAAGTCACATCCAGTATGAAGCAGCATGAAAGAAGAAAGCAGCTGAGAGTGCCAACCCTGCTAGGTAATCTCAGTATTGGTCTTGACATTAGCAGAAATTTGAAATGAGTCTCTGAAAATGACAAAGGAGGCTGAAGAAAAGGGAGCGATGACTCCTCTTGCATAGTGTTTCCTAACAGGGATCTTCAAAATGGAAAGATTGTATCATCCTTTCAACTGAAGGAAGGTATGAAAACAACAGGAAGGAAACGGCATCACATGCTAGAAAGACTAGGAAAGAAGTACACTGGGCAGTGTACTTCTAGACAGAAAGGCCACTGATGGAAAACCAACTAAACTGGCACCAATGCAGCAGCATTGGACTAAAGCCAGAAATGTCCAGCGCTTCACTCTCTGCCGTTCCATTCAGATGCACACAGCAGCTCTGCAACAGTCCTACTGATCATCTCCTTGGCGAACTTGGAGTTGAGGGTCCGTGGTGAAGCAGAGTCCCCAGCAAGATGCAAAGGAGAGCTGCTTTCTTGCAACTTTGCCTTTATCAGTTCCATAGCTTTAAGCCATAACAAACACCATTCAACCAACCACCATACACCAGGCTTTGAACACACGACCGTTCTAGAACTTGTTGATCTACCTCTAATTCAGCTGCCTCACCTTCCCACAGTCCTTTTCTACTTAGCCAATGGAATGGGCCTCAGCCCAAGGCCTTCCTTTTGTAAGCTTCTAGCTAGATGCAGCAGCAAGCCACTACTTTCTTCTGTGCCAAGACTTCAGGTAGACGATTTGCATCTGCCCTTCCAGTGAAACCTAACGGGGAGAGAAAAGCCTCTCACAGATGTTCAGTCATTCCATTAGCTACACAGGCCAAATCAAAAGAAAAGCCAGCTATGGGTTTGTGTACTTGCTCCTACACAACACCCGCTGCCCTCTGACAATCAACTAGCAGAGAACCAGCAAAACTGAGACTTGAGGCAAACAACCCTTTGAAGGGAATAATGATGTCAGCAATTAAGACAACACATTTCCAGGCCACCGAGATGCTTGAAATGTCAGCAAAGGCTGGAGACCAAAGGCTGAACTAATAGGGAAAGGGTAAAAGAATCCCAAGAAAAACATGACCGAAGGTTAAAACAATTCCAAGAAAAACATAGGCAACTGACCTGTGGAAGCCTTCAGGAAATCAGTGGCCGCTGATTTACATAGGCCATTCAAGTTAGTTGACCCGTGCACCTTCCACCCCTTTTTCACCTTTCGGCACCATAGGGTGAATTGTGAGCATGAAATCACAATTCCTTGGAATCTCTTCTTAACTTGACGAGAGAAATTCAGCAACTGAAGTACCTGTTACTGATGTGATACCCAGGAACACCGAGTTGACACATTTCATTTTGTTCAAACACAGCTAGCAAATCTAAGGGCACAAGGCTGGCTTCTTTTCATGACAATTTTTCTGTTTTACAACCTGCTCTGATCCTGGTGAAACTTTTTCATTAGCTTCTCTCTAAAAGCAAAAAGTCCAGTTCACTGTCCCATCCTACTGCTGCAAGTAAACCATTTGTATTGCCAAGACCAAAAACGGAATTGGAAGGTACAGAGACGCCCGGAGCTATGAGCAGATACGGGGCACATTTCGGTAGAAGCCGCCGTCTGCAGTGCACTGTGACCAGCACAATCGCCTTTGCGCGAAGAAGCCGCTTCTTCGCCTCTGGAAGCCGGAGAGAGCGGCTACCTCTGAAAGCTGAAGAATGAAGCTGCACATCACTGGGATAGTGTGCGCAGCTTGCAAACAGATAGAACACAGTACCTTACCACTTTCCTACCTTTTCCAAACATATGAATATTGGGTTGGAAGGTGTTTTTTAACAACTTTATTTTCTTCGTGCAAAACACTCAGCAGAGCTCTCTGCAACATGTAAAACACCATGAGAGATGTTTTCTGTGCAGGCACAGTTTCTCATTACCAGACATAGTGGAAAAGCGTTTTGCAGTGATGTACACCACAAAAGTCCCGAAAGAAGAAGGTACGGATGTCCCCGGAGCTAAGCGCCGGTCCCGGGCACATTTCGGAAGAAGCCGCCGCACTGGAGTGCACTGTGACCGGCACAATCGCCTTTGCGCGAAGAAGCCGCCTCTTCGTCTCCGGGGGCCGGAGTGAGCGGCTGCTTCGGAAAGGTGGGAATGAAGCTGCACAACACTGGGATAGTGTGCGCAGCTTGCAAACTGATAGAAAACAGTACCTTACCACTTTCCTACCTTTTCCAAACATATGAATATTCGGTTAGAAGGTGTTTTCAACAACTTTATTTTCTTCGTGCAAAACACTCAGCAGAGCTCTCTGCAACATGTAAAACATGATGGGAGATGTTTTCTGTGCAGGCACAGTTTCTACTTGCCAGACATAGTGGAAATGCTTTTAGTAGTGATGTAGAACACAAGAGACGCTAAAGTCGAAATACAGAGTTCCCCGGAGCTAAGCGCCGGGCCCGGGCGCATTTCGGAAGAAGCCGCCGCACTGGAGTGCACTGTGACCGGCACAATCGCCTTTGCGCGAAGTCGATTCTTCGCCTCCCGGAGCCGGAGAGAGCGGCTGCTTTCAAAAGGTGAAGAATGAAGCTGCACATCACTGGGATAGTGTGCGCAGCTTGCAAACTGATAAAAAACAGTACTATACCACTCCTACCTTTTCCAAACACATGAACATTCGATTGGAAGGTGTTTTGGAAAACTTTCTTTTTCTTCGTGCAAAACACTCAGCAGAGCTCTCTGCAACATGTAAAACACCATGAGAGATGTTTTCTGTGCAGGCACAGTTTCTCATTACCAGACATAGTGGAAAAGCGTTTTGCAGTGATGTAGACCACAAAAGTCCCGAAAGAAGCAGGTACGGATGTCCCCGGAGCTAAGCGCCGGTCCCGGGCACATTTCGGAAGAAGCCGCCGCACTGGAGTGCACTGTGACCGGCACAATCGCCTTTGCGCAAAGAAGCCGCCTCTTCGTCTCCGGGGGCCGGAGTGAGCGGCTGCTTCGGAAAGGTGGGAATGAAGCTGCACAACACTGGGATAGTGTGCGCAGCTTGCAAACTGATAGAAAACAGTACCTTACCACTTTCCTACCTTTTCCAAACATATGAATATTCGGTTGGAAGGTGTTTTTTAACAACTTTATTTTCTTCGTGCAAAACACTCAGCAGAGCTCTCTGCAACATGTAAAACATGATGGGAGATGTTTTCTGTGCAGGCACAGTTTCTACTTGCCAGACATAGTGGAAATGCTTTTAGTAGTGATGTAGAACACAAGAGACGCTAAAGTCGAAATACAGAGTTCCCCGGAGCTAAGCGCCGGGCCCGGGCGCATTTCGGAAGAAGCCGCCGCACTGGAGTGCACTGTGACCGGCACAATCGCCTTTGCGCGAAGAAGCCGATTCTTCGCCTCCGGGAGCCGGAGAGAGCGGCTGCTTTCAAAAGGTGAAGAATGAAGCTGCACATCACTGGGATAGTGTGCGCAGCTTGCAAACTGATAAAAAACAGTACTATACCACTCCTACATTTTCCAAACACATGAACATTCGATTGGAAGGTGTTTTGGAAAACTTTCTTTTTCTTCGTGCAAAACACTCAGCAGAGCTCTCTGCAACATGTAAAATACCATGAGAGATGTTTTCTGTGCAGGCACAGTTTCTCATTACCAGACATAGTGGAAAAGCGTTTTGCAGTGATGTAGACCACAAAAGTCCCGAAAGAAGCAGGTACGGATGTCCCCGGAGCTAAGCGCCGGTCCCGGGCACATTTCGGAAGAAGCCGCCGCACTGGAGTGCACTGTGACCGGCACAATCGCCTTTGCGCGAAGAAGCCGCTTCCTTGCCTCCGCGAACCAGACAGAGCGGCTGCTTCGGAAAGGAGGAGAATGAAGCTGCACAACACGGGGATAGTGTGCGCAGTTTGCAAACTGATAGAAAACAGTACCTTACCACTTTCCTACCTTTTCCAAACATATGAATATTCGGTTGGAAAGTGTTTTGGAAAACTTTTTTTTCTTCGTGCAAAACACTCAGCAGAGCTCTCTGCAACATGTAAAACACCATGAGAGATGTTTTCTGTGCAGGCACAGTTTCTCATTACCAGACATAGTGGAAAAGCGTTTTGCAGTGATGTAGATCACAAAAGACGCTAAAGACGAAATATGGAGCTCCCCGGAGCTAAGCGCCGGTCCCGGGCACATTTCGGAAGAAGCCGCCGCACCGGAGTGCACTGTGACCGGCACAATCGCCTTTGCGCGAAGAAGCCGATTCTTCGCCTCCGGCAGCCGGACAGAGCGGCTGCTTCGGAAAGGTGGAAATGAAGCTGCACAACACGGGGATAGTGTGAGCAGTTTGCAAACTGATAAAAAACACTACCTTACCACTTTCCTACCTTTTCCAAACACATGAATATTTGATTGGAAAGTGTTTTGGACAACTTTATTCTTCTTCTTGCAAAATATTCTGCAGAGGTCTCTAAACAAGTAAAACACGATGGGAGATGTTTTCTGTGCTGGCACAGTTTCTCATTACCAGACATAGTGGAAAAGCGTTTTGCAGTGATGTAGACCACAAAAGTCCCGAAAGAAGAAGGTACGGATGTCCCCGGAGGTAAGCGCCGGTCCCGGGCACATTTCGGAAGAAGCCGCCGCACTGGAGTGCACTGTGACCGGCACAATCGCCTTTGCGCGAAGAAGCCGCTTCCTTGCCTCCGCGAACCAGACAGAGCGGCTGCTTCGGAAAGGTGGAAATGAAGGTGCACAACACGGGGATAGTGTGCGCAGCTTGCAAACTGATAGAAAACAGTACCTTACCACTCTCCTACCTTTTCCAAACACATGAACATTCGATTGGAAGGTGTTTTGGAAAACTTTCTTTTTCTTCGTGCAAAACACTCAGCAGAGCTCTCTGCAACATGTAAAACACCACGGGAGATATTTTCTGTGCAGGCACAGTTTCTCCTTGCCAGACATAGTGGAAAAGCTTTTTGCAGTGATGTAGACCACAAAAGTCCCGAAAGAAGAAGGTACGGATGTCCCCGGAGGTAAGCGCCGGTCCCGGGCACATTTCGGAAGAAGCCGCCGCACTTTAGAGCATTGGCGCCGGTACAATCCCATTTGCTCGACGAAACCTCGTCTTCGCCTCCGGAAGCCGTAGTGAGCAGTAGCTTCGGAAAGGTGAGAATGAAGCTGCACAACACTGGGATAGTGTGCGCAGCTTGCAAACTGATAGAAAACAGTACCTTACAACTCTCCTAGCTTTTCCAAACACATGAACATTCGGTTGGAAGGTGTTTTGGACATCTTTCTTTTTCTTCCTGCAAAACACTCAGCAGACTTCTCTGCAACATGTACAACACCATGGGAGATGTTTTCAGCCCTGACCCAGATTCTCCTTGCCAGACATAGTGGAAAAACTTTTTGCGAGGTTGGAGAGGACAAGAAACGCTAAAGACGAAAGTATGGAGTTTTCCGTAGCTAAGAATGCATGAAAGCAAAAGACTGCCCTCTTCAAAAATGGCAATTAGGAGGACTCGGAAAAGTACAAATCAGCCAGCCTCTTTTTTATCCCCATGAAGTTGATGGGGCAGCTATTCCTGAAAGCCTTGCCTGGCATATGAAGGAGGACAAAGCAATGTACTCGGCGTGGATTTTCCTGGGGAATTTCATGCTGAACAACTTTTTCAACACCTCTGATGAATCAACTTGACTGGTAGATGAAGGGAATATTGTCTGCGTGGCCTTCAGGGAGGTTTTTACATTTATCTACATGGCTGCACACATACATACGGGAAGCAATAATGCAAAAGGGAGGGAACCAGTGTCTTTTAAGTGATGCTGAGTGAAAAGACAAGAGGCAGTGGGCACACACTGAAATACAGGAGATTGCCTATGAACATCACCAAATGATGTTTTACTGTGACGGTGACTGAACCGCGGCACAGACTGCCCAGAAAGCTTCTGAAGCCTGGATCTTAGAAGACATTAAAAGTACACCCAGATAGAATCCCGGGCAAGAGGCTCTAGGTATCCTGCTTTAACAGAGGGGTTGGGCCTGGTGAGCCCCACTGAGCCCTACCACTCTCATTCATTCTGTGTAGTGAATTCTCTTCGAGATGCATTTCAAGCACTGGCATGACAAAGTTCTGTGCAGACAGAGATCCAAATGGACATGGGATCCATGTTCCTTAAGCAGTGTTCAAGAAGAATGTAAAACTCTGGGACAAGTGTCTCTTCCCTAACTGAATCCCTTTCATGGGAAAATTCCCAGCTATAGAAAGATCTTCTGATACGCATGCTTAGGACTGACACTGGCTGAGGAAATTTCCCCCTATGTGTATCTAAGACCAGTTAGGATCATCACCCAAGACTTGTCAACATAGTCACAGAATGTCTATTGTAAAGAAGTGACAACTTCCATCAGAATGGCAAATATTGGTCCACAAAATGGATTAATGAATGGGAATTAATGACTTGGGTTAAAAAGAAAAATAAAGAGTTGGTCTTTATTTAATAATTTCGTTGCAATATTGATATGGGAAGAAAAAGACCTCAATCCTGGACTTTCTCAACTCTAAGAAAGATTTTAAAAATTTCTTCTAGAAATCGATTATTATGACGAGATTATTCAAACAATTTTAGTCGGTAAAAAAGTCCCAGATTTGTCTAGTTTTGTTTCCAGGGAAAAGGGCTGTGGTTTGTGTTTCCGGGCCTGGGGCTGGGAGTGGCCGGCTGGCTCCTGAAAATCCTCGATACGCAGGGTGGTTCCCAGATAAAAGGTGGCACCAGTGCCAAGTCGTGATGGTTTGATAATACAGAGTAGCTCCTGCAATCTGCCAGCAAGAAGCGGGGCGGCTGAATTTTGTTTCCAGGGAATGGGGTGGTGGTTTCTGTTTGGGGGCCAGTGGCAGGCAGTGGCAGGCTGGCTCCTTAAAATCCACGATACGCAAGATGCTTCCAAAAGAAAGGTGGCACAAGTGCCGAGTCGGGCTGGTTTGATAGAGCCAAGTGTCTCCTGCAATCTGCCAGCCAGAAGCGGGGTGGGTGAGTTTTGTTTGCCAGGGAAAAGGGCCATGGTTTGTTTTCCGGGGCCTGTGGCCAAGAATGGCTGGCTGGCTCCTCAAAATCCACGCTGCGCCGGATGGTTCCCAGACCCAAGGGGGCAGCAGTGCCGAGTCAGGCTGGTTTGATAGAGCCAAGTGGCTCCTGCAATCTGCCAGCCAGAAGATGGGCAGGTCAGTTTTACTTCCAGGGAAAAGGGACGTAGTCTGTGTTTGGGGGCCTGTGGCTGGGAGTGGCCGGCTGCCACCTGAAAATCCACGATACGCAGGATGGTTCCCAGATGAAAGGTGGCACCAGTGCCGAGTCGGGCTGGTTTGATAGAGCCAAGTGGCTCCTGTAATCTGCCAGCCAGAAGATGGGCGGGTGAGTTTTTTGCCAAATAAAAGGGCCGTGGTTTGTGTTGGGGGCCTGTGGCTGGGAGTGGCCGGCTGCCTCCTGAAAATCCACGATACGCAGGATGGTTCCCAAATGAAAATTGGCACCAGTGCCGAGTCGGGCTGGTTTGATAGAGCCAAGTGGCTCCTGCAATCTGGCAGCCAGAAGATGGGCAGGTCAGTTTTACTTCCAGGGAAAAGGGCCGTGGTTTGTTTTCCGGGGCCTGTGGCTGGGAACGGCCGCCTGGCTTCTTAAAATCCACGCCGCGCAGGATGGTTCCCAGACCCAAGTTGGAACCACTGCCAAGTCGGGCTGGTTTGATAGAGTCATGTGGCCCCTGCAATCTGCAAGCCAGAAGATGGGCAGGTCAGTTTTACTTCCAGGAAAAAGGGCCGTAGTTTGTGTTTGGGGCCCTGTGGCTGGGAGTGGCCGGCTGGCTCCTAAAAATCCACGATACGCAGGATGGTTCCCAGTTGAAAGGTGGCACCAGTGCCGAGTCGGGCTGTTTTGATAGAGCCAAGTGGCTCCTGCAATCTGCCAGCCAGAAGATGGGCAGGTCAGTTTTACTTCCAGGGAAAAGGGCCGTAGTTTGTCTTAGGGGGCCTGTGGCTGGGAGTGGCCGGCTGGCTCCTGAAAATCGAAGTTACGCAGGATGGCTCCCAAATGAAAAATTGCACCATGCCAAGTTGGGCTGGTTTGATAGTACCAAGTGGCTCCTGCAATCCGCCAGCCAGATGATGGGCAGGTGTGTTTTACTTACAGGGAAAGGGCCATAGTTTTTTTTGGCGGGCCTGTGGCTGGCAGTGGCCGGCTGGCTCCTGAAAATCCACGATACGCAGGATGGTTCCCATATGAAAGTTGGCACCAGTGCCAAGTCGGTCTGGTTTGATAGTACCAAGTGGCTCCTGCAATCTGCCAGCCAGAAGGTGGGCAGGTCAGTTTTACTTCCAGGGAAAAAGGCCGTGGTATATGTGTGGGGGCCTGAGGCTGGGAATGGCCGGCTGGCTCCTGAAAATCCACGATATGCAGGATGGCTCCCAAATGAAAAATTGCACCAGTGCCGAGTCGGGCTGGTTTGATAGTACCAAGTGGCTCCTGCAATCTGCCAGCCAGAAGATGGGCAGGTCATTTTTACTTCCAGGGAAAAGTGCCATAGTTTCTGTTTGGGGGCCTGTGGCTGGCAGTAGCCGGCTGGCTCCTGAAAATCCACGATACGCAGGATGGTTCCCAGATGAAAGGTGGCCCAAGTTCCGAGCCGGGCTGGTTTGATAGAGCCATGTGGCTCCTGCAATCTGCCAGCCAGAAGCGGGGTGGGTGAGTTTGTTTGCCAGGGAAAAAGGCCGTAGTTTTTTTTCCGGGCCTGTGGCCTGGAATGGCCGGCTGGTTCCTTAAAATCCACGCCGCGCAGGATGGTTCCCAGATGAAAGCTGGCACCAGTGCCCTGTCGGGCTGTTTTGATAGAGCCAAGTGGCTCCTGCAATCTGCCAGCCAGAAGATGGGCAGGTCAGTTTTGTTTGCCAGGGAAAAGGGCCGTGGTTTGTGTTGGGGGCCTGTGGCTGGGAGTGGCCGGCTGGCTCCTGAAAATCCCCGATACGCAGGATGGTTCCCAGACCCAAGGTGGCACCAGTGCCGAGTCGGGCTGGTTTTATAGAACCAAGTGGCTCCTGCAATCTGCCAGCCAGAAGATGGGCAGGCCAGTTTTACTTCCAGGGAAAAGGGCCGTAGTTTGTATTTGGGGGCCTGTGGCTTGGAGTGGCCGGCTGGCTCCTGAAAATCCACGATACGCAGGATGGTTCCCATATGAAAGTTGGCACCGGTGCCGAGTCGGGCTGGTTTGATAGTACCAAGTGTCTCCTGCAATCTGCCAGCCAGAAGCGGGGTGGGTGAGGTTTTTTTGCCAGGGAAAAGGGCCGTGGTTTGTTTTTGGAGGCCAGTGGCCTGTAATGTCCGGCTGGCTCCTTAAGATCCACACCGCGCAGGATGATTCCCTGACACAAGGGCGCACCATTGCCGAGTCGGGTTGGATTGATAGAGCCAAGTGGCTCCTGCAATCTGCCAGCCAGAAGATGGGCAGGTCAGTTTTACTTCCAGGGAAAAGGGCCGTAGATTGTGTTTGGGGGCCTGTGGCTGGGAGTGGCCTGCTGGCTGCTGAAAATCCACGATACGCAGGATGGCTCCCAAATGAAAAATTGCACCAGTGCCAAGTCGGGCTGGTTTGATAGTACCAAGTGGCTCCTGCAATCTGCCAGCCAGAAGATGGACAGGTCAGTTTTATTTCCGGGGAAGAGGGCCGGTAGTTTGTGTTTGGGGGCCTGAGGCTGGGAGTGGCCGGCTTGCTCCTTTAAATGCACGATATTCAGGATGATTGCCAGACCCAAGTTGGCACCACTGCCAAGTCAGACTGGTTTGATTGAGCCATGTGGCTCCTGCAATCTGCCAGCCAGAAGATGGGCAGGTCAGTTTTACTTCCAGGGAAAAGGGCCGTAGTTTGTGTTTGGGGGCCTGTGGCTGGGAGTGGCCGGGTGGCTCCTGAAAATCGACGATACGCAAGATGCCTCCCAAATGAAAAATGGCACCAGTGCCAAGTCGGTCTGGTTTGATAGTACCAAGTGGCTCCTGCAATCTGCCAGCCAGAAGGTGGGCAGGTCAGTTTCACTTCCAGGGAAAAGGGCCGTGGTATATGTTTGGGGGCCTGTGGCTGGGAGTGGCCGGCTGGCTCCTGAAAATCCACGTCGCGCAGGATGTTTCCCAGACCCAAGGTGGCACCAGTGCCGAGTCGGGCTGGTTTGATAGAGCCATGTGGCTCCTGCAATCTGCCAGCCAGAAGATGGGCAGGTCAGTTTTACTTCCAGGGAAAAGGGCCGTAGTTTGTGTTTGGGGGCCTGTGGCTGGGAGTGGCCGTCTGGCTCCTGAAAATCCATGCCGCGCTGGATGGTTCCCAAATGAAAAAAATGGCACCAGTGCCAAGTCGGGCTGGTTTGATAGTACCGCGTGGCTCCTGCAATCTGACAGCCAGAAGATGGGCATGTCTGTTTTACTTCCAGGGAAAAGGGCCGCAGTTTGTGTTTGGGGCCCTGAGGCTGGGAATGGCCGGCTGGCTCCTTAAAATCCACGCCGCGCATGATGGTTCCCAGACCTAAGGTGGCACCAGTGCCGAGTTGGGCTGGTGTGATAGAGCCATGTGGCTCCTGCAATCTGTCAGCCAGAAGCGGTGTCACTGAGTTTGGTTTGCCAGGGAAAAAGGCCGTGGTTTTTTTTCCGGGGCCTGTGGCCTTGAATGGCCGGCTGGTTCCTTAAAATCCACGCCGCGCAGGATGGTTCCCAGATGAAAGGTGGCACCAGTGCCGAGTCGGGCTGGTTTGATAGAGCTAAGTGGCTCCTGCAATCTGCCAGCCAGAAGATGGACAGGTCAGTTTTTCTTCCGGGGAAGAGGGCCGGTAGTTTGTGTTTGGGGGCCTGAGGCTGGGAGTGGCCGGCTGGCTCCTGAAAATGCACGATTCTCAGGATGATTCCCAGACCAAAGTTGGCACCACTGCCAAGTCGGGCTGGTTTGATAGAGCCAAGTGTCTCCTGCAATCTGCCAGCCAGGAGCGGGGTGGGTGAGTTTTGTTTGCCAGGGAAAAGGGCCGTGGTTTGTTTTCGGGAGCCTGTGACTCGGAATGACCTGCTGGCTCCTGAAAATCCACGATACGCAGGATGGTTCCCAGATGAAAGGTGGCACCAGTGCCGAGTCGGGCTGGTTTGATAGAGCCATGTGGCTCCTGCAATCTGCCAGCCAGAAGCGGGGTTGGTGAGTTTTTTTTGCCAAGGAAAAGGCCCACCGTTTGTGTTTGGGGGCCTGTGGCTGGGAGTGGCCGGCAGGCTCCTGAAAATCCACCATACGCAGGATGGTTCCCAGATGAAAGGTGGCACCAGTGCCAAGTCGGGCTGGTTTGATAGTACCAAGTGGCTCCTGCAATCTGCCAGCCAGAAACGGGGCGGGTGAGTTTTGTTTGCCAAGGAAAAGGGCCGTGGTTTGTGTTGGGGGCCTGTGGCTGGGAATGGCCTGCTGGCTCCTGAAAATCCACGATACGCAGGATGGTTCCCAGATTAAAGGTGGCACCACTGCCAAGTCGGGCTGGTTTGATAGAGCCAAGTGGCTCCTGCAATCTGCCAGCCAGATGCGGGGTGGGTGAGTTTAGTTTGCCTGGGAAAAGGGCCGTAGTTTGAGTTTGGGGGCCTGAGGCTGGGGATGGCCGGCTGGCTCCTGAAAATCCACGCCGCGCAGGATGGTTTCCAGATGAATGGTGGCACCAATACCATGTCGTGTATTACCATGTGACTCCTGCAATCTGCCATCCAGAAGCGTGGCAGCTGAGTTTTTTTTCAGGGAAAAGGGCCGTCGTTTGTGTTTGGGGTACTGTAGCTGGTAGGGGCTGCTGGCTCCTGAAAATCCACGAGACGCAGGATGGTTTCCAGACCCGTGCTGGCTCCAGTGCAATGTCGGCCTGATTTGACTGCGTCAAATATCCCCTGCGTTGCTCAGTTCAAAGAAATCTTGTGTCCTAATGTTCTCACAGAAGACTGTTAAAATTTGTCTATTTTTCTGGATTTGTTTTGTTCTTTTTTCTCTACCTTCTACTTCTCTCCACTCTCTGAGAACTTTGACCATTATGTAAGTTGGCCTAATGTAAAATTCTCGTAGTAAAGTAAGAGAAGCCAGTAAAGAAAGGCAAATTTGTTAATTGGAGGTGGAAAGAGGGAGGCCAACGAAAGAAAACAAAGGAACAATAATAATGAAATGCTCCCCTGTCTTCTGTGAAAAGTAGAGGCGCAGACAAGAAAGAGCAAGTGCAAAATTCTCACTAGAGAAACGCACTTTATCTGACTAAAGTAATTTCCGGTGCATTTCTTGCGTTTTTCTCATGCCAAACATATTAATCATTGAAGGTGTCCCTTTCCTCTTTCTGGAATACAGCTAGGAAGATGGCTGTGTCATTGCTGACAAGCTGCTATTCTCAGAGGTGTCCAGCTGAAAGTCCTAGATCAATGGATTTCCTCTGTCACTTTGATATGGCATGACTTACAGTTTCAGCAACTGAACTTGCCAGCCTTACAATTCTTTGCCCCTTGAATGGTCAGATAGGCTCCTTGGCAACTGGCATTTGTAAGGACACGAAACTATGCAGAATTTGTACCATGAGATGATGCCAAATGAGTCACGCCGGTAGATTAACTAGGACATGCAAGGCATGAGAGCACAAGAAGAGACTACACAAGAAGACAGTACAATCTCCTTTTTTCTGAAACACTGTAGAGATCAAATTGAACACAAATCCTCCTGGGCTAGTTCTTGCAAAAGCCTAGGAGTTCTTTTTGTGTTCACACGCCTGGAATATTTAGCTTTGGATCACAGCATTCTGCAGATGACAAAACGAGGCCTTTAAGTCACATCCAGTATGAAGCAGCATGAAAGAAGAAAGCAGCTGAGAGTGCCAACCCTGCTAGGTAATCTCAGTATTGGTCTTGACATTAGCAGAAATTTGAAATGAGTCTCTGAAAATGACAAAGGAGGCTGAAGAAAAGGGAGCGATGACTCCTCTTGCATAGTGTTTCCTAACAGGGATCTTCAAAATGGAAAGATTGTATCATCCTTTCAACTGAAGGAAGGTATGAAAACAACAGGAAGGAAACGGCATCACATGCTAGAAAGACTAGGAAAGAAGTACACTGGGCAGTGTACTTCTAGACAGAAAGGCCACTGATGGAAAACCAACTAAACTGGCACCAATGCAGCAGCATTGGACTAAAGCCAGAAATGTCCAGCGCTTCACTCTCTGCCGTTCCATTCAGATGCACACAGCAGCTCTGCAACAGTCCTACTGATCATCTCCTTGGCGAACTTGGAGTTGAGGGTCCGTGGTGAAGCAGAGTCCCCAGCAAGATGCAAAGGAGAGCTGCTTTCTTGCAACTTTGCCTTTATCAGTTCCATAGCTTTAAGCCATAACAAACACCATTCAACCAACCACCATACACCAGGCTTTGAACACACGACCGTTCTAGAACTTGTTGATCTACCTCTAATTCAGCTGCCTCACCTTCCCACAGTCCTTTTCTACTTAGCCAATGGAATGGGCCTCAGCCCAAGGCCTTCCTTTTGTAAGCTTCTAGCTAGATGCAGCAGCAAGCCACTACTTTCTTCTGTGCCAAGACTTCAGGTAGACGATTTGCATCTGCCCTTCCAGTGAAACCTAACGGGGAGAGAAAAGCCTCTCACAGATGTTCAGTCATTCCATTAGCTACACAGGCCAAATCAAAAGAAAAGCCAGCTATGGGTTTGTGTACTTGCTCCTACACAACACCCGCTGCCCTCTGACAATCAACTAGCAGAGAACCAGCAAAACTGAGACTTGAGGCAAACAACCCTTTGAAGGGAATAATGATGTCAGCAATTAAGACAACACATTTCCAGGCCACCGAGATGCTTGAAATGTCAGCAAAGGCTGGAGACCAAAGGCTGAACTAATAGGGAAAGGGTAAAAGAATCCCAAGAAAAACATGACCGAAGGTTAAAACAATTCCAAGAAAAACATAGGCAACTGACCTGTGGAAGCCTTCAGGAAATCAGTGGCCGCTGATTTACATAGGCCATTCAAGTTAGTTGACCCGTGCACCTTCCACCCCTTTTTCACCTTTCGGCACCATAGGGTGAATTGTGAGCATGAAATCACAATTCCTTGGAATCTCTTCTTAACTTGACGAGAGAAATTCAGCAACTGAAGTACCTGTTACTGATGTGATACCCAGGAACACCGAGTTGACACATTTCATTTTGTTCAAACACAGCTAGCAAATCTAAGGGC
This sequence comes from Zonotrichia albicollis, assembly GCF_047830755.1. Lineage (NCBI taxonomy): Eukaryota > Metazoa > Chordata > Aves > Passeriformes > Passerellidae > Zonotrichia > Zonotrichia albicollis. The sequence goes on from NC_133855.1 coordinate 3,900,568, forward strand.
ACAAGGCTGGCTTCTTTTCATGACAATTTTTCTGTTTTACAACCTGCTCTGATCCTGGTGAAACTTTTTCATTAGCTTCTCTCTAAAAGCAAAAAGTCCAGTTCACTGTCCCATCCTACTGCTGCAAGTAAACCATTTGTATTGCCAAGACCAAAAACGGAATTGGAAGGTACAGAGACGCCCGGAGCTATGAGCAGATACGGGGCACATTTCGGTAGAAGCCGCCGTCTGCAGTGCACTGTGACCAGCACAATCGCCTTTGCGCGAAGAAGCCGCTTCTTCGCCTCTGGAAGCCGGAGAGAGCGGCTACCTCTGAAAGCTGAAGAATGAAGCTGCACATCACTGGGATAGTGTGCGCAGCTTGCAAACTGATAAAAAACAGTACCTTACCACTTTCCTACCTTTTCCAAACATATGAATATTCGGTTGGAAGGTGTTTTGGAAAACTTTCTTTTTCTTCGTGCAAAACACTCAGCAGAGCTCTCTGCAACATGTAAAACACCATGAGAGATGTTTTCTGTGCAGGCACAGTTTCTCATTACCAGACATAGTGGAAAAGCGTTTTGCAGTGATGTAGACCACAAAAGTCCCGAAAGAAGAAGGTACGGATGTCCCCGGAGCTAAGCGCCGGTCCCGGGCAAATTTCGGAAGAAGCCGCCGCACTGGAGTGCACTGTGACCGGCACAATCGCCTTTGCGCGAAGAAGCCGCCTCTTCGTCTCCGGGGGCCGGAGTGAGCGGCTGCTTCGGAAAGGTGGGAATGAAGCTGCACAACACTGGGATAGTGTGCGCAGCTTGCAAACTGATAGAAAACAGTACCTTACCACTTTCCTACCTTTTCCAAACATATGAATATTCGGTTAGAAGGTGTTTTCAACAACTTTATTTTCTTCGTGCAAAACACTCAGCAGAGCTCTCTGCAACATGTAAAACATGATGGGAGATGTTTTCTGTGCAGGCACAGTTTCTACTTGCCAGACATAGTGGAAATGCTTTTAGTAGTGATGTAGAACACAAGAGACGCTAAAGTCGAAATACAGAGTTCCCCGGAGCTAAGCGCCGGGCCCGGGCGCATTTCGGAAGAAGCCGCCGCACTGGAGTGCACTGTGACCGGCACAATCGCCTTTGCGCGAAGAAGTCGATTCTTCGCCTCCCGGAGCCGGAGAGAGCGTCTGCTTTCAAAAGGTGAAGAATGAAGCTGCACATCACTGGGATAGTGTGCGCAGCTTGCAAACTGATAAAAAACAGTACCTTACCACTCCTACCTTTTCCAAACACATGAACATTCGATTGGAAGGTGTTTTGGAAAACTTTCTTTTTCTTCGTGCAAAACACTCAGCAGAGCTCTCTGCAACATGTAAAACACCATGAGAGATGTTTTCTGTGCAGGCACAGTTTCTCATTACCAGACATAGTGGAAAAGCGTTTTGCAGTGATGTAGACCACAAAAGTCCCGAAAGAAGCAGGTACGGATGTCCCCGGAGCTAAGCGCCGGTCCCGGGCACATTTCGGAAGAAGCCGCCGCACTGGAGTGCACTGTGACCGGCACAATCGCCTTTGCGCAAAGAAGCCGCCTCTTCGTCTCCGGGGGCCGGAGTGAGCGGCTGCTTCGGAAAGGTGGGAATGAAGCTGCACAACACTGGGATAGTGTGCGCAGCTTGCAAACTGATAGAAAACAGTACCTTACCACTTTCCTACCTTTTCCAAACATATGAATATTGGGTTGGAAGGTGTTTTTTAACAACTTTATTTTCTTCGTGCAAAACACTCAGCAGAGCTCTCTGCAACATGTAAAACATGATGGGAGATGTTTTCTGTGCAGGCACAGTTTCTACTTGCCAGACATAGTGGAAATGCTTTTAGTACTGATGTAGAACACAAGAGACGCTAAAGTCGAAATACAGAGTTCCCCGGAGCTAAGCGCCGGGCCCGGGCGCATTTCGGAAGAAGCCGCCGCACTGGAGTGCACTGTGACCGGCACAATCGCCTTTGCGCGAAGAAGCCGATTCTTCGCCTCCGGGAGCCGGAGAGAGCGGCTGCTTTCAAAAGGTGAAGAATGAAGCTGCACATCACTGGGATAGTGTGCGCAGCTTGCAAACTGATAAAAAACAGTACCTTACCACTCCTACCTTTTCCAAACACATGAACATTCGATTGGAAGGTGTTTTGGAAAACTTTCTTTTTCTTCGTGCAAAACACTCAGCAGAGCTCTCTGCAACATGTAAAATACCATGAGAGATGTTTTCTGTGCAGGCACAGTTTCTCATTACCAGACATAGTGGAAAAGCGTTTTGCAGTGATGTAGACCACAAAAGTCCCGAAAGAAGCAGGTACGGATGTCCCCGGAGCTAAGCGCCGGTCCCGGGCACATTTCGGAAGAAGCCGCCGCACTGGAGTGCACTGTGACCGGCACAATCGCCTTTGCGCGAAGAAGCCGCTTCCTTGCCTCCGCGAACCAGACAGAGCGGCTGCTTCGGAAAGGAGGAGAATGAAGCTGCACAACACGGGGATAGTGTGCGCAGTTTGCAAACTGATAGAAAACAGTACCTTACCACTTTCCTACCTTTTCCAAACATATGAATATTCGGTTGGAAAGTGTTTTGGAAAACTTTCTTTTTCTTCGTGCAAAACACTCAGCAGAGCTCTCTGCAACATGTAAAACACCATGAGAGATGTTTTCTGTGCAGGCACAGTTTCTCATTACCAGACATAGTGGAAAAGCGTTTTGCAGTGATGTAGACCACAAAAGTCCCGAAAGAAGAAGGTACGGATGTCCCCGGAGGTAAGCGCCGGTCCCGGGCGCATTTCGGAAGAAGCCGCCGCACTGGAGTGCACTGTGACCGGCACAATCGCCTTTGCGCAAAGAAGCCGCCTCTTCGTCTCCGGGGGCCGGAGTGAGCGGCTTCTTCGGAAAGGTGGGAATGAAGCTGCACAACACTGGGATAGTGTGCGCAGCTTGCAAACTGATAGAAAACAGTACCTTACCGCTTTCCTACCTTTTCCAAACACATGAACATTCGATTGGAAGGTCTTTTGGAAAACTTTCTTTTTCTTCGTGCAAAACACTCAGCAGAGCTCTCTGCAACATGTAAAACACCATGAGAGATGTTTTCTGTGCAGGCACAGTTTCTCATTACCAGACATAGTGGAAAAGCGTTTTGCAGTGATGTAGACCACAAAAGTCCCGAAAGAAGAAGGTACGGATGTCCCCGGAGCTAAGCGCCGGTCCCGGGCACATTTCGGCAGATGCCGCCGCACTGGAGTGCACTGTGACCGGCACAATCGCCTTTGCGCGAAGAAGCCGCTTCCTTGCCTCCGCGAACCAGACAGAGCGGCTACTTCCGAAAGGTGGAAATGAAGCTGCACAAGACTGGGATAGTGTGCGCAGTTTGCAAACTGATAGAAAACAGTACCTTACCACTTTCCTACCTTTTCCAAACATATGAATATTCGGTTGGAAGGTGTTTTGGAAAACTTTCTTTTTCTTCGTGCAAAACACTCAGCAGAGCTCTCTGCAACATGTAAAACACCATGAGAGATGTTTTCTGTGCAGGCACAGTTTCTCATTACCAGACATAGTGGAAAAGCGTTTTGCAGTGATGTAGACCACAAAAGTCCCGAAAGAAGAACGTACGCAGCTCCCCGGAGCTAAGCGCCGGTCCCGGGCACATTTCGGAAGAAGCCGCCGCACTGGAGTGCACTGTGACCGGCACAATCGCCTTTGCGCGAAGAAGCCGCTTCCTTGCCTCCGCGAACCAGACAGAGCGGCTGCTTCGGAAAGGAGGAGAATGAAGCTGCACAACACGGGGATAGTGTGCGCAGTTTGCAAACTGATAGAAAACAGTACCTTACCACTTTCCTACCTTTTCCAAACATATGAATATTCGGTTGGAAAGTGTTTTGGAAAACTTTCTTTTTCTTCGTGCAAAACACTCAGCAGAGCTCTCTGCAACATGTAAAACACCATGAGAGATGTTTTCTGTGCAGGCACAGTTTCTCATTACCAGACATAGTGGAAAAGCGTTTTGCAGTGATGTAGACCACAAAAGTCCCGAAAGAAGAAGGTACGGATGTCCCCGGAGGTAAGCGCCGGTCCCGGGCACATTTCGGAAGAAGCCGCCGCACTGGAGTGCACTGTGACCGGCACAATCGCCTTTGCGCAAAGAAGCCGCCTCTTCGTCTCCGGGGGCCGGAGTGAGCGGCTGCTTCGGAAAGGTGGGAATGAAGCTGCACAACACGGGGATAGTGTGCGCAGCTTGCAAACTGATAGAAAACAGTACCTTACCACTTTCCTACCTTTTCCAAACATATGAATATTCGGTTGGAAGGTGTTTTGGAAAACTTTCTTTTTCTTCGTGCAAAACACTCAGCAGAGCTCTCTGCAACATGTAAAACACCATGAGAGATGTTTTCTGTGCAGGCACAGTTTCTCATTACCAGACATAGTGGAAAAGCGTTTTGCAGTGATGTAGACCACAAAAGTCCCGAAAGAAGAAGGTACGCAGCTCCCCGGAGCTAAGCGCCGGGCCCGGGCGCATTTCGGAAGAAGCCGCCGCACTGGAGTGCACTGTGACCGGCACAATCGCCTTTGCGCAAAGAAGCCGCCTCTTCGTCTCCGGGGGCCGGAGTGAGCGGCTTCTTCGGAAAGGTGGGAATGAAGCTGCACAACACTGGGATAGTGTGCGCAGCTTGCAAACTGATAGAAAACAGTACCTTACCGCTTTCCTACCTTTTCCAAACACATGAACATTCGATTGGAAGGTCTTTTGGAAAACTTTCTTTTTCTTCGTGCAAAACACTCAGCAGAGCTCTCTGCAACATGTAAAACACCATGAGAGATGTTTTCTGTGCAGGCACAGTTTCTCATTACCAGACATAGTGGAAAAGCGTTTTGCAGTGATGTAGACCACAAAAGTCCCGAAAGAAGAAGGTACGGATGTCCCCGGAGCTAAGCGCCGGTCCCGGGCACATTTCGGCAGATGCCGCCGCACTGGAGTGCACTGTGACCGGCACAATCGCCTTTGCGCGAAGAAGCCGCTTCCTTGCCTCCGCGAACCAGACAGAGCGGCTACTTCCGAAAGGTGGAAATGAAGCTGCACAACACGGGGATAGTGTGCGCAGTTTGCAAACTGATAGAAAACAGTACCTTACCACTTTCCTACCTTTTCCAAACATATGAATATTCGGTTGGAAAGTGTTTTGGAAAACTTTCTTTTTCTTCGTGCAAAACACTCAGCAGAGCTCTCTGCAACATGTAAAACACCATGAGAGATGTTTTCTGTGCAGGCACAGTTTCTCATTACCAGACATAGTGGAAAAGCGTTTTGCAGTGATGTAGACCACAAAAGTCCCGAAAGAAGAACGTACGCAGCTCCCCGGAGCTAAGCGCCGGGCCCGGGCGCATTTCGGAAGAAGCCGCCGCACTGGAGTGCACTGTGACCGGCACAATCGCCTTTGCGCAAAGAAGCCGCCTCTTCGTCTCCGGGGGCCGGAGTGAGCGGCTTCTTCGGAAAGGTGGGAATGAAGCTGCACAACACTGGGATAGTGTGAGCAGCTTGCAAACTGATAGAAAACAGTACCTTACCGCTTTCCTACCTTTTCCAAACATATGAATATTGGGTTGGAAGGTGTTTTTTAACAACTTTTTTTTCTTCGTGCAAAACACTCAGCAGAGCTCTCTGCAACATGTAAAACATGATGGGAGATGTTTTCTGTGCAGGCACAGTTTCTACTTGCCAGACATAGTGGAAATGCTTTTAGTAGTGATGTAGAACACAAGAGACGCTAAAGTCGAAATACAGAGTTCCCCGGAGCTAAGCGCCGGGCCCGGGCGCATTTCGGAAGAAGCCGCCGCACTGGAGTGCACTGTGACCGGCACAATCGCCTTTGCGCGAAGAAGCCGATTCTTCGCCTCCGGGAGCCGGAGAGAGCGGCTGCTTTCAAAAGGTGAAGAATGAAGCTGCACATCACTGGGATAGTGTGCGCAGCTTGCAAACTGATAAAAAACAGTACCTTACCACTCCTACCTTTTCCAAACACATGAACATTCGATTGGAAGGTGTTTTGGAAAACTTTCTTTTTCTTCGTGCAAAACACTCAGCAGAGCTCTCTGCAACATGTAAAACACCATGAGAGATGTTTTCTGTGCAGGCACAGTTTCTCATTACCAGACATAGTGGAAAAGCGTTTTGCAGTGATGTAGACCACAAAAGTCCCGAAAGAAGAAGGTACGGATGTCCCCGGAGCTAAGCGCCGGTCCCGGGCACATTTCGGAAGAAGCCGCCGCACTGGAGTGCACTGTGACCGGCACAATCGCCTTTGCGCAAAGAAGCCGCCTCTTCGTCTCCGGGAGGCGGAGTGAGCGGCTGCTTCGGAAAGGTGGGAATGAAGCTGCACAACACTGGGATAGTGTGCGCAGCTTGCAAACTGATAGAAAACAGTACCTTACCACTTTCCTACCTTTTCCAAACATATGAATATTCGGTTGGAAGGTGTTTTGGACAACTTTCTTTTTCTTCGTGCAAAACACTCAGCAGAGCTCTCTGCAACATTTAAAACACCATGAGACATATTTTCTGTGCAGGCACAGTTTCTCCTTGCCAGAGATAGTGGAAAAGCTTTTTGCAGTGATGTAGAACACAAAAGTCCCGAAAGAAGCAGGTACGGATGTCCCCGGAGCTAAGCGCCGGTCCCGGGCGCATTTCGGAAGAAGCCGCCGCACTGGAGTGCACTGTGACCGGCACAATCGCCTTTGCGCGAAGAAGCCGCTTCCTTGCCTCCGCGAACCAGACAGAGCGGCTGCTTCGGAAAGGAGGAGAATGAAGCTGCACAACACGGGGATAGTGTGCGCAGTTTGCAAACTGATAGAAAACAGTACCTTACCACTTTCCTACCTTTTCCAAACATATGAATATTCGGTTGGAAAGTGTTTTGGAAAACTTTCTTTTTCTTCGTGCAAAACACTCAGCAGAGCTCTCTGCAACATGTAAAACACCATGAGAGATGTTTTCTGTGCAGGCACAGTTTCTCATTACCAGACATAGTGGAAAAGCGTTTTGCAGTGATGTAGACCACAAAAGTCCCGAAAGAAGAAGGTACGGATGTCCCCGGAGCTAAGCGCCGGTCCCGGGCACATTTCGGAAGAAGCCGCCGCACTGGAGTGCACTGTGACCGGCACAATCGCCTTTGCGCAAAGAAGCCGCCTCTTCGTCTCCGGGAGGCGGAGTGAGCGGCTGCTTCGGAAAGGTGGGAATGAAGCTGCACAACACGGGGATAGTGTGCGCAGCTTGCAAACTGATAGAAAACAGTACCTTACCACTTTCCTACCTTTTCCAAACATATGAATATTCGGTTGGAAGGTGTTTTGGAAAACTTTCTTTTTCTTCGTGCAAAACACTCAGCAGAGCTCTCTGCAACATGTAAAACATGATGGGAGATGTTTTCTGTGCAGGCACAGTTTCTACTTGCCAGACATAGTGGAAATGCTTTTAGTAGTGATGTAGAACACAAGAGACGCTAAAGTCGAAATACAGAGTTCCCCGGAGCTAAGCGCCGGGCCCGGGCGCATTTCGGAAGAAGCCGCCGCACTGGAGTGCACTGTGACCGGCACAATCGCCTTTGCGCGAAGAAGCCGATTCTTCGCCTCCGGGAGCCGGAGAGAGCGGCTGCTTTCAAAAGGTGAAGAATGAAGCTGCACATCACTGGGATAGTGTGCGCAGCTTGCAAACTGATAAAAAACAGTACCTTACCACTCCTACCTTTTCCAAACACATGAACATTCGATTGGAAGGTGTTTTGGAAAACTTTCTTTTTCTTCGTGCAAAACACTCAGCAGAGCTCTCTGCAACATGTAAAACACCATGAGAGATGTTTTCTGTGCAGGCACAGTTTCTCATTACCAGACATAGTGGAAAAGCGTTTTGCAGTGATGTAGACCACAAAAGTCCCGAAAGAAGAAGGTACGGATGTCCCCGGAGCTAAGCGCCGGTCCCGGGCACATTTCGGAAGAAGCCGCCGCACTGGAGTGCACTGTGACCGGCACAATCGCCTTTGCGCAAAGAAGCCGCCTCTTCGTCTCCGGGAGGCGGAGTGAGCGGCTGCTTCGGAAAGGTGGGAATGAAGCTGCACAACACTGGGATAGTGTGCGCAGCTTGCAAACTGATAGAAAACAGTACCTTACCACTTTCCTACCTTTTCCAAACATATGAATATTCGGTTGGAAGGTGTTTTGGACAACTTTCTTTTTCTTCGTGCAAAACACTCAGCAGAGCTCTCTGCAACATTTAAAACACCATGAGACATATTTTCTGTGCAGGCACAGTTTCTCCTTGCCAGAGATAGTGGAAAAGCTTTTTGCAGTGATGTAGAACACAAAAGTCCCGAAAGAAGCAGGTACGGATGTCCCCGGAGCTAAGCGCCGGTCCCGGGCGCATTTCGGAAGAAGCCGCCGCACTGGAGTGCACTGTGACCGGCACAATCGCCTTTGCGCGAAGAAGCCGCTTCCTTGCCTCCGCGAACCAGACAGAGCGGCTGCTTCGGAAAGGAGGAGAATGAAGCTGCACAACACTGGGATAGTGTGCGCAGTTTGCAAACTGATAGAAAACAGTACCTTACCACTTTCCTACCTTTTCCAAACATATGAATATTCGGTTGGAAAGTGTTTTGGAAAACTTTCTTTTTCTTCGTGCAAAACACTCAGCAGAGCTCTCTGCAACATGTAAAACACCATGAGAGATGTTTTCTGTGCAGGCACAGTTTCTCATTACCAGACATAGTGGAAAAGCGTTTTGCAGTGATGTAGACCACAAAAGTCCCGAAAGAAGAAGGTACGGATGTCCCCGGAGCTAAGCGCCGGTCCCGGGCACATTTCGGAAGAAGCCGCCGCACTGGAGTGCACTGTGACCGGCACAATCGCCTTTGCGCAAAGAAGCCGCCTCTTCGTCTCCGGGAGGCGGAGTGAGCGGCTGCTTCGGAAAGGTGGGAATGAAGCTGCACAACACGGGGATAGTGTGCGCAGCTTGCAAACTGATAGAAAACAGTACCTTACCACTTTCCTACCTTTTCCAAACATATGAATATTCGGTTGGAAGGTGTTTTGGAAAACTTTCTTTTTCTTCGTGCAAAACACTCAGCAGAGCTCTCTGCAACATGTAAAACACCATGAGAGATGTTTTCTGTGCAGGCACAGTTTCTCATTACCAGACATAGTGGAAAAGCGTTTTGCAGTGATGTAGACCACAAAAGTCCCGAAAGAAGAAGGTACGCAGCTCCCCGGAGCTAAGCGCCGGGCCCGGGCGCATTTCGGAAGAAGCCGCCGCACTGGAGTGCACTGTGACCGGCACAATCGCCTTTGCGCAAAGAAGCCGCCTCTTCGTCTCCGGGGGCCGGAGTGAGCGGCTTCTTCGGAAAGGTGGGAATGAAGCTGCACAACACTGGGATAGTGTGCGCAGCTTGCAAACTGATAGAAAACAGTACCTTACCGCTTTCCTACCTTTTCCAAACACATGAACATTCGATTGGAAGGTCTTTTGGAAAACTTTCTTTTTCTTCGTGCAAAACACTCAGCAGAGCTCTCTGCAACATGTAAAACACCATGAGAGATGTTTTCTGTGCAGGCACAGTTTCTCATTACCAGACATAGTGGAAAAGCGTTTTGCAGTGATGTAGACCACAAAAGTCCCGAAAGAAGAAGGTACGGATGTCCCCGGAGCTAAGCGCCGGTCCCGGTTACATTTCGGCAGATGCCGCCGCACTGGAGTGCACTGTGACCGGCACAATCGCCTTTGCGCGAAGAAGCCGCTTCCTTGCCTCCGCGAACCAGACAGAGCGGCTACTTCCGAAAGGTGGAAATGAAGCTGCACAACACGGGGATAGTGTGCGCAGTTTGCAAACTGATAGAAAACAGTACCTTACCACTTTCCTACCTTTTCCAAACATATGAATATTCGGTTGGAAGGTGTTTTGGAAAACTTTCTTTTTCTTCGTGCAAAACACTCAGCAGAGCTCTCTGCAACATGTAAAACACCATGAGAGATGTTTTCTGTGCAGGCACAGTTTCTCATTACCAGACATAGTGGAAAAGCGTTTTGCAGTGATGTAGACCACAAAAGTCCCGAAAGAAGAACGTACGCAGCTCCCCGGAGCTAAGCGCCGGGCCCGGGCGCATTTCGGAAGAAGCCGCCGCACTGGAGTGCACTGTGACCGGCACAATCGCCTTTGCGCAAAGAAGCCGCCTCTTCGTCTCCGGGGGCCGGAGTGAGCGGCTTCTTCGGAAAGGTGGGAATGAAGCTGCACAACACTGGGATAGTGTGAGCAGCTTGCAAACTGATAGAAAACAGTACCTTACCGCTTTCCTACCTTTTCCAAACATATGAATATTGGGTTGGAAGGTGTTTTTTAACAACTTTTTTTTCTTCGTGCAAAACACTCAGCAGAGCTCTCTGCAACATGTAAAACATGATGGGAGATGTTTTCTGTGCAGGCACAGTTTCTACTTGCCAGACATAGTGGAAATGCTTTTAGTAGTGATGTAGAACACAAGAGACGCTAAAGTCGAAATACAGAGTTCCCCGGAGCTAAGCGCCGGGCCCGGGCGCATTTCGGAAGAAGCCGCCGCACTGGAGTGCACTGTGACCGGCACAATCGCCTTTGCGCGAAGAAGCCGATTCTTCGCCTCCGGGAGCCGGAGAGAGCGGCTGCTTTCAAAAGGTGAAGAATGAAGCTGCACATCACTGGGATAGTGTGCGCAGCTTGCAAACTGATAAAAAACAGTACCTTACCACTCCTACCTTTTCCAAACACATGAACATTCGATTGGAAGGTGTTTTGGAAAACTTTCTTTTTCTTCGTGCAAAACACTCAGCAGAGCTCTCTGCAACATTTAAAACACCATGAGACATATTTTCTGTGCAGGCACAGTTTCTCCTTGCCAGAGATAGTGGAAAAGCTTTTTGCAGTGATGTAGACCACAAAAGTCCCGAAAGAAGAAGGTACGGATGTCCCCGGAGGTAAGCGCCGGTCCCGGGCACATTTCGGAAGAAGCCGCCGCACTTTCGAGCATTGGCGCCGGTACAATCCCATTTGCTCGACGAAACCTCGTCTTCGCCTCCGGAAGCCGTAGGGTGCAGTAGCTTCGGAAAGGTGAGAATGAAGCTGCACAACACTGGGATAGTGTGCGCAGCTTGCAAACTGATAGAAAACAGTACCTTACAACTCTCCTAGCTTTTCCAAACACATGAACATTCGGTTGGAAGGTGTTTTGGACATCTTTCTTTTTCTTCCTGCAAAACACTCTGCAGACTTCTCTGCAACATGTACAACACCATGGGAGATGTTTTCAGCCCTGACCCAGATTCTCCTTGCCAGACATAGTGGAAAAACTTTTTGCGAGGTTGGAGAGGACAAGAAACGCTAAAGACGAAAGTATGGAGTTTTCCGTAGCTAAGAATGCATGAAAGCAAAAGACTGCCCTCTTCAAAAATGGCAATTAGGAGGACTCGGAAAAGTACAAATCAGCCAGCCTCTTTTTTATCCCCATGAAGTTGATGGGGCAGCTATTCCTGAAAGCCTTGCCTGGCATATGAAGGAGGACAAAGCAATGTACTCGGCGTGGATTTTCCTGGGGAATTTCATGCTGAACAACTTTTTCAACACCTCTGATGAATCAACTTGACTGGTAGATGAAGGGAATATTGTCTGCGTGGCCTTCAGGGAGGTTTTTACATTTATCTACATGGCTGCACACATACATACGGGAAGCAATAATGCAAAAGGGAGGGAACCAGTGTCTTTTAAGTGATGCTGAGTGAAAAGACAAGAGGCAGTGGGCACACACTGAAATACAGGAGATTGCCTATGAACATCACCAAATGATGTTTTACTGTGACGGTGACTGAACCGCGGCACAGACTGCCCAGAAAGCTTCTGAAGCCTGGATCTTAGAAGACATTAAAAGTACACCCAGCTAGAATCCCGGGCAAGAGGCTCTAGGTATCCTGCTTAAACAGGGGGGTTGGGCCTGGTGAGCCCCACTGAGCCCTACCACTCTCATTCATTCTGTGTAGTGAATTCTCTTCGAGATGCATTTCAAGCACTGGCATGACAAAGTTCTGTGCAGACAGAGATCCAAATGGACATGGGATCCATGTTCCTTAAGCAGTGTTCAAGAAGAATGTAAAACTCTGGGACAAGTGTCTCTTCCCTAACTGAATCCCTTTCATGGGAAAATTCCCAGCTATAGAAAGATCTTCTGATACGCATGCTTAGGACTGACACTGGCTGAGGAAATTTCCCCCTATGTGTATCTAAGACCAGTTAGGATCATCACCCAAGACTTGTCAACATAGTCACAGAATGTCTATTGTAAAGAAGTGACAACTTCCATCAGAATGGCAAATATTGGTCCACAAAATGGATTAATGAATGGGAATTAATGACTTGGGTTAAAAAGAAAAATAAAGAGTTGGTCTTTATTTAATAATTTCGTTGCAATATTGATATGGGAAGAAAAAGACCTCAATCCTGGACTTTCTCAACTCTAAGAAAGATTTTAAAAATTTCTTCTAGAAATCGATTATTATGACGAGATTATTCAAACAATTTTAGTCGGTAAAAAAGTCCCAGATTTGTCTAGTTTTGTTTCCAGGGAAAAGGGCTGTGGTTTGTGTTTCCGGGCCTGGGGCTGGGAGTGGCCGGCTGGCTCCTGAAAATTCTCGATACGCAGGGTGGTTCCCAGATAAAAGGTGGCACCAGTGCCAAGTCGTGATGGTTTGATAATACAGAGTAGCTCCTGCAATCTGCCAGCAAGAAGCGGGGCGGCTGAATTTTGTTTCCAGGGAATGGGGTGGTGGTTTCTGTTTGGGGGCCTGTGGCAGGCAGTGGCAGGCTGGCTCCTTAAAATCCACGATACGCAAGATGCTTCCAAAAGAAAGGTGGCACCAGTGCTGAGTCGGGCTGGTTTGATAGAGCCAAGTGGCTCCTGCAATCTGCCAGCCAGAAGATGGGCAGGTCAGTTTTACTTCCAGGGAAAAGGGCCGTAGTTTGTCTTAGGGGGCCTGTGGCTGGGAGTGGCCGGCTGGCTCCTGAAAATCGAAGTTACGCAGGATGGTTCCCAAATGAAAAATTGCACCAGTGCCAAGTTGGGCTGGTTTGATAGTACCAAGTGGCTCCTGCAATCCGCCAGCCAGATGATGGGCAGGTGTGTTTTACTTACAGGGAAAGGGCCATAGTTTTTTTTGGCGGGCCTGTGGCTGGCAGTGGCCGGCTGGCTCCTGAAAATCCACGATACGCAGGATGGTTCCCATATGAAAGTTGGCACCAGTGCCGAGTCGGGCTGGTTTGATAGTACCAAGTGTCTCCTGCAATCTGCCAGCCAGAAGCGGGGTGGGTGAGGTTTTTTTGCCAGGGTAAAGGGCCGTGGTTTGTTTTTGGGGGCCTGTGGCCTGTAATGTCCGGCTGGCTCCTTAAAATCCACACCGCGCAGGATGATTCCCTGACACAAGGGCGCACCATTGCCGAGTCGGGTTGGATTGATAGAGCCAAGTGGCTCCTGCAATCTGCCAGCCAGAAGATGGGCAGGTCAGTTTTACTTCCAGGGAAAAGGGCCGTAGATTGTGTTTGGGGGCCTGTGGCTGGGAGTGGCCGGCTGGCTCCTGAAAATCCACGATACGCAGGATGGCTCCCAAATGAAAAATTGCACCAGTGCCAAGTCGGGCTGGTTTGATAGTACCAAGTGGCTCCTGCAATCTGCCAGCCAGAAGATGGGGAGGTCAGTTTTACTTCCAGGGAAAGGGGCCATAGTTTCTGTTTGGGGGCCTGTGGCTGGCAGTAGCCGGCTGGCTCCTGAAAATCCACGATACGCAGGATGGTTCCCAGATGAAAGGTGGCCCCATTTCCGAGCCGGGCTGGTTTGATAGAGCCATGTGGCTCCTGCAATCTGCCAGCCAGAAGCGGGGTGGGTGAGTTTTGTTTGCCAGGGAAAAAGGCCGTAGTTTTTTTTCCGGGCCTGTGGCCTGGAATGGCCGGCTGGTTCCTTAAAATCCAAGCCGCGCAGGATGGTTCCCAGATGAAAGGTGGCACCAGTGCCCAGTCGGGCTGTTTTGATAGAGACAAGTGGCTCCTGCAATCTGCCAGCGAGAAGGCGGGCCGCTGAGATTTTCTTCCAGGGAAAAGGGCCGTGGTATGTGTTTGGGGCCCTGTGGCTGGGAGTGGCCGGCTGGCTCCTGAAAATCCACGACACGAATGATGGTTCCCAGATGAATGGTGGCACCAGTGCCGAGTCAGTCTGGTTTGATAGAGAAAAGTGGCTCCTGCAATCTGCCAGCCAGAAGATGGGCAGGTCAGTTTTACGTCCAGGGAAAAGGGCCGGAAGTTTGTGTTTGGGGGCCTGAGGCTGGGAGTGGCCGGCTGGCTCCTGAAAATGCACGATACTCAGGATGATTGCCAGACCCAAGTTGGCACCACAGCCAAGTCCGGCTGGTTTGATAGAGCCATGTGGCTCCTGCAATCTGCCAGCCAGAAGATGGGCCGGTCAGTTTTACTTCCAGGGAAAAGGGCCGTAGTTTTTATTTGGGGGCCTGTGGCTGGCAGTGGCCGGCTGGCTCCTGAAAATCGACGATACGCAGGATGGCTCGCAAATGAAAAATTGCATCAGTGCCAAGTCGGGCTGGTATGATAGTACCAAGTGGCTCCTGCAATCTGCCAGCCAGAAGATGGACAGGTCAGTTTTACTTCCAGGTAAAAGGGCCATAGATTTGTTTGGGGGCCTGTGGCTGGGAGTGGCCTACTGGCTCCTGAAAATCCACGATACGCAAGATGGTTCCCAGATGAAAGGTGGCACCAGTGCCGAGTCGCGCTGGTTTGATAGAGCCATGTAGCTCCTGCAATCTGCCAGCCAGAAGCGGGGTGGGTGAGTTTTGTTTGCAAGGGAAAAGGGCCGTGGTATTTTTTCCGGGGCCTGTGGCCTGGAATGGCCGGCTGGTTCCTTAAAATCCACGCCGCGCAGGATGGTTCCCAGATGAAAGCTGGCACCAGTGCCGAGTCGGGCTGTTTTGATAGAGCCAAGTGGCTCCTGCAATCTGCCAGCCAGAAGATGGGCAGGTCAGTTTTGTTTGCCAGGGAAAAGGGCCGTGGTTTGTGTTGGGGGCCTGTGGCTGGGAGAGGCCGGCTGGCTCCTGAAAATCCCCGATACGCAGGATGGTTCCCAAATGAAAAATGGCACCAGTGCCAAGTCGGGCTGGTTTGACAGTACCAAGTAGCTCCTGCAATCTGACAGCCAGAAGATGGGCAGGTCTGTTTTACTTCCAGGGAAAAGGGCCGTAGTTTGTGTTTGGGGGCCTGTGGCTTGGAATGGCCGGCTGGCTCCTTAAAATCCACGCCGCGCATGATGGTTCCGAGATGAAAGGTGGCACCAGTGCCGAGTTGGGCTGGTTTGATAGAGCCATGTGGCTCCTGCAATCTGCCAGCCAGAAGATGGGCAGGTCAATTTTACTTCCAGGGAAAAGGGCCGTAGTTTGTGTTTGGGGGCATGAGGCTGAGAGTGGCCGGCTGGCTCCTGAAAATCCCCAAAACACAGGATGGTTCCCAGATGAAAGGTGGCCCCAGTGCTGAGTCGGGCTGGTTTGAAAGAGCTCAGTGGCTCCTGCAATCTGCCAGCCAGAAGATGGACAGGTCAGTTTTACTTCCGGGGAAGAGGGCCGGTAGTTTGTATTTGGGGGCCTGTGGCTGGGAGTGGCCGGCTGGCTCCTGAAAATGCACGATATTCAGGATGATTGCCAGTCCCAAGTTGGCACCACTGCCAAGTCGGACTGGTTTGATAGAGCCATGTGGCTCCTGCAATCTGCCAGCCAGAAGATGGGCAGGTCAGTTTTACTTCCAGGGAAAAGGGCCCTAGTTTGTGTTTGGGGGCCTGTGGCTGGGAGTGGCCGGGTGGCTCCTGAAAATCCACGATACGCAAGATGCCTCCCAAATGAAAAATGGCACCAGTGCCAAGTCGGTCTGGTTTGATAGTACCAAGTGGCTCCTGCAATCTGCCAGGCAGAAGGTGGGCAGGTCAGTTTCACTTCCAGGGAAAAGGGCCGTGGTATATGTGTGGGGGCCTGAGGCTGGGAATGGCCAGCTGGCTCCTGAAAATCCACGATACGCAGGATGGCTCCCAAATGAAAAATTGCACCAGTGCCGAGTCGGGCTGGTTTGATAGTACCAAGTGGCTCCTGCAATCTGCCAGCCAGAAGATGGGCAGGTCATTTTTACTTCCAGGGAAAAGTGCCATAGTTTCTGTTTGGGGGCCTGTGGCTGGCAGTAGCCGGCTGGCTCCTGAAAATCCACGATACGCAGGATGATTCCCAGATGAAAGGTGGCCCCAGTTCCGAGCCGGGCTGGTTTGATAGAGCCATGTGGCTCCTGCAATCTGCCAGCCAGAAGCGGGGTGGGTGAGTTTGTTTGCCAGGGAAAAAGGCCGTAGTTTTTTTTCCGGGCCTGTGGCCTGGAATGGCCGGCTGGTTCCTTAAAATCCAATCCGCGCAGGATGGTTCCCAGATGAAAGGTGGCACCAGTGCCCAGTCGGGCTGTTTTGATAGAGCCAAGTGGCTCCTGCAATCTGCCAGCCAGAAGGCGGGCCGCTGAGATTTTCTTACAGGGAAAAGGGCCGTGGTATGTGTTTGGGGCCCTGTGGCTGGGAGTGGCCGGCTGGCTCCTGAAAATCCACGACACGCTTGATGGTTCCCAGATGAAAGGTGGCACCAGTGCCGAGTCGGTCTGGTTTGATAGAGCCAAGTGGCTCCTGCAATCTGCCAGCCAGAAGATGGGCAGGTCAGTTTTACGTCCAGGGAAAAGGGCCGGAAGTTTGTGTTTGGGGGCCTGAGGCTGGGAGTGGCCGGCTGGCTCCTGAAAATGCACGATACTCAGGATGATTGCCAGACCCAAGTTGGCACCACAGCCAAGTCGGGCTGGTTTGATAGAGCCATGTGGCTCCTGCAATCTGCCAGCCAGAAGATGGGTAGGTCAGTTTTACTTCCAGGGAAAAGGGCCGTAGTTTTTTTTTGGGGGCCTGTGGCTGGGAGTGGCCATCTGGCTCCTGAAAATCCACGATACGCAAGATGGTTCCCAGATGAAAGGTGGCACCAGTGCCGACTCGGGCTGGTTTGATAGAGCCATGTAGCTCCTGCAATCTGCCAGCCAGAAGCGGGTTGGGTGAGTTTTGTTTGCAAGGGAAAAGGGCCGTGGTATTTTTTCCGGGGCCTGTGGCTTGGAATGGCCGGCTGGTTCCTTAAAATCCACGCCGCGCAGGATGGTTCCCAGATGAAAGCTGGCACCAGTGCCCTGTCGGGCTGTTTTGATAGAGCCAAGTGGCTCCTGCAATCTGCCAGCCAGAAGATGGGCAGGTCAGTTTTGTTTGCCAGGGAAAAGGGCCGTGGTTTGTGTTGGGGGCCTGTGGCTGGGAGTGGCCGGCTGGCTCCTGAAAATCCCCGATACGCAGGATGGTTCCCAGACCTAGGGTGGCACCAGTGCCGAGTCGGGCTGGTTTTATAGAACCAAGTGGCTCCTGCAATCTGCCAGCCAGAAGATGGGCAGGCCAGTTTTACTTCCAGGGAAAAGGGCCGTAGTTTGTATTTGGGGGCCTGTGGCTTGGAGTGGCCGGCTGGCTCCTGAAAATCCACGATACGCAAGATGCCTCCCAAATGAAAAATGGCACCAGTGCCAAGTCGGGCTGGTTTGATAGTACCAAGTGGCTCCTGCAATCCGCCAGCCAGAAGATGGGCAGGCCTGTTTTACTTACAGGGAAAGGGCATTAGTTTTTTTTTGGGGGCCTGTGGCTGGGAGTGGCCGGCTGGCTCCTGAAAATCCACGATACGCAGGATGGTTCCCATATGAAAGTTGGCACCAGTGCCGAGTCGGGCTGGTTTGATAGTACCAAGTGTCTCCTGCAATCTGCCAGCCAGAAGCGGGGTGGGTGAGGTTTTTTTGCCAGGGAAAAGGGCCGTGGTTTGTTTTTGGGGGCCAGTGGCCTGTAATGTCCGGCTGGCTCCTTAAGATCCACACCGCGCAGGATGATTCCCTGACACAAGGGCGCACCATTGCCGAGTCGCGTTGGATTGATAGAGCCAAGTGGCTCCTGCAATCTGCCAGCCAGAAGATGGGCAGGTCAGTTTTACTTCCAGGGAAAAGGGCCGTAGATTGTGTTTGGGGGCCTGTGGCTGGGAGTGGCCGGCTGGCTGCTGAAAATCCACGATACGCAGGATGGCTCCCAAATGAAAAATTGCACCAGTGCCAAGTCGGGCTGGTTTGATAGTACCAAGTGGCTCCTGCAATCTGCCAGCCAGAAGATGGGCAGGTCAGTTTTACGTCCAGGGAAAAGGGCCGGAAGTTTGTGTTTGGGGGCCTGAGGCTGGGAGTGGCCGGCTGGCTCCTGAAAATGCACGATACTCAGGATGATTGCCAGACCCAAGTTGGCACCACAGCCAAGTCCGGCTGGTTTGATAGAGCCATGTGGCTCCTGCAATCTGCCAGCCAGAAGATGGGCCGGTCAGTTTTACTTCCAGGGAAAAGGGCCGTAGTTTTTATTTGGGGGCCTGTGGCTGGCAGTGGCCGGCTGGCTCCTGAAAATCGACGATACGCAGGATGGCTCGCAAATGAAAAATTGCATCAGTGCCAAGTCGGGCTGGTATGATAGTACCAAGTGGCTCCTGCAATCTGCCAGCCAGAAGATGGACAGGTCAGTTTTACTTCCAGGTAAAAGGGCCATAGATTTGTTTGGCGGCCTGTGGCTGGGAGTGGCCATCTGGCTCCTGAAAATCCACGATACGCAAGATGGTTCCCAGATGAAAGGTGGCACCAGTGCCGAGTCGCGCTGGTTTGATAGAGCCATGTAGCTCCTGCAATCTGCCAGCCAGAAGCGGGGTGGGTGAGTTTTGTTTGCAAGGGAAAAGGGCCGTGGTATTTTTTCCGGGGCCTGTGGCCTGGAATGGCCGGCTGGTTCCTTAAAATCCACGCCGCGCAGGATGGTTCCCAGATGAAAGCTGGCACCAGTGCCGAGTCGGGCTGTTTTGATAGAGCCAAGTGGCTCCTGCAATCTGCCAGCCAGAAGATGGGCAGGTCAGTTTTGTTTGCCAGGGAAAAGGGCCGTGGTTTGTGTTGGGGGCCTGTGGCTGGGAGAGGCCGGCTGGCTCCTGAAAATCCCCGATACGCAGGATGGTTCCCAGACCCAAGGTGGCACCAGTGCCGAGTCAGGCTGGTTTGATAGAACCAAGTGGCTCCTGCAATCTGCCAGCCAGAAGATGGGCAGGCCAGTTTTACTTCCAGGGAAAAGGGCCGTAGTTTTTGTTTGGAGACCTGTGGCTGGCAGTGGCCGGCTGGCTCCTGAAAATCCAGGATACGCAGGATGGTTCCCAAATGAAAAATGGCACCAGTGCCAAGTCGGGCTGGTTTGACAGTACCAAGTAGCTCCTGCAATCTGACAGCCAGAAGATGGGCAGGTCTGTTTTACTTCCAGGGAAAAGGGCCGTAGTTTGTGTTTGGGGGCCTGTGGCTTGGAATGGCCGGCTGGCTCCTTAAAATCCACGCCGCGCATGATGGTTCCGAGATGAAAGGTGGCACCAGTGCCGAGTTGGGCTGGTTTGATAGAGCCATGTGGCTCCTGCAATCTGCCAGCCAGAAGATGGGCAGGTCAATTTTACTTCCAGGGAAAAGGGCCGTAGTTTGTGTTTGGGGGCATGAGGCTGAGAGTGGCCGGCTGGCTCCTGAAAATCCCCAAAACACAGGATGGTTCCCAGATGAAAGGTGGCCCCAGTGCTGAGTCGGGCTGGTTTGAAAGAGCTCAGTGGCTCCTGCAATCTGCCAGCCAGAAGATGGACAGGTCAGTTTTACTTCCGGGGAAGAGGGCCGGTAGTTTGTATTTGGGGGCCTGTGGCTGGGAGTGGCCGGCTGGCTCCTGAAAATGCACGATATTCAGGATGATTGCCAGACCCAAGTTGGCACCACTGCCAAGTCGGACTGGTTTGATAGAGCCATGTGGCTCCTGCAATCTGCCAGCCAGAAGATGGGCAGGTCAGTTTTACTTCCAGGGAAAAGGGCCGTAGTTTGTGTTTGGGGGCCTGTGGCTGGGAGTGGCCGGGTGGCTCCTGAAAATCCACGATACGCAAGATGCCTCCCAAATGAAAAATGGCACCAGTGCCAAGTCGGTCTGGTTTGATAGTACCAAGTGGCTCCTGCAATCTGCCAGGCAGAAGGTGGGCAGGTCAGTTTCACTTCCAGGGAAAAGGGCCGTGGTATATGTGTGGGGGCCTGAGGCTGGGAATGGCCAGCTGGCTCCTGAAAATCCACGATACGCAGGATGGCTCCCAAATGAAAAATTGCACCAGTGCCGAGTCGGGCTGGTTTGATAGTACCAAGTGGCTCCTGCAATCTGCCAGCCAGAAGATGGGCAGGTCATTTTTACTTCCAGGGAAAAGTGCCATAGTTTCTGTTTGGGGGCCTGTGGCTGGCAGTAGCCGGCTGGCTCCTGAAAATCCACGATACGCAGGATGGTTCCCAGATGAAAGGTGGCCCCAGTTCCGAGCCGGGCTGGTTTGATAGAGCCATGTGGCTCCTGCAATCTGCCAGCCAGAAGCGGGGTGGGTGAGTTTGTTTGCCAGGGAAAAAGGCCGTAGTTTTTTTTCCGGGCCTGTGGCCTGGAATGGCCGGCTGGTTCCTTAAAATCCAATCCGCGCAGGATGGTTCCCAGATGAAAGGTGGCACCAGTGCCCAGTCGGGCTGTTTTGATAGAGCCAAGTGGCTCCTGCAATCTGCCAGCCAGAAGGCGGGCCGCTGAGATTTTCTTACAGGGAAAAGGGCCGTGGTATGTGTTTGGGGCCCTGTGGCTGGGAGTGGCCGGCTGGCTCCTGAAAATCCACGACACGCTTGATGGTTCCCAGATGAAAGGTGGCACCAGTGCCGAGTCGGTCTGGTTTGATAGAGCCAAGTGGCTCCTGCAATCTGCCAGCCAGAAGATGGGCAGGTCAGTTTTACGTCCAGGGAAAAGGGCCGGAAGTTTGTGTTTGGGGGCCTGAGGCTGGGAGTGGCCGGCTGGCTCCTGAAAATGCACGATACTCAGGATGATTGCCAGACCCAAGTTGGCACCACAGCCAAGTCGGGCTGGTTTGATAGAGCCATGTGGCTCCTGCAATCTGCCAGCCAGAAGATGGGTAGGTCAGTTTTACTTCCAGGGAAAAGGGCCGTAGTTTTTTTTTGGGGGCCTGTGGCTGGGAGTGGCCATCTGGCTCCTGAAAATCCACGATATGCAAGATGGTTCCCAGATGAAAGGTGGCACCAGTGCCGACTCGGGCTGGTTTGATAGAGCCATGTAGCTCCTGCAATCTGCCAGCCAGAAGCGGGTTGGGTGAGTTTTGTTTGCAAGGGAAAAGGGCCGTGGTATTTTTTCCGGGGCCTGTGGCTTGGAATGGCCGGCTGGTTCCTTAAAATCCACGCCGCGCAGGATGGTTCCCAGATGAAAGCTGGCACCAGTGCCCTGTCGGGCTGTTTTGATAGAGCCAAGTGGCTCCTGCAATCTGCCAGCCAGAAGATGGGCAGGTCAGTTTTGTTTGCCAGGGAAAAGGGCCGTGGTTTGTGTTGGGGGCCTGTGGCTGGGAGTGGCCGGCTGGCTCCTGAAAATCCCCGATACGCAGGATGGTTCCCAGACCTAGGGTGGCACCAGTGCCGAGTCGGGCTGGTTTTATAGAACCAAGTGGCTCCTGCAATCTGCCAGCCAGAAGATGGGCAGGCCAGTTTTACTTCCAGGGAAAAGGGCCGTAGTTTGTATTTGGGGGCCTGTGGCTTGGAGTGGCCGGCTGGCTCCTGAAAATCCACGATACGCAAGATGCCTCCCAAATGAAAAATGGCACCAGTGCCAAGTCGGGCTGGTTTGATAGTACCAAGTGGCTCCTGCAATCCGCCAGCCAGAAGATGGGCAGGCCTGTTTTACTTACAGGGAAAGGGCATTAGTTTTTTTTTGGGGGCCTGTGGCTGGGAGTGGCCGGCTGGCTCCTGAAAATCCACGATACGCAGGATGGTTCCCATATGAAAGTTGGCACCAGTGCCGAGTCGGGCTGGTTTGATAGTACCAAGTGTCTCCTGCAATCTGCCAGCCAGAAGCGGGGTGGGTGAGGTTTTTTTGCCAGGGAAAAGGGCCGTGGTTTGTTTTTGGGGGCCAGTGGCCTGTAATGTCCGGCTGGCTCCTTAAGATCCACACCGCGCAGGATGATTCCCTGACACAAGGGCGCACCATTGCCGAGTCGCGTTGGATTGATAGAGCCAAGTGGCTCCTGCAATCTGCCAGCCAGAAGATGGGCAGGTCAGTTTTACTTCCAGGGAAAAGGGCCGTAGATTGTGTTTGGGGGCCTGTGGCTGGGAGTGGCCGGCTGGCTGCTGAAAATCCACGATACGCAGGATGGCTCCCAAATGAAAAATTGCACCAGTGCCAAGTCGGGCTGGTTTGATAGTACCAAGTGGCTCCTGCAATCTGCCAGCCAGAAGATGGACAGGTCAGTTTTATTTCCGGGGAAGAGGGCCGGTAGTTTGTGTTTGGGGGCCTGAGGCTGGGAGTGGCCGGCTTGCTCCTTTAAATGCACGATATTCAGGATGATTGCCAGACCCAAGTTGGCACCACTGCCAAGTCAGACTGGTTTGATTGAGCCATGTGGCTCCTGCAATCTGCCAGCCAGAAGATGGGCAGGTCAGTTTTACTTCCAGGGAAAAGGGCCGTAGTTTGTGTTTGGGGGCCTGTGGCTGGGAGTGGCCGGGTGGCTCCTGAAAATCCACGATACGCAAGATGCCTCCCAAATGAAAAATGGCACCAGTGCCAAGTCGGTCTGGTTTGATAGTACCAAGTGGCTCCTGCAATCTGCCAGGCAGAAGGTGGGCAGGTCAGTTTCACTTCCAGGGAAAAGGGCCGTGATATATGTTTGGGGGCCTGTGCCTGGGAGTGGCCGGCTGGCTCCTGAAAATCCACGATACGCAGGATGGTTCCCAGATGAAATATGGCACCACTGCCGAGTCGGGCTGGTTTGATAGAGCCATGTGGCTCCTGCAATCTGCCAGCCAGAAGATGGGCAGGTCTGTTTTACTTCCAGGGAAAAGGGCCGTAGTTTGTGTTTGGGGGCCTGTGGCGGGGAATGGCCGGCTGGCTCCTTAAACTCCACGCCGCGCATGATGGTTCCCAGACCCAAGGTGGCACGAGTGCCGAGTAGGGCTGGTTGGAAAGAGTAATGTGGCTGCTGCAATCTGCCAGCCAGAAGCGGGGTGGGTGAGTTTTGTTTGCCAGGGAAAAGGGCCGTGGATAGTTTTCGGGGCCTGTGGCTGGGAGTGGCCGGCTGGCTCCTGAAAATCCACGCCGCGCAGAATGGTTCCCAGACTCAAGGGGGCACCAGTGCCGAGTCTGGCTGGTTTGATAGAGCCAAGTGGCTCCTGCAATCTGCCAGCCAGAAGATGGGCAGGTCAGTTTTACTTCCAGGGAAAAGGGCTGTAGTTTGTATTTGGGGGCCTGTGGCTGGGAATGGCCGGCTGGCTTCTGAAAATCCACGATACGCAGCATGGTTCCGAGATGAAAGGTGGCACCAGTGCCGAGTCGGGCTGGTTTGATAGAGCCAAGTTAGTCCTGCAATCTGCCAGTCAGAAGCGGGCTGGGTGAGTTTTGTTTGCCAGGCAAATAGGCCGAGGTTTTTTTTTCCGGGGCCTGTGGCCTGGAATGGCCGGCTGGTTCCTTAAAAACCACGCCGCGCAGGATGGTTCCCAGATGAAAGGTGGCACCAGTGCTGAGTCGGGCTGTTTTGATAGAGCCAAGTGGCTCCTGCAATCTGCCAGCCAGAAGATGGGCAGGTCAGTTTTACTTCCAGGGAAAGGGGACGTAGTTTGTGTTTGGGGACCTGTGGCTGGGAGTGGCCGGCTGGCTCCTAAAAATCCACGATACGCAGGATGGTTCCCAGATGAATGGTGGCACCACTGCTAAGTCGGGCCGGTTTGATAGTACCAAGTGTCTCCCGCTCTCTGCCAGCCAGAAGATGGGCAGGTCAGTTTTACTTCCAGGGAAAAGGGCCGTGGTTTGTTTTCGGGGGCCTGTGGCTGGGAACGGCCGCCTGGCTTCTTATAATCCACGCCGCGCAGGATGGTTCCCAGACCCAAGTTGGAACCACTGCCAAGTCGGGCTGGTTTGATAGAGTCATGTGGCCCCTGCAATCTGCTAGCCAGAAGATGGGCAGGTCAGTTTTACTTCCAGGAAAAAGGGCCGTAGTTTGTGTTTGGGGGCCTGTGGCTGGGAGTGGCTGGCTGGCTCCTAAAAATCCACGATACGCAGGATGGTTCCCAGTTGAAAGGTGGCACCAGTGCCGAGTCGGGCTGTTTTGATAGAGCCAAGTGGCTCCTGCAATCTGCCAGCCAGAACATGGGCAGGTCAGTTTTACTTCCAGGGAAAAGGGCTAGTAGTTTGTGTTCGGGGGCCTGTGGCTGGGAGTGGCCGGCTGGCGGCTTAAAATCCACGCCGCGCAGGATGGCTCCCAGACCCAAGTTGGAACCACTGCCAAGTCAGGATGGATTGATAGAGCCAAGTGGCTCCTGCAATCTGCCAGCCAGAAGATGGGCAGGTCAGTTTTACTTCCAGGGAAAAGGGCCAGTAGTTTGTCTTAGGGGGCCTGTGGCTGGGAGTGGCCGGCTGGCTCCTGAAAATCGAAGTTACGCAGGATGGCTCCCAAATGAAAAATTGCACCAGTGCCAAGTTGGGCTGGTTTGATAGAGCCAAGTGGCTCCTGCAATCCGCCAGCCAGATGATGGGCAGGTGTGTTTTACTTACAGGGAAAGGGCCATAGTTTTTTTTGGCGGGCCTGTGGCTGGCAGTGGCCGGCTGGCTCCTGAAAATCCACGATACGCAGGATGGTTCCCATATGAAAGTTGGCACCAGTGCCGAGTCGGGCTGGTTTGATAGTACCAAGTGTCTCCTGCAATCTGCCAGCCAGAAGCGGGGTGGGTGAGGTTTTTTTGCCAGGGAAAAGGGCCGTGGTTTGTTTTTGGGGGCCTTTGGCTTGTAATGTCCGGCTGGCTCCTTAAAATCCACACCGCGCAGGATGATTCCCTGACACAAGGGCGCACCATTGCCGAGTCGGGTTGGATTGATAGAGCCAAGTGGCTCCTGCAATCTGCCAGCCAGAAGATGGGCAGGTCAGTTTTACTTCCAGGGAAAAGGGCCGTAGATTGTGTTTGGGGGCCTGTGGCTGGGAGTGGCCGGCTGGCTCCTGAAAATCCACGATACGCAGGATGGCTCCCAAATGAAAAATTGCACCAGTGCCAAGTCGGGCTGGTTTGATAGTACCAAGTGGCTCCTGCAATCTGCCAGCCAGAAGATGGGGAGGTCAGTTTTACTTCCAGGGAAAGGGGCCATAGTTTCTGTTTGGGGGCCTGTGGCTGGCAGTAGCCGGCTGGCTCCTGAAAATCCACGATACGCAGGATGGTTCCCAGATGAAAGGTGGCCCCATTTCCGAGCCGGGCTGGTTTGATAGAGCCATGTGGCTCCTGCAATCTGCCAGCCAGAAGCGGGGTGGGTGAGTTTTGTTTGCCAGGGAAAAAGGCCGTAGTTTTTTTTCCGGGCCTGTGGCCTGGAATGGCCGGCTGGTTCCTTAAAATCCACGCTGCGCATGATGGTTCCCAGACCCAAGGTGGCACCAGTGCCCAGTCGGGCTGTTTTGATAGAGCCAAGTGGCTCCTGCAATCTGCCAGCGAGAAGGCGGGCTGCTGAGATTTTCTTCCAGGGAAAAGGGCCGTGGTATGTGTTTGGGGCCCTGTGGCTGGGAGTGGCCGGCTGGCTCCTGAAAATCCACGACACGCATGATGGTTCCCAGATGAATGGTGGCACCAGTGCCGAGTCGGTCTGGTTTGATAGAGAAAAGTGGCTCCTGCAATCTGCCAGCCAGAAGATGGGCAGGTCAGTTTTACGTCCAGGGAAAATAGCCGGAAGTTTGTGTTTGGGGGCCTGAGGCTGGGAGTGGCCGGCTGGCTCCTGAAAATGCACGATACTCAGGATGATTGCCAGACCCAAGTTGGCACCACAGCCAAGTCCGGCTGGTTTGATAGAGCCATGTGGCTCCTGCAATCTGCCAGCCAGAAGATGGGCAGGACAGTTTTACTTCCAGGGAAAAGGGCCGTAGTTTTTATTTGGGTGTCTGTGGCTGGCAGTGGTCATCTGGCTCCTGAAAATCCACGATACGCAAGATGGTTCCCAGATGAAAGGTGGCACCAGTGCCGACTCGGGCTGGTTTGATAGAGCCATGTAGCTCCTGCAATCTGCCAGCCAGAAGCAGGTTGGGTGAGTTTTGTTTGCAAGGGAAAAGGGCCGTGGTATTTTTTCCGGGGCCTGTGGCTTGGAATGGCAGGCTGGTTCCTTAAAATCCACGCCGCGCAGGATGGTTCCCAGATGAAAGCTGGCACCAGTGCCCTGTCGGGCTGTTTTGATAGAGCCAAGTGGCTCCTGCAATCTGCCAGCCAGAAGATGGGCAGGTCAGTTTTGTTTGCCAGGGAAAAGGGCCGTGGTTTGTGTTGGGGGCCTGTGGCTGGGAGTGGCCGGCTGGCTCCTGAAAATCCCCGATACGCAGGATGGTTCCCAGACCCAAGGTGGCACCAGTGCCGAGTCGGGCTGGTTTTATAGAACCAAGTGGCTCCTGCAATCTGCCAGCCAGAAGATGGGCAGGCCAGTTTTACTTCCAGGGAAAAGGGCCGTAGTTTGTATTTGGGGCCCTGTGGCTGGGAGTGGCCGGCTGGCTCCTGAAAATCCACGATACGCAGGATGGTTCCCATATGAAAGTTGGCACCAGTGCCGAGTCGGGCTGGTTTGATAGTACCAAGTGTCTCCTGCAATCTGCCAGCCAGAAGCGGGGTGGGTGAGGTTTTTTTGCCAGGGAAAAGGGCCGTGGTTTGTTTTTGGGGGCCAGTGGCCTGTAATGTCCGGCTGGCTCCTTAAGATCCACACCGCGCAGGATGATTCCCTGACACAAGGGCGCACCATTGCCGAGTCGGGTTGGATTGATAGAGCCAAGTGGCTCCTGCAATCTGCCAGCCAGAAGATGGGCAGGTCAGTTTTACTTCCAGGGAAAAGGGCCGTAGATTGTGTTTGGGGGCCTGTGGCTGGGAGTGGCCTGCTGGCTGCTGAAAATCCACGATACGCAGGATGGCTCCCAAATGAAAAATTGCACCAGTGCCAAGTCGGGCTGGTTTGATAGTACCAAGTGGCTCCTGCAATCTGCCAGCCAGAAGATGGACAGGTCAGTTTTATTTCCGGGGAAGAGGGCCGGTAGTTTGTGTTTGGGGGCCTGAGGCTGGGAGTGGCCGGCTTGCTCCTTTAAATGCACGATATTCAGGATGATTGCCAGACCCAAGTTGGCACCACTGCCAAGTCAGACTGGTTTGATTGAGCCATGTGGCTCCTGCAATCTGCCAGCCAGAAGATGGGCAGGTCAGTTTTACTTCCAGGGAAAAGGGCCGTAGTTTGTGTTTGGGGGCCTGTGGCTGGGAGTGGCCGGGTGGCTCCTGAAAATCCACGATACGCAAGATGCCTCCCAAATGAAAAATGGCACCAGTGCCAAGTCGGTCTGGTTTGATAGTACCAAGTGGCTCCTGCAATCTGCCAGGCAGAAGGTGGGCAGGTCAGTTTCACTTCCAGGGAAAAGGGCTGTGGTATATGTTTGGGGGCCTGTGGCTGGGAGTGGCCGGCTGGCTCCTGAAAATCCACGTCGCGCAGGATGTTTCCCAGACCCAAGGTGGCACCAGTGCCGAGTCGGGCTGGTTTGATAGAGCCATGTGGCTCCTGCAATCTGCCAGCCAGAAGATGGGCAGGTCAGTTTTACTTCCAGGGAAAAGGGCCGTAGTTTGTGTTTGGGGGCCTGTGGCTGGGAGTGGCCGGCTGGCTCCTGAAAATCCTCGATACGCAGGGTGGTTCCCAGATAAAAGCTGGCACCAGTGCCAAGTCGTGATGGTTTGATAATACAGAGTAGCTCCTGCAATCTGCCAGCAAGAAGCGGGGCGGCTGAATTTTGTTTCCAGGGAATGGGGTGGTGGTTTCTGTTTGGGGGCCAGTGGCAGGCAGAGGCAGGCTGGCTCCTTAAAATCCACGATACGCAAGATGCTTCCAAAAGAAAGGTGGCACAAGTGCCGAGTCGGGCTGGTTTGATAGACCCAAGTGTCTCCTGCAATCTGCCAGCCAGAAGCGGGGTGGGTGAGTTTTGTTTGCCAGGGAAAAGGGCCATGGTTTGTTTTCCGGGGCCTGTGGCCAAGAATGGCTGGCTGGCTCCTCAAAATCCACGCCACGCCGGATGGTTCCCAGACCCAAGGGGGCACCAGTGCCGAGACAGGCTGGTTTGATAGAGCCAAGTGGCTCCTGCAATCTGCCAGCCAGAAGATGGGCAGGTCAGTTTTACTTCCAGGGAAAAGGGCCGTAGTCTGTGTTTGGGGGCCTGTGGCTGGGAGTGGCCGGCTGCCACCTGAAAATCCACGATACGCAGGATGGTTCCCAGATGAAAGGTGGCACCAGTGCCGAGTCGGGCTGGTTTGATAGAGCCAAGTGGCTCCTGTAATCTGCCAGCCAGAAGATGGGCGGGTGAGTTTTTTGCCAAATAAAAGGGCCGTGGTTTGTGTTGGGGGCCTGTGGCTGGGAGTGGCCGGCTGCCTCCTGAAAATCCACGATACGCAGGATGGTTCCCAAATGAAAATTGGCACCAGTGCCGAGTCGGGCTGGTTTGATAGAGCCAAGTGGCTCCTGCAATCTGCCAGCCAGAAGATGGGCAGGTCAGTTTTACTTCCAGGGAAAAGGGCCGTGGTTTGTTTTCGGGGGCCTGTGGCTGGGAACGGCCGCCTGGCTTCTTAAAATCCACGCCGCGCAGGATGGTTCCCAGACCCAAGTTGGAACCACTGCCAAGTCGGGATGGATTGATAGAGCCAAGTGGCTCCTGCAATCTGCCAGCCAGAAGATGGGCAGGTCAGTTTTACTTCCAGGGAAAAGGGCCGTAGTTTGTGTTTGGGGGCCTGTGGCTGGGAGTGGCCGGCTGGCTCCTGAAAATCGAACTTACGCAGGATGGCTCCCAAATGAAAAATTGCACCAGTGCCAAGTTGGGCTGGTTTGATAGTACCAAGTGGCTCCTGCAATCCGCCAGCCAGAAGATGGGCAAGTCTGTTTTACTTACAGGGAAAGGGCCATAGTTTTTTTTGGGGGGCCTGTGGCTGGCAGTGGCCGGCTGGCTCCTGAAAATCCACGATACGCAGGATGGTTCCCATATGAAAGTTGGCACCAGTGCCGAGTCAGGCTGGTTTGATAGTACCAAGTGTCTCCTGCAATCTGCCAGCCAAAAGATGGGCAGGTCAGTTTTACTTCCAGAGAAAAGGGCCATAGATTTGTTTGGTGGCCCTTGGCTGGGAGTGGCCATATGGCTCCTGAAAATCCACGATACGCAAGATGGTTCCCAGATGAAAGGTGGCACCAGTGCCGAGTCGGGCAGGTTTGATAGAGCCAAGTGGTTCCTGCAATCTGCCAGCCAGAAGCGGGCTGGGTGAGTTTTGTTTGCAAGGGAAAACGGCCGTGGTATTTTTTACGGGGCCTGTGGCCTGGAATGTCCGGCTGGTTCCTTAAAATCCACGCCGCGCAGGATGGTTCCCAGATGAAAGCTGGCACCAGTGCCCTGTCGGGCTGTTTTGATAGAGCCAAGTGGCTCCTGCAATCTGCCAGCCAGAAGATGGGAAGGTCAGTTTTACTTCCTGGGAAAATGGCTGTAGTGTGTGTTTGGGCGCCTGTCGCTGGGTGTGGCCGTTTGGCTCCTGAAAATTCACGATACGCAGGATGGTTCCCAGATGAATGGTGTCACCAGTGCCAAGCCGGCTGGTTTGATAGGTCCAAGTGTCTTCTGCAATCTGCCAGCCAGAAGCGGGGTGGGTGAGTTTTGTTTGCCAGGGAAAAGGGCCGTGGTTTGTTTTCGGGGACCAGTGGCTGGGAATGGCCGGCTGGCTTCTTAAAATCCATGCCGCGCATGATGGTTCCCAGATCCAAGGTAGCACCAGTGCCGAGTCGGGCTGGTGTGATAGAGCCATGTGGCTCCTGCAATCTGCCAGCCAGAAGACGGGCAGGTCAGTTTTACTTCCTGGGAAAAGGGCTGTAGTGTGTGTTTGAGCGCCTGTCGCTGCGTGTGGCCGGCTGGCTGCTGAAAATCCACAATACGCAGGATGGTTCCCAGACCCAAGGTGGCACCAGTGCCGAGTCGGGCTGGTGTGATAGAGCCAAGTGGCTCCTGCAATCTGCCAGTCAGAAGCGGGCTGGGTGAGTTTTGTTTGCCAGGCAAAAAGGCCGAGGTTTTTTTTTCCGGGGCCTGTGGCCTGGAATGGCCGGCTGGTTCCTTAAAAACCAGGCCGCGCTGGATGGTTCCCAGATGAAAGGTGGCACCAGTGCCGAGTCGGGCTGTTTTGATAGAGCCAAGTGGCTCCTGCAATCTGCCAGCCAGAAGATGGGCAGGTCAGTTTTACTTCCAGGGAAAAGGGACGTAGTTTGTGTTTGGGGGCGTGTGGCTGGGAGTGGCCGGCTGGCTCCTGAAAATCCACGATACGCAGGATGGTTCCCAGATGAAAGGTGGCACCAGTGCCAAGTCGGGCTGGCTTGATAGTACCAAGTGGCTCCTGCAATCTGCCAGCCAGAAGGCGGGCCGCTGAGATTTTCTTCCAGGGAAAATGTCCGTGGTATGTGTTTGGGGCCCTGTGGCTGAGAGTGGCCGGCTGGCTCCTGAAAATCCACGACACGCAGGATGGTTCCCAAATGAAAAACTGGCACAAGTGCCAAGTCGGGATGGTGTGATAGAGCCAAGTGGCTCCTGCAATCTGACAGCCAGAAGATGGGCAGGTCTGTTTTACTTCCAGGGAAAAGGGCCGTGGTTTGTGTTTGGGTGCCTGTGGCTGGGAATGG
Source organism: Zonotrichia albicollis (assembly GCF_047830755.1). Lineage (NCBI taxonomy): Eukaryota > Metazoa > Chordata > Aves > Passeriformes > Passerellidae > Zonotrichia > Zonotrichia albicollis. Next base: position 3,931,510 of record NC_133855.1, read on the forward strand.
GCGGCTAGCTCCTTAAAATCCACGCCGCGCTTGATGGTTCCCAGACCCAAGGTGGCACCAGTGCCGAGTTGTGCTGGTGTGATAGAGCCAAGTGTCTCCTGCAATCTGCCAGCCAGAAGTTGGGCAGGTCAGTTTTACTTCCAGGGAAAAGGGCCGTGGTATATGTTTGGGGGCCTGAGGCTTGGAGGGGCCGGCTGGCTTCTGAAAATCCACGATACGCAGCATGGTTCCCAGATGAAAGGTGGCACCAGTGCCGAGTCGGGCTGGTTTGATAGAGCCAAGTGGCTCCTGCAATCTGCCAGCCAGAAGATGGGCAGGTCAGTTTCACTTCCTGGGAAAAGGGCTGTAGTGTGTGTTTGAGCGCCTGTCGCTGGGTGTGGCCGGCTGGCTCCTGAAAATCCACGATACGCAGGATGGTTCCCAGACCCAAGGTGGCACCAGTGCCGAGTCGGGCTGGTGTGATAGAGCCAAGTGGCTCCTGCAATCTGCCAGTCAGAAGCGGGCTGGGTGAGTTTTGTTTGCCAGGCAAAAAGGCCGAGGTTTTTTTTTCCGGGGCCTGTGGCCTGGAATGGCCGGCTGGTTCCTTAAAAACCACGCCGCGCTGGATGGTTCCCAGATGAAAGGTGGCACCAGTGCCGAGTCGGGCTGTTTTGATAGAGCCAAGTGGCTCCTGCAATCTGCCAGCCAGAAGATGGGCAGGTCAGTTTTTCTTCCAGGGAAAAGGGACGTAGTTTGTGTTTGGGGACGTGTGGCTGGGAGTGGCCGGCTGGCTCCTGAAAATCCACGATACGCAGGATGGTTCCCAGATGAATGGTGGCACCACTGCTAAGTCGGGCCTGTTTGATAGTACCAAGTGTCTCCCGCTCTCTGCCAGCCAGAAGATGGGCAGGTCAGTTTTACTTCCAGTGAAAAGGGCCGTAGTTTTTGTTTGGGGGCCTGTGACTGGGAGTGGCCTGCTGGCTGCTGAAAATCCCCGCCGCACAGGATGGTTCCAAGACCCAAGGTGGCACCAGTGCCGAGTCGGGCTGGTTTGATAGAGCCAAGTGGCTCCTGCAATCTGCCAGCCAGAAGATGGGCAGATCAGTTTTACTTCCAGGGAAAAGGGCCGTAGTTTGTGTTTGGGGGCCTGTGGCTGGGAGTGGCCGGCTGGCTCCTGAAATTCCATGATACGCAGGATGGTTCCCAAATGAAAAATGGCACCAGTGCCAAGTCGGGCTGGTTTGATAGTACCAAGTAGTTCCTGCAATCTGACAGCCAGAAGATGGGCAGGTCAGTTTTACTTCCAGGGAAAAGGGCCGTAGTTTGTGTTTGGGGGCCTGTGGCTGGGAATGGCCGGCTGGCTCCTTAAAATCCACGCCGCGCATGATGGTTCCCAGACCCAAGGTGGCACCAGTGCCGAGTTGTGCTGATTTGATAGAGCCAAGTTGCTCCTGCAATCTGCCAGCCAGAGTATGGGCAGGTCAATTTTTCTTCCAGGGAAAAGGGCCGTAGTTTTTGTTGGGGGCCTGTGGCTGGGAGTGGCCGGCTGGCTCCTGAAAATCCACGATACGCAGGATGGTTCCCAGACCCAAGGGGGCGCCAGTGCCAAGTCGGGCTGGTTTGATAGAGCCAAGTGGCTCCTGCAATCTGCCAGCCAGAAGATGGGAAGGTCACTTTTACTTCCTGGGAAAAGGGCTGTAGTGTGTGTTTGGGCGCCTGTCGCTGGGTGTGGCCGGCTGGCTCCTGAAAATCCACGATACGCAGGATGGTTCCCAGATTAAAGGTGTCACCAGTGCCAAGCCGGCTGGTTTGATAGGTCCAAGTGTCTCCTGCAATCTGCCAGCCAGAAGCGGGGTGGGTGAGTTTTCTTTGCCAGGGAAAAGGGCCGTGGTTTGTTTTCGGGGACCAGTGGCTGGGAATGGCCGGCTGGTTCCTTAAAATCCATGCCGTGCATGATGGTTCCCAGACCCAAGGTGGCACCAGTGCCGAGTCGGGCTGGTGTGATAGAGCGAAGTGGCTCCTGCAATCTGCCAGTCAGAAGCGGGCTGGGTGAGTTTTGTTTGCCAGGAAAAAAGGCCGAGGTTTTTTTTTCCGGGGCCTGTGGCCTGGTATGGCCGTCTGGTTCCTTAAAAACCACGCCGAGCAGGATGGTTCCCAGATGAAAGGTGGCACCAGTGCCCAGTCGGGCTGTTTTGATAGAGTCAAGTGGCTCCTGCAATCTGCCAGCCAGAAGATGGGCAGGTCAGTTTTACTTCCCGGGAAAGGGGATGTAGTTTGTGTTTGGGGACCTGTGGCTGGCAGTGGCCGGCTGGCTCCTGAAAATCCACGATACGCAGGATGGTTCCCAGATGAAAGGTGGCACCAGTGCCAAGTCGGGCTGGTTTGATAGTACCGAGTGGCTCCTGCACTCTGCCAGCCAGAAGGCGGGCCGCTGAGATTCTCCTCCAGGGAAAATGGCCGGGGTATGTGTTTGGGGCTCTGTGACTGAGAGTGGCCGGCTGGCTCCTGAAAATCCACGATACGCAGGATGGTTCCCAGATGAATGGTGGCACCACTGCTGAGTCGGGCCGGTTTGATAGTACCAAGTGTCTCCCGCTCTCTGGCAGCCAGAAGATGGGCAGGTCAGTTTTACTTCCAGGGAAAAGGGCCGTGGTATGTGTTTGGGGGCCTGTGGCTGGGAGTGGCCGGCTGGGTCCTGAAAGTCCCCGCCGCGCAGGATGGTTCCCAGACCCAAGGGGGCACCAGTGCCGAGTCGGGCTGGTTTGATAGAGCCAAGTGGCTCCTGCAATCTGCCAGCCAGAAGATGGTCAGATCAGTTATACTTCCAGGGAAAAGGGCCGTAGTTTTTCTTTGGGGTCCTGTGGCTGGGAGTGGCCGGCTGGCTCCTGAAAATCCCCAATACACAGGATGGGTCCCAGATGAAAGGTGGCACCAGTGCTGAGTCGGGCTGGTTTGATAGAGCCAAGTGGCTCCTGCAATCTGCCAGCCAGGAGATGGGCAGGTCAGTTTTACGTCCAGGGAAAAGGGCCGGAAGTTTGTGTTTGGGGGCCTGAGGCTGGGAGTGGCCGTCTGGCTCCTGAAAATGCACGATACTCAGGATGATTGCCAGACCCAAGTTGGCACCACAGCCAAGTCGGGCTGGTTTGATAGAGCCATGTGGCTCCTGCAATCTGCCAGCCAAAAGATGGGCAGGTCAGTTTTACTTCCAGAGAAAAGGGCCATAGATTTGGTTGGTGGCCTGTGGCTGGGAGTGGCCATATGGCTCCTGAAAATCCACGATACGCAAGATGGTTCCCAGATGAAAGGTGGCACCAGTGCCGAGTCGGGCTGGTTTGATAGAGCCAAGTGGTTCCTGCAATCTGCCAGCCAGAAGCGGGGTGGGTGAGTTTTGTTTGCAAGGGAAAACGGCCGTGGTATTTTTTCCGGGGCCTGTGGCCTGGAATGGCCGGCTGGTTCCTTAAAATCCACGCCGCGCAGGATGGTTCCCAGATGAAAGCTGGCACCAGTGCCCTGTCGGGCTGTTTTGATAGAGCCAAGTGGCTCCTGCAATCTGCCAGCCAGATGATGGGAAGGTCAGTTTTACTTCCTGGGAAAATGGCTGTAGTGTGTGTTTGGGCGCCTGTCGCTGGGTGTGGCCGTTTGGCTCCTGAAAATTCACGATACGCAGGATGGTTCCCAGATGAATGGTGTCACCAGTGCCAAGCCGGCTGGTTTGATAGGTCCAAGTGTCTTCTGCAATCTGCCAGCCAGAAGCGGGGTGGTTGAGTTTTGTTTGCCAGGGAAAAGGGCCGTGGTTTGTTTTCGGGGACCAGTGGCTGGGAATGGCTGGCTGGCTTCTTAAAATCCATGCCCTGCATGATGGTTCCCAGACTCAAGGTGGCACCAGTGCCGAGTCGGGCTGGTGTGATAGAGCCATGTGGCTCCTGCAATCTGCCAGCCAGAAGCGGGGTGGGTGAGTTTTCTTCGCCAGGGAAAAAGGCCGTGGGTTTTTTTTCTGGGGCCTGTGGCCTGGAATTGCCAGCTGGTTCCTAAAAAACCACGCCGAGCAGGATGGTTCCAAGATGAAAGGTGGCACCAGTGCCGAGTCGGGCTGTTTTGATAGAGCCAAGTGGCTCCTGCAATCTGCCAGCCAGAAGATGGGCAGGTCAGTTTTACTTCCAGGGAAAAGGGACGCAGTTTGTGTTTGGGGGCGTGTGGCTGGGAGTGGCTGGCTGGCTCCTGAAAATCCACGATACGCAGGATGGTTCCCAGATGAAAGGTGGCACCAGTGCCAAGTCGGCCTGGCATGATAGTACCAAGTGGCTCCTGCAATCTGCCAGCCAGAAGGCGGGCCGCTGAGATTTTCTTCCAGGGAAAATGGCCGTGGTATGTGTTTGGGGCCCTGTGGCTGAGAGCGGCCGGCTGGCTCCTGAAAATCCACGACACGCAGGATGGTTCCCAGACCCAAGATGGCACCAGTGCCGAGTCGGGCTGGTTTGATAGAACCAAGTGGCTCCTGCAATCTGCCAGGCAGAAGATGGGCAGGTCAGTTTTACTTCCAGGGAAAAGGGCCGTAGTTTGTGTTTGGGGGCCTGTGGCTGGGAGTGGCCGGCTGGCTCCTGAAAATCCCCAATACACAGGATGGTTCCCAGATGAAAGGTGGCACCAGTGCTGAGTCGGGCTGGTTTGATAGAGCCAAGTGGCTCCTGCAATCTGCGAGCCAGAAGATGGGCAGGTCAGTTTTACTTCTGGGGAAGAGGGCCAGTAGTTTTTGTTTGGGGGCCTGTGGCTGGGAGTGGCCGGCTGGCTCCTGAAAATGCACGATATTCAGGATGTTTGCCAGTCCCAAGTTGGCACTACTGCCAAGTCGGACTGGTTTGATAGAGCCATGTGGCTCCTGCAATCTGCCAGCCAGAAGATGGGCAGGTCAGTTTTACTTCCAGGGAAAAGGGCCGTAGTTTGTGTTTGGGGGCCTGTGGCTGGGAGTGGCCGGCTGGCTCCTGAAAATACACGATACGCAGGATGATTCCCAGACCCAAGGGTGCACCAGTGCCAAATCGGGCTGGTTTGATAGAGCCAAGTGGCTCCTGCAATCTGCCAGCCAGAAGATGGATAGGTCAGTTTTACTTCCAGGGAAAAGGACCATAGCATTTTTTGGGGGCCTGTGGCTGGGAATGGCCGGCTTTCTCCTGAAAATCCACGATACGCAGGATGGTTCCCAGATGAAAGGTGGAACCAGTGCCGAGTCGAGTTGGTTTGATAGAGCCAAGAGTCTCCTGCAATCTGCCAGCCAGAAGATGGGCAGGTCAGTTTCACTTCCAAGGAAAAGGGTGGTAGTTTATGTTCGGGGGCCTGTGGCTGGGAGTGGGCAGCTGGCACCAGAAAATGCCCGATACACAGGATGGTTCCCAGATGAAAGGTGGCACCAGTGCCGAGTCGGGCTGGTTTGATAGAGCCAAGTGGCTCCTGCAATCTGCCAGCCAGAAGCGGGGTGGGTGAATTTTGTTTGCCAGGGAAAGGGCTGTGGTTTTTTTTCTGGGGCCTGTGGATCGGAATGACCGGCTGGCTCATTGAAATCCACGCCGCGCAGGATGCTTCCCAGACCAAGGGGGCACCAGAGCCGAGTCGGGCTGGTTTGATAGAGCCAAGTGGCTCCTGCAATCTGCCAGCCAGAAGGTGGGCAGGTCAGTTTTACTTCCAGGGAAAGGGGCCGTAGTTTGTATTTGTGGGCCTGTGGCTGGGAGTGGCCGGCTGGCTCCTGAAAATCCACGATACGCAAGATGCCTGCCAAATGAAAAATGGCACCAGTGCCGAGTCGGGCTGGTTTGATAGAGCCAAGTGGCTCCTGCAATCTGCCAGCCAGAAGGTGGGCAGGTCAGTTTTACTTCCAGGGAAAAGGGCCGTAGTTTGTGTTTGGGGGCCTGTGGCGTGTGAATGGCCTGCTGGCTCCTTAAAATCCACGCCGCGCATGATGGTTCCCAGACCCAAGGTGGCACCAGTGCCGAGTTGGGCTGGTTTGAAAGAGCCAAGTGGCTCCTGCAATCTGCCAGCCAGAAGCGGGGTGGGTGAGTTTTGTTTGCCAGGGAAAAGGGCCGTGGTTTGCTTTCCGGGCCTGTGGCTGGGAGTGGCCGGCTGGCTCCTGAAAATCCACGCCTCGCAGGATGGTTCCCAGACTCAAGGGGGCACCAGTGCCGAGTCGGGCTGGTTTGATAGAGCCAAGTGGCTCCTGCAATCTGACAGCCAGAAGATGGGCAGGTCAGTTTTACTTCCAGGGAAAAGGGCCGTAGTTTGTATTTGGGGGCCTGTGGCTGGGAGAGGCCGGCTGGCTCCTGAAAATCCACGATACGCAAGATGGTTCCCAGACCCAAGGTGGCACCAGTGCCGAGTTGTGCTGTTTTGATAGAGCCAAGTGTCTCCAGTAATCTGCAAGCCAGAAGGTGGGCAGGTCAGTTTTACTTCCAGGGAAAAGGGCCGTGGTATATGTTTGGGGGCCTGAGGCTTGGAGTGGCCGGCTGGCTTCTGAAAATCCACGATACGCAGGATGGTTCCCAGATGAAAGGTGGCACCAGTGCCGAGTCGGGCTGGTTTGACAGAGCCAAGTGGCTCCTGCAATCTGCCAGCCAGAAGCGGGGCGGGTCAGGTTTGTTTTCCAGGGAAAAGGGCCGTGGTGTGTGGTGGGGGCCTGTGGCTGGGAGTGGCCGGCTGGCTCCTGAAAATCCCCGATACGCAGGATGGTTCCCAGACCCAAGGTGGCACCAGTGCCAAGTCGGGCTGGTTTGATAGAGCCAAGTGGCTCCTGCAATCTGCCAGCCAGAAGATGGGAAGGTCACTTTTACTTCCTGGGAAAAGGGCTGTAGTGTGTGTTTGGGCGCCTGTCGCTGGGTGTGGCCGGCTGGCTCCTGAAAATCCACGATACGCAGGATGGTTCCCAGATGAATGGTGTCACCAGTGCCAAGCTGGCTGGATTGATAGGTCCAAGTGTCTCCTGCAATCTGCCAGCCAGAAGCGGGGTGGGTGAGTTTTCTTTGCCAGGGAAAAGGGCCGTGGTTTGTTTTCGGGGACCAGTGGCTGGGAATGGCCGGCTGGTTCCTTAAAATCCGTGCCGTGCATGATGGTTCCCAGACCCAAGGTGGCACCAGTGCCGAGTCGGGCTGGTGTGATAGAGCCAAGTGGCTCCTGCAATCTGCCAGTCAGAAGCGGGCTGGGTGAGTTTTGTTTGCCAGGCAAAAAGGCCGAGGTTTTTTTTTCCGGGGGCCTGTGGCCTGGAATGGCCGGCTGGTTCCTTAAAAACCACGCCGTGCAGGATGGTTCCCAGATGAAAGGTGGCACCAGTGCCCAGTCGGGCTGCTTTGATAGAGCGAAGTGTCTCCTGCAATCTGCCAGCCAGACGGCGGGCCGCTGAGATTTTCCTCCAGGGAAAATGGCCGTGGTATGTGTTTGGGGGCCTGTGACTGAGAGTGGCCGGCCGGCTCCTGAAAATCCACGATACGCAGGATGGTTCCCAGATGAATGGTGGCACCACTACTGAGTCGGGCCGGTTTGATAGTACCAAGTGTCTCCCGCTCTCTGCCAGCCAGAAGATGGGCAGGTCAGTTTTACTTCCAGGGAAAATGGCCGTAGTTTTTGTTTGGGGGCCTGTGGCTGGGAGTGGCCGGCTGGGTCCTGAAAATCCCCGCCTCGCAGGATGGTTCCCAGACCCAAGGTGGCACCAGTGCCGAGTCGGGCTGGTGTGATAGAGCCAAGTGGCTCCTGCAATCTGCCAGCCAGAAGATGGGCAGATCAGTTTTACTTCCAGGTAAAAGGGCCGTAGTTTGTGTTTGGGGGCCTGTGGCTGGGAGTGGCCGGCTGGCTCCTGAAAATCCACGATAGGCAGGATGGTTCCCAAATGAAAAATGGCACCAGTGCCAAGTCGGGCTGGTTTGATAGTACCAAGTAGTTCCTGCAATCTGACAGCCAGAAGATGGGCAGGTCTGTTTTACTTCCAGGGAAAAGGGCCGTAGTTTGTTTTCGGGGACCAGTGGCTGGGAATGGCCGGCTGGCTCCTTAAAATCCACGCCGCGCATGATGGTTCACAGACCCAAGGTGGCACCAGTGCCGAGTTGGGCTGGTTTGATAGAGCCAAGTTGCTCCTGCAATCTGCCAGCCAGAAGATGGGCAGGTCAATTTTTCTTCCAGGGAAAAGGGCCGTAGATTTTGTTGGGGGCCTGTGGCTGGGAATGGCCGGCTGGCTCCTTAAAATCCACGCCGCGCATGATGGTTCCCAGACCCAAGGTGGCACCAGTGCCGAGTTGGGCTGGTGTGATAGAGCCATGTGGCTCCTGCAATCTGCCAGCCAGAAGATGGGCAGGTCAATTTTACTTCCAGGGAAAAGGGCCGTAGTTTGTGTTTGGGGGCCTGTGGCTGGGAGTGGCCGGCTGGCTCCTGAAAATCCCCAATACACAGGATGGTTCTCAGATGAAAGGTGGCACCAGTGCTGAGTCGGGCTGGTTTGATAGAGCCAAGTGGCTCCTGCAATCTGCCAGCCATAAGCGGGTTGGGTGAGTTTTGTTTGCCAGGGAAAAGGCCGTGGTTTGTTTTCGGGGACCTGTGGCTGGGAATGGCCAGCTGGCTCCTGAAAATCCACGCCGCGCAGGATGGTTCCCAGACCCAAGGTGGCACCAGTGCCGAGTCGGGCTGGTTTGATAGAGCCAAGTGGCTCCTGCAATCTGCAAGCCAGAAGATGGGCAGGTCAGTTTTACTTCCAGGGAAAAGGGCCGTAGTTTGTGTTTGGGGACCGGTGGCAGGGAGTGGCCGGCTGGCTCCTGAAAATCCACGATACGCAAGATGGTTCCCAGATGAAAGGTGGCACCAGTGCCGAGTCGGGCTGGTTTGATAGAGCCAAGTGGTTCCTGCAATCTGCCAGCCAGAAGCGGGGTGGGTGAGTTTTGTTTGCAAGGGAAAACGGCCGTGGTATTTTTTCCGGGGCCTGTGGCCTGGAATGGCCGGCTGGTTCCTTTAAATCCACGCCGCGCACGATGGTTCCCAGATGAAAGCTGGCACCAGTGCCCTGTCGGGCTGTTTTGATAGAGCCAAGTGGCTCCTGCAATCTGCCAGCCAGAAGATGGGAAGGTCAGTTTTACTTCCTGGGAAAATGGCTGTAGTGTGTGTTTGGGCGCCTGTCGCTGGGTGTGGCCGTTTGGCTCCTGAAAATTCACGATACGCAGGATGGTTCCCAGATGAATGGTGTCACCAGTGCCAAGCCGGCTGGTTTGATAGGTCCAAGTGTCTTCTGCAATCTGCCAGCCAGAAGCGGGGTGGTTGAGTTTTGTTTGCCAGGGAAAAGCGCCGTGGTTTGTTTTCAGGGACCAGTGGCTGGGAATGGCCGGCTGGCTTCTTAAAATCCGTGCCGTGCATGATGGTTCCCAGACCCAAGGTGGCACCAGTGCCGAGTCGGGCTGGTGTGATAGAGCCATGTGGCTCCTGCAATCTGCCAGCCAGAAGCGGGGTGGGTGAGTTTTGTTCGCCAGGGAAAAAGGCCGTGGGTTTTTTTTCTGGGGCCTGTGGCCTGGAATTGCCGGCTGGTTTTTTAAAAACCACGCCGAGCAGGATGGTTCCCAGATGAAAGGTGGCACCAGTGCCGAGTCGGGCTGTTTTGATAGAGCCAAGTGGCTCCTGCAATCTGCCAGCCAGAAGATGGGCAGGTCAGTTTTACTTCCAGGGAAAAGGGACGTAGTTTGTGTTTGGGGGCGTGTGGCTGGGAGTGGCTGGCTGGCTCCTGAAAATCCACGATACGCAGGATGGTTCCCAGATGAAAGGTGGCACCAGTGCCAAGTCGGGCTGGCATGATAGTACCAAGTGGCTCCTGCAATCTGCCAGCCAGAAGGCGGGCCGCTGAGATTTTCTTCCAGGGAAAATGGCCGTGGTATGTGTTTGGGGCCCTGTGGCTGAGAGTGGCCGGCTGGCTCCTGAAAATCCACGACACGCAGGATGGTTCCCAGATGAAATTTGGAACCAGCGCCGAGTCAGGCTGGTTTGATAGAGCCAAGTGGGTCCTGCATTCTGCCAGCCAGGAGCGGGGCGGGTCAGTGTTGTTTGCCATGGAAAAGGGCCGTGGTTTTTTTTCGGGGCCTGTGGCTGGAAGCGTCCGGCTGGCTCCTGAAAATCCACGCCGCGCAGGATGGTCCCCAGACCCAAGATGGCACCAGTGCCGAGTCGGGCTGGTTTGATAGAACCAAGTGGCTCCTGCAATCTGCCAGGCAGAAGATGGGCAGGTCAGTTTTACTTCCAGGGAAAAGGGCCGTAGTTTGTGTTTGGGGGCCTGTGGCTGGGAGTGGCCGGCTGGCTCCTGAAAATCCCCAATACACAGGATGGTTCCCAGATGAAAGGTGGCACCAGTGCTGAGTCGGGCTGGTATGATAGAGCCAAGTGGCTCCTGCAATCTGCGAGCCAGAAGATGGACAGGTCAGTTTTACTTCTGGGGAAGAGGGCCAGTAGTTTTTGTTTGGGGGCCTGAGGCTGGGAGTGGCCGGCTGGCTCCTGAAAATGCACGATATTCAGGATGATTGCCAGTCCCAAGTTGGCACCACTGCCAAGTCGGACTGGTTTGATAGAGCCATGTGGCTCCTGCAATCTGCCAGCCAGAAGATGGGCAGGTCAGTTTTACTTCCAGGGAAAAGGGCCGTAGTTTGTGTTTGGGGGCCTGTGGCTGGGAGTGGCCGGCTGGCTCCTGAAAATACACGATACGCAGGATGATTCCCAGACCCAAGGGGGCACCAGTGCCAAATCGGGCTGGTTTGATAGAGCCAAGTGGCTCCTGCAATCTGCCAGCCAGAAGATGGACAGGTCAGTTTTACTTCCAGGGAAAAGGACCATAGCATTTTTTGGGGGCCTGTGGCTGGGAATGGCCGGCTTTCTCCTGAAAATCCACGATACGCAGGATGGTTCCCAGATGAAAGGTGGAACCAGTGCCGAGTCGAGTTGGTTTGATAGAGCCAAGAGTCTCCTGCAATCTGCCAGCCAGAAGATGGGCAGGTCAGTTTCACTTCCAAGGAAAAGGGTGGTAGTTTATGTTCGGGGGCCTGTGGCTGGGAGTGGGCAGCTGGCACCAGAAAATGCCCGATACACAGGATGGTTCCCAGATGAAAGGTGGCACCAGTGCCGAGTCGGGCTGGTTTGATAGAGCCAAGTGGCTCCTGCAATCTGCCAGCCAGAAGCGGGGTGGGTGAATTTTGTTTGCCAGGGAAAGGGCTGTGGTTTTTTTTCTGGGGCCTGTGGATCGGAATGACCGGCTGGCTCATTGAAATCCACGCCGCGCAGGATGGTTCCCAGACAAAGGGGGCACAAGAGCCGAGTCGGGCCGGTTTGATAGAGCCAAGTGGCTCCTGCAATCTGCCAGCCAGAAGGTGGGCAGGTCAGTTTTACTTCCAGGGAAAGGGGCCGTAGTTTGTATTTGGGGGCCTGTGGCTGGGAGTGGCCGGCTGGCTCCTGAAAATCCACGATACGCAAGATGCCTGCCAAATGAAAAATGGCACCAGTGCCGAGTCGGGCTGGTTTGATAGAGCCAAGTGGCTCCTGCAATCTGCCAGCCAGAAGGTGGGCAGGTCAGTTTTACTTCCAGGGAAAAGGGCCGTAGTTTGTGTTTGGGGGCCTGTGGCGTGTGAATGGCCGGCTGGCTCCTTAAAATCCACGCCGCGCATGATGGTTCCCAGACCCAAGGTGGCACCAGTGCCGAGTTGGGCTGGTTTGAAAGAGCCAAGTGGCTCCTGCAATCTGCCAGCCAGAAGATGGGAAGGTCACTTTTACTTCCTGGGAAAAGGGCTGTAGTGTGTGTTTGGGCGCCTGTCGCTGGGTGTGGCCGGCTGGCTCCTGAAAATCCACGATACGCAGTATGGTTCCCAGATGAATGGTGTCACCAGTGCCAAGCTGGCTGGATTGATAGGTCCAAGTGTCTCCTGCAATCTGCCAGCCAGAAGCGGGGTGGGTGAGTTTTCTTTGCCAGGGAAAAGGGCCGTGGTTTGTTTTCGGGGACCAGTGGCTGGGAATGGCCGGCTGGTTCCTTAAAATCCGTGCCGTGCATGATGGTTCCCAGACCCAAGGTGGCACCAGTGCCGAGTCGGGCTGGTGTGATAGAGCCAAGTGGCTCCTGCAATCTGCCAGTCAGAAGCGGGCTGGGTGAGTTTTGTTTGCCAGGCAAAAAGGCCGAGGTTTTTTTTTCCGGGGGCCTGTGGCCTGGAATGGCCGGCTGGTTCCTTAAAAACCACGCCGTGCAGGATGGTTCCCAGATGAAAGGTGGCACCAGTGCCCAGTCGGGCTGCTTTGATAGAGCGAAGTATCTCCTGCAATCTGCCAGCCAGACGGCGGGCCGCTGAGATTTTCCTCCAGGGAAAATGGCCGTGGTATGTGTTTGGGGGCCTGTGACTGAGAGTGGCCGGCCGGCTCCTGAAAATCCACGATACGCAGGATGGTTCCCAGATGAATGGTGGCACCACTACTGAGTCGGGCCGGTTTGATAGTACCAAGTGTCTCCCGCTCTCTGCCAGCCAGAAGATGGGCAGGTCAGTTTTACTTCCAGGGAAAATGGCCGTAGTTTTTGTTTGGGGGCCTGTGGCTGGGAGTGGCCGGCTGGGTCCTGAAAATCCCCGCCTCGCAGGATGGTTCCCAGACCCAAGGTGGCACCAGTGCCGAGTCGGGCTGGTTTGATAGAGCCAAGTGGCTCCTGCAATCTGCCAGCCAGAAGATGGGCAGGTCAGTTTTACTTCCAGGGAAAAGGGCCGTAGTTTGTGTTTGGGGACCGGTGGCAGGGAGTGGCCGGCTGGCTCCTGAAAATCCACGATACGCAAGATGGTTCCCAGATGAAAGGTGGCACCAGTGCCGAGTCGGGCTGGTTTGATAGAGCCAAGTGGTTCCTGCAATCTGCCAGCCAGAAGCGGGGTGGGTGAGTTTTGTTTGCAAGGGAAAACGGCCGTGGTATTTTTTCCGGGGCCTGTGGCCTGGAATGGCCGGCTGGTTCCTTTAAATCCACGCCGCGCACGATGGTTCCCAGATGAAAGCTGGCACCAGTGCCCTGTCGGGCTGTTTTGATAGAGCCAAGTGGCTCCTGCAATCTGCCAGCCAGAAGATGGGAAGGTCAGTTTTACTTCCTGGGAAAATGGCTGTAGTGTGTGTTTGGGCGCCTGTCGCTGGGTGTGGCCGTTTGGCTCCTGAAAATTCACGATACGCAGGATGGTTCCCAGATGAATGGTGTCACCAGTGCCAAGCCGGCTGGTTTGATAGGTCCAAGTGTCTTCTGCAATCTGCCAGCCAGAAGCGGGGTGGTTGAGTTTTGTTTGCCAGGGAAAAGCGCCGTGGTTTGTTTTCAGGGACCAGTGGCTGGGAATGGCCGGCTGGCTTCTTAAAATCCGTGCCGTGCATGATGGTTCCCAGACCCAAGGTGGCACCAGTGCCGAGTCGGGCTGGTGTGATAGAGCCATGTGGCTCCTGCAATCTGCCAGCCAGAAGCGGGGTGGGTGAGTTTTGTTCGCCAGGGAAAAAGGCCGTGGGTTTTTTTTCTGGGGCCTGTGGCCTGGAATTGCCGGCTGGTTTTTTAAAAACCACGCCGAGCAGGATGGTTCCCAGATGAAAGGTGGCACCAGTGCCGAGTCGGGCTGTTTTGATAGAGCCAAGTGGCTCCTGCAATCTGCCAGCCAGAAGATGGGCAGGTCAGTTTTACTTCCAGGGAAAAGGGACGTAGTTTGTGTTTGGGGGCGTGTGGCTGGGAGTGGCTGGCTGGCTCCTGAAAATCCACGATACGCAGGATGGTTCCCAGATGAAAGGTGGCACCAGTGCCAAGTCGGGCTGGCATGATAGTACCAAGTGGCTCCTGCAATCTGCCAGCCAGAAGGCGGGCCGCTGAGATTTTCTTCCAGGGAAAATGGCCGTGGTATGTGTTTGGGGCCCTGTGGCTGAGAGTGGCCGGCTGGCTCCTGAAAATCCACGACACGCAGGATGGTTCCCAGATGAAATTTGGAACCAGCGCCGAGTCAGGCTGGTTTGATAGAGCCAAGTGGGTCCTGCATTCTGCCAGCCAGGAGCGGGGCGGGTCAGTGTTGTTTGCCATGGAAAAGGGCCGTGGTTTTTTTTCGGGGCCTGTGGCTGGAAGCGTCCGGCTGGCTCCTGAAAATCCACGCCGCGCAGGATGGTCCCCAGACCCAAGATGGCACCAGTGCCGAGTCGGGCTGGTTTGATAGAACCAAGTGGCTCCTGCAATCTGCCAGGCAGAAGATGGGCAGGTCAGTTTTACTTCCAGGGAAAAGGGCCGTAGTTTGTGTTTGGGGGCCTGTGGCTGGGAGTGGCCGGCTGGCTCCTGAAAATCCCCAATACACAGGATGGTTCCCAGATGAAAGGTGGCACCAGTGCTGAGTCGGGCTGGTATGATAGAGCCAAGTGGCTCCTGCAATCTGCGAGCCAGAAGATGGACAGGTCAGTTTTACTTCTGGGGAAGAGGGCCAGTAGTTTTTGTTTGGGGGCCTGAGGCTGGGAGTGGCCGGCTGGCTCCTGAAAATGCACGATATTCAGGATGATTGCCAGTCCCAAGTTGGCACCACTGCCAAGTCGGACTGGTTTGATAGAGCCATGTGGCTCCTGCAATCTGCCAGCCAGAAGATGGGCAGGTCAGTTTTACTTCCAGGGAAAAGGGCCGTAGTTTGTGTTTGGGGGCCTGTGGCTGGGAGTGGCCGGCTGGCTCCTGAAAATACACGATACGCAGGATGATTCCCAGACCCAAGGGGGCACCAGTGCCAAATCGGGCTGGTTTGATTGAGCCAAGTGGCTCCTGCAATCTGCCAGCCAGAAGATGGACAGGTCAGTTTTACTTCCAGGGAAAAGGACCATAGCATTTTTTGGGGGCCTGTGGCTGGGAATGGCCGGCTTTCTCCTGAAAATCCACGATACGCAGGATGGTTCCCAGATGAAAGGTGGAACCAGTGCCGAGTCGAGTTGGTTTGATAGAGCCAAGAGTCTCCTGCAATCTGCCAGCCAGAAGATGGGCAGGTCAGTTTCACTTCCAAGGAAAAGGGTGGTAGTTTATGTTCGGGGGCCTGTGGCTGGGAGTGGGCAGCTGGCACCAGAAAATGCCCGATACACAGGATGGTTCCCAGATGAAAGGTGGCACCAGTGCCGAGTCGGGCTGGTTTGATAGAGCCAAGTGGCTCCTGCAATCTGCCAGCCAGAAGCGGGGTGGGTGAATTTTGTTTGCCAGGGAAAGGGCTGTGGTTTTTTTTCTGGGGCCTGTGGATCGGAATGACCGGCTGGCTCATTGAAATCCACGCCGCGCAGGATGGTTCCCAGACAAAGGGGGCACCAGAGCCGAGTCGGGCCGGTTTGATAGAGCCAAGTGGCTCCTGCAATCTGCCAGCCAGAAGGTGGGCAGGTCAGTTATACTTCCAGGGAAAGGGGCCGTAGTTTGTATTTGGGGGCCTGTGGCTGGGAGTGGCCGGCTGGCTCCTGAAAATCCACGATACGCAAGAGGCCTGCCAAATGAAAAATGGCACCAGTGCCGAGTCGGGCTGGTTTGATAGAGCCAAGTGGCTCCTGCAATCTGCCAGCCAGAAGGTGGGCAGGTCAGTTTTACTTCCAGGGAAAAGGGCCGTAGTTTGTGTTTGGGGGCCTGTGGCGTGTGAATGGCCGGCTGGCTCCTTAAAATCCACGCCGCGCATGATGGTTCCCAGACCCAAGGTGGCACCAGTGCCGAGTTGGGCTGGTTTGAAAGAGCCAAGTGGCTCCTGCAATCTGCCAGCCAGAAGCGGGGTGGGTGAGTTTTGTTTGCCAGGGAAAAGGGCCGTGGTTTGCTTTCCGGGCCTGTGGCTGGGAGTGGCCGGCTGGCTCCTGAAAATCCACGCCTCGCAGGATGGTTCCCAGACTCAAGGGGGCACCAGTGCCGAGTCGGGCTGGTTTGATAGAGCCAAGTGGCTCCTGCAATCTGACAGCCAGAAGATGGGCAGGTCAGTTTTACTTCCAGGGAAAAGGGCCGTAGTTTGTATTTGGGGGCCTGTGGCTGGGAGAGGCCGGCTGGCTCCTGAAAATCCACGATACGCAAGATGGTTCCCAGACCCAAGGTGGCACCAGTGCCGAGTTGTGCTGTTTTGATAGAGCCAAGTGTCTCCAGTAATCTGCAAGCCAGAAGGTGGGCAGGTCAGTTTTACTTCCAGGGAAAAGGGCCGTGGTATATGTTTGGGGGCCTGAGGCTTGGAGTGGCCGGCTGGCTTCTGAAAATCCACGATACGCAGGATGGTTCCCAGATGAAAGGTGGCACCAGTGCCGAGTCGGGCTGGTTTGATAGAGCCAAGTGGCTCCTGCAATCTGCCAGCCAGAAGCGGGGCGGGTCAGGTTTGTTTTCCAGGGAAAAGGGCCGTGGTGTGTGGTGGGGGCCTGTGGCTGGGAGTGGTCGGCTGGCTCCTGAAAATCCACGATACGCAGGATGGTTCCCAGACCCAAGGGGGCACCAGTGCCAAGTCGGGCTGGTTTGATAGAGCCAAGTGGCTCCTGCAATCTGCCAGCCAGAAGATGGGAAGGTCACTTTTACTTCCTGGGAAAAGGGCTGTAGTGTGTGTTTGGGCGCCTGTCGCTGGGTGTGGCCGGCTGGCTCCTGAAAATCCACGATACGCAGGATGGTTCCCAGATGAATGGTGTCACCAGTGCCAAGCTGGCTGGATTGATAGGTCCAAGTGTCTCCTGCAATCTGCCAGCCAGAAGCGGGGTGGGTGAGTTTTCTTTGCCAGGGAAAAGGGCCGTGGTTTGTTTTCGGGGACCAGTGGCTGGGAATGGCCGGCTGGTTCCTTAAAATCCGTGCCGTGCATGATGGTTCCCAGACCCAAGGTGGCACCAGTGCCGAGTCGGGCTGGTGTGATAGAGCCAAGTGGCTCCTGCAATCTGCCAGTCAGAAGCGGGCTGGGTGAGTTTTGTTTGCCAGGCAAAAAGGCCGAGGTTTTTTTTTCCGGGGGCCTGTGGCCTGGAATGGCCGGCTGGTTCCTTAAAAACCACGCCGTGCAGGATGGTTCCCAGATGAAAGGTGGCACCAGTGCCCAGTCGGGCTGCTTTGATAGAGCGAAGTGTCTCCTGCAATCTGCCAGCCAGACGGCGGGCCGCTGAGATTTTCCTCCAGGGAAAATGGCCGTGGTATGTGTTTGGGGGCCTGTGACTGAGAGTGGCCGGCCGGCTCCTGAAAATCCACGATACGCAGGATGGTTCCCAGATGAATGGTGGCACCACTACTGAGTCGGGCCGGTTTGATAGTACCAAGTGTCTCCCGCTCTCTGCCAGCCAGAAGATGGGCAGGTCAGTTTTACTTCCAGGGAAAATGGCCGTAGTTTTTGTTTGGGGGCCTGTGGCTGGGAGTGGCCGGCTGGGTCCTGAAAATCCCCGCCTCGCAGGATGGTTCCCAGACCCAAGGTGGCACCAGTGCCGAGTCGGGCTGGTGTGATAGAGCCAAGTGGCTCCTGCAATCTGCCAGCCAGAAGATGGGCAGATCAGTTTTACTTCCAGGTAAAAGGGCCGTAGTTTGTGTTTGGGGGCCTGTGGCTGGGAGTGGCCGGCTGGCTCCTGAAAATCCACGATAGGCAGGATGGTTCCCAAATGAAAAATGGCACCAGTGCCAAGTCGGGCTGGTTTGATAGTACCAAGTAGTTCCTGCAATCTGACAGCCAGAAGATGGGCAGGTCTGTTTTACTTCCAGGGAAAAGGGCCGTAGTTTGTTTTCGGGGACCAGTGGCTGGGAATGGCCGGCTGGCTCCTTAAAATCCACGCCGCGCATGATGGTTCACAGACCCAAGGTGGCACCAGTGCCGAGTTGGGCTGGTTTGATAGAGCCAAGTTGCTCCTGCAATCTGCCAGCCAGAAGATGGGCAGGTCAATTTTTCTTCCAGGGAAAAGGGCCGTAGATTTTGTTGGGGGCCTGTGGCTGGGAATGGCCGGCTGGCTCCTTAAAATCCACGCCGCGCATGATGGTTCCCAGACCCAAGGTGGCACCAGTGCCGAGTTGGGCTGGTTTGATAGAGCCATGTGGCTCCTGCAATCTGCCAGCCAGAAGATGGGCAGGTCAATTTTACTTCCAGGGAAAAGGGCCGTAGTTTGTGTTTGGGGGCCTGTGGCTGGGAGTGGCCGGCTGGCTCCTGAAAATCCCCAATACACAGGATGGTTCTCAGATGAAAGGTGGCACCAGTGCTGAGTCGGGCTGGTTTGATAGAGCCAAGTGGCTCCTGCAATCTGCCAGCCATAAGCGGGTTGGGTGAGTTTTGTTTGCCAGGGAAAAGGCCGTGGTTTGTTTTCGGGGACCTGTGGCTGGGAATGGCCAGCTGGCTCCTGAAAATCCACGCCGCGCAGGATGGTTCCCAGACCCAAGGTGGCACCAGTGCCGAGTCGGGCTGGTTTGATAGAGCCAAGTGGCTCCTGCAATCTGCCAGCCAGAAGCGGGGTGGGTGAGTTTTGTTTGCAAGGGAAAACGGCCGTGGTATTTTTTCCGGGGCCTGTGGCCTGGAATGGCCGGCTGGTTCCTTTAAATCCACGCCGCGCACGATGGTTCCCAGATGAAAGCTGGCACCAGTGCCCTGTCGGGCTGTTTTGATAGAGCCAAGTGGCTCCTGCAATCTGCCAGCCAGAAGATGGGAAGGTCAGTTTTACTTCCTGGGAAAATGGCTGTAGTGTGTGTTTGGGCGCCTGTCGCTGGGTGTGGCCGTTTGGCTCCTGAAAATTCACGATACGCAGGATGGTTCCCAGATGAATGGTGTCACCAGTGCCAAGCCGGCTGGTTTGATAGGTCCAAGTGTCTTCTGCAATCTGCCAGCCAGAAGCGGGGTGGTTGAGTTTTGTTTGCCAGGGAAAAGGGCCGTGGTTTGTTTTCAGGGACCAGTGGCTGGGAATGGCCGGCTGGCTTCTTAAAATCCATGCCCTGCATGATGGTTCCCAGACTCAAGGTGGCACCAGTGCCGAGTCTGGCTGGTGTGATAGAGCCATGTGGCTCCTGCAATCTGCCAGCCAGAAGCGGGGTGGGTGAGTTTTGTTCGCCAGGGAAAAAGGCCGTGGGTTTTTTTTCTGGGGCCTGTGGCCTGGAATTGCCGGCTGGTTCCTTAAAAACCACGCCGAGCAGGATGGTTCCCAGATGAAAGGTGGCACCAGTGCCGAGTCGGGCTGTTTTGATAGAGCCAAGTGGCTCCTGCAATCTGCCAGCCAGAAGATGGGCAGGTCAGTTTTACTTCCAGGGAAAAGGGACGTAGTTTGTGTTTGGGGGCGTGTGGCTGGGAGTGGCTGGCTGGCTCCTGAAAATCCACGATACGCAGGATGGTTCCCAGATGAAAGGTGGCACCAGTGCCAAGTCGGGCTGGCATGATAGTACCAAGTGGCTCCTGCAATCTGCCAGCCAGAAGGCGGGCCGCTGAGATTTTCTTCCAGGGAAAATGGCCGTGGTATGTGTTTGGGGCCCTGTGGCTGAGAGTGGCCGGCTGGCTCCTGAAAATCCACGACACGCAGGATGGTTCCCAGATGAAATTTGGAACCAGCGCCGAGTCAGGCTGGTTTGATAGAGCCAAGTGGGTCCTGCATTCTGCCAGCCAGGAGCGGGGCGGGTCAGTGTTGTTTGCCATGGAAAAGGGCCGTGGTTTTTTTTCGGGGCCTGTGGCTGGAAGCGTCCGGCTGGCTCCTGAAAATCCACGCCGCGCAGGATGGTCCCCAGACCCAAGATGGCACCAGTGCCGAGTTGGGCTGGTTTGATAGAACCAAGTGGCTCCTCCAATCTGCCAGGCAGAAGATGGGCAGGTCAGTTTTACTTCCAGGGAAAAGGGCCGTAGTTTGTGTTTGGGGGCCTGTGGCTGGGAGTGGCCGGCTGGCTCCTGAAAATCCCCAATACACAGGATGGTTCCCAGATGAAAGGTGGCACCAGTGCTGAGTCGGGCTGGTATGATAGAGCCAAGTGGCTCCTGCAATCTGCGAGCCAGAAGATGGACAGGTCAGTTTTACTTCTGGGGAAGAGGGCCAGTAGTTTTTATTTGGGGGCCTGAGGCTGGGAGTGGCCGGCTGGCTCCTGAAAATGCACGATATTCAGGATGATTGCCAGTCCCAAGTTGGCACCACTGCCAAGTCGGACTGGTTTGATAGAGCCATGTGGCTCCTGCAATCTGCCAGCCAGAAGATGGGCAGGTCAGTTTTACTTCCAGGGAAAAGGGCCGTAGTTTGTGTTTGGGGGCCTGTGGCTGGGAGTGGCCGGCTGGCTCCTGAAAATACACGATACGCAGGATGATTCCCAGACCCAAGGGGGCACCAGTGCCAAATCGGGCTGGTTTGATAGAGCCAAGTGGCTCCTGCAATCTGCCAGCCAGAAGATGGACAGGTCAGTTTTACTTCCAGGGAAAAGGACCATAGCATTTTTTGGGGGCCTGTGGCTGGGAATGGCCGGCTTTCTCCTGAAAATCCACGATACGCAGGATGGTTCCCAGATGAAAGGTGGAACCAGTGCCGAGTCGAGTTGGTTTGATAGAGCCAAGAGTCTCCTGCAATCTGCCAGCCAGAAGATGGGCAGGTCAGTTTCACTTCCAAGGAAAAGGGTGGTAGTTTATGTTCGGGGGCCTGTGGCTGGGAGTGGGCAGCTGGCACCAGAAAATGCCCGATACACAGGATGGTTCCCAGATGAAAGGTGGCACCAGTGCCGAGTCGGGCTGGTTTGATAGAGCCAAGTGGCTCCTGCAATCTGCCAGCCAGAAGCGGGGTGGGTGAA
Source organism: Zonotrichia albicollis (assembly GCF_047830755.1). Lineage (NCBI taxonomy): Eukaryota > Metazoa > Chordata > Aves > Passeriformes > Passerellidae > Zonotrichia > Zonotrichia albicollis. Next base: position 3,952,184 of record NC_133855.1, read on the forward strand.
TTTTGTTTGCCAGGGAAAGGGCTGTGGTTTTTTTTCTGGGGCCTGTGGATCGGAATGACCGGCTGGCTCATTGAAATCCACGCCGCGCAGGATGGTTCCCAGACAAAGGGGGCACCAGAGCCGAGTCGGGCTGGTTTGATAGAGCCAAGTGGCTCCTGCAATCTGCCAGCCAGAAGGTGGGCAGGTCAGTTTTACTTCCAGGGAAAGGGGCCGTAGTTTGTATTTGGGGGCCTGTGGCTGGGAGTGGCCGGCTGGCTCCTGAAAATCCACGATACGCAAGATGCCTGCCAAATGAAAAATGGCACCAGTGCCGAGTCCGGCTGGTTTGATAGAGCCAAGTGGCTCCTGCAATCTGCCAGCCAGAAGGTGGGCAGGTCAGTTTTACTTCCAGGGAAAAGGGCCGTAGTTTGTGTTTGGGGGCCTGTGGCGTGTGAATGGCCGGCTGGCTCCTTAAAATCCACGCCGCGCATGATGGTTCCCAGACCCAAGGTGGCACCAGTGCCGAGTTGGGCTGGTTTGAAAGAGCCAAGTGGCTCCTGCAATCTGCCAGCCAGAAGCGGGGTGGGTGAGTTTTGTTTGCCAGGGAAAAGGGCCGTGGTTTGCTTTCCGGGCCTGTGGCTGGGAGTGGCCGGCTGGCTCCTGAAAATCCACGCCTCGCAGGATGGTTCCCAGACTCAAGGGGGCACCAGTGCCGAGTCGGGCTGGTTTGATAGAGCCAAGTGGCTCCTGCAATCTGACAGCCAGAAGATGGGCAGGTCAGTTTTACTTCCAGGGAAAAGGGCCGTAGTTTGTATTTGGGGGCCTGTGGCTGGGAGAGGCCGGCTGGCTCCTGAAAATCCACGATACGCAAGATGGTTCCCAGACCCAAGGTGGCACCAGTGCCGAGTTGTGCTGTTTTGATAGAGCCAAGTGTCTCCAGTAATCTGCAAGCCAGAAGGTGGGCAGGTCAGTTTTACTTCCAGGGAAAAGGGCCGTGGTATATGTTTGGGGGCCTGAGGCTTGGAGTGGCCGGCTGGCTTCTGAAAATCCACGATACACAGGATGGTTCCCAGATGAAAGGTGGCACCAGTGCCGAGTCGGGCTGGTTTGATAGAGCCAAGTGGCTCCTGCAATCTGCCAGCCAGAAGCGGGGCGGGTCAGGTTTGTTTTCCAGGGAAAAGGGCCGTGGTGTGTGGTGGGGGCCTGTGGCTGGGAGTGGCCGGCTGGCTCCTGAAAATCCACGATACGCAGGATGGTTCCCAGACCCACGGGGGCACCAGTGCCAAGTCGGGCTGGTTTGATAGAGCCAAGTGGCTCCTGCAATCTGCCAGCCAGAAGATGGGAAGGTCACTTTTACTTCCTGGGAAAAGGGCTGTAGTGTGTGTTTGGGCGCCTGTCGCTGGGTGTGGCCGGCTGGCTCCTGAAAATCCACGATACGCAGGATGGTTCCCAGATGAATGGTGTCACCAGTGCCAAGCTGGCTGGATTGATAGGTCCAAGTGTCTCCTGCAATCTGCCAGCCAGAAGCGGGGTGGGTGAGTTTTGTTTGCCAGGGAAAAGGGCCGTGGTTTGTTTTCGGGGACCAGTGGCTGGGAATGGCCGGCTGGTTCCTTAAAATCCGTGCCGTGCATGATGGTTCCCAGACCCAAGGTGGCACCAGTGCCGAGTCGGGCTGGTGTGATAGAGCCAAGTGGCTCCTGCAATCTGCCAGTCAGAAGCGGGCTGGGTGAGTTTTGTTTGCCAGGCAAAAAGGCCGCGGTTTTTTTTCCGGGGGCCTGTGGCCTGGAATGGCCGGCTGGTTCCTTAAAAACCACGCCGTGCAGGATGGTTCCCAGATGAAAGGTGGCACCAGTGCCCAGTCGGGCTGCTTTGATAGAGTGAAGTGTTTCCTGCAATCTGCCAGCCAGACGGCGGGCCGCTGAGATTTTCCTCCAGGGAAAATGGCCGTGGTATGTGTTTGGGGGCCTGTGACTGAGAGTGGCCGGCCGGCTCCTGAAAATCCACGATACGCAGGATGGTTCCCAGATGAATGGTGGCACCACTACTGAGTCGGGCCGGTTTGATAGTACCAAGTGTCTCCCGCTCTCTGCCAGCCAGAAGATGGGCAGGTCAGTTTTACTTCCAGGGAAAATGGCCGTAGTTTTTGTTTGGGGGCCTGTGGCTGGGAGTGGCCGGCTGGGTCCTGAAAATCCCCGCCTCGCAGGATGGTTCCCAGACCCAAGGTGGCACCAGTGCCGAGTCGGGCTGGTGTGATAGAGCCAAGTGGCTCCTGCAATCTGCCAGCCAGAAGATGGGCAGATCAGTTTTACTTCCAGGTAAAAGGGCCGTAGTTTGTGTTTGGGGGCCTGTGGCTGGGAGTGGCCGGCTGGCTCCTGAAAATCCACGATAGGCAGGATGGTTCCCAAATGAAAAATGGCACCAGTGCCAAGTCGGGCTGGTTTGATAGTACCAAGTAGTTCCTGCAATCTGCCAGCCAGAAGATGGGCAGGTCTGTTTTACTTCCAGGGAAAAGGGCCGTAGTTTGTGTTTGGGGGCCTGTGGCTGGGAATGGCCGGCTGGCTCCTTAAAATCCGTGCCGTGCATGATGGTTCCCAGACCCAAGGTGGCACCAGTGCCGAGTTGGGCTGGTGTGATAGAGCCAAGTGGCTCCTGCAATCTGCCAGTCAGAAGCGGGCTGGGTGAGTTTTGTTTGCCAGGCAAAAAGGCCGCGGTTTTTTTTTCCGGGGGCCTGTGTCCTGGAATGGCCGGCTGGTTCCTTAAAAACCACGCCGTGCAGGATGGTTCCCAGATGAAAGGTGGCACCAGTGCCCAGTCGGGCTGCTTTGATAGAGTGAAGTGTCTCCTGCAATCTGCCAGCCAGACGGCGGGCCGCTGAGATTTTCCTCCAGGGAAAATGGCCGTGGTATGTGTTTGGGGGCCTGTGACTGAGAGTGGCCGGCCGGCTCCTGAAAATCCACGATACGCAGGATGGTTCCCAGATGAATGGTGGCACCACTACTGAGTCGGGCCGGTTTGATAGTACCAAGTGTCTCCCGCTCTCTGCCAGCCAGAAGATGGGCAGGTCAGTTTTACTTCCAGGGAAAATGGCCGTAGTTTTTGTTTGGGGGCCTGTGGCTGGGAGTGGCCGGCTGGGTCCTGAAAATCCCCGCCTCGCAGGATGGTTCCCAGACCCAAGGTGGCACCAGTGCCGAGTCGGGCTGGTGTGATAGAGCCAAGTGGCTCCTGCAATCTGCCAGCCAGAAGATGGGCAGATCAGTTTTACTTCCAGGTAAAAGGGCCGTAGTTTGTGTTTGGGGGCCTGTGGCTGGGAGTGGCCGGCTGGCTCCTGAAAATCCACGATACGCAGGATGGTTCCCAAATGAAAAATGGCACCAGTGCCAAGTCGGGCTGGTTTGATAGTACCAAGTAGTTCCTGCAATCTGCCAGCCAGAAGATGGGCAGGTCTGTTTTACTTCCAGGGAAAAGGGCCGTAGTTTGTGTTTGGGGGCCTGTGGCTGGGAATGGCCGGCTGGCTCCTTAAAATCCGTGCCGTGCATGATGGTTCCCAGACCCAAGGTGGCACCAGTGCCGAGTCGGGCTGGTGTGATAGAGCCAAGTGGCTCCTGCAATCTGCCAGTCAGAAGCGGGCTGGGTGAGTTTTGTTTGCCAGGCAAAAAGGCCGCGGTTTTTTTTTCCGGGGGCCTGTGGCCTGGAATGGCCGGCTGGTTCCTTAAAAACCACGCCGTGCAGGATGGTTCCCAGATGAAAGGTGGCACCAGTGCCCAGTCGGGCTGCTTTGATAGAGTGAAGTGTCTCCTGCAATCTGCCAGCCAGACGGCGGGCCGCTGAGATTTTCCTCCAGGGAAAATGGCCGTGGTATGTGTTTGGGGGCCTGTGACTGAGAGTGGCCGGCCGGCTCCTGAAAATCCACGATACGCAGGATGGTTCCCAGATGAATGGTGGCACCACTACTGAGTCGGGCCGGTTTGATAGTACCAAGTGTCTCCCGCTCTCTGCCAGCCAGAAGATGGGCAGGTCAGTTTTACTTCCAGGGAAAATGGCCGTAGTTTTTGTTTGGGGGCCTGTGGCTGGGAGTGGCCGGCTGGGTCCTGAAAATCCCCGCCTCGCAGGATGGTTCCCAGACCCAAGGTGGCACCAGTGCCGAGTCGGGCTGGTGTGATAGAGCCAAGTGGCTCCTGCAATCTGCCAGCCAGAAGATGGGCAGATCAATTTTACTTCCAGGGAAAAGGGCCGTAGTTTGTGTTTGGGGGCCTGTGGCTGGGAGTGGCCGGCTGGCTCCTGAAAATCCACGATACGCAGGATGGTTCCCAAATGAAAAATGGCACCAGTGCCAAGTCGGGCTGGTTTGATAGTACCAAGTAGTTCCTGCAATCTGCCAGCCAGAAGATGGGCAGGTCTGTTTTACTTCCAGGGAAAAGGGCCGTAGTTTGTGTTTGGGGGCCTGTGGCTGGGAATGGCCGGCTGGCTCCTTAAAATCCACGCCGCGCATGATGGTTCACAGACCCAAGGTGGCACCAGTGCCGAGTTGGGCTGGTTTGATAGAGCCAAGTTGCTCCTGCAATCTGCCAGCCAGAAGATGGGCAGGTCAATTTTTCTTCCAGGGAAAAGGGCCGTAGATTTTGTTGGGGGCCTGTGGCTGGGAATGGCCGGCTGGCTCCTTAAAATCCACGCCGCGCATGATGGTTCCCAGACCCAAGGTGGCACCAGTGCCGAGTTGGGCTGGTTTGAAAGAGCCAAGTGGCTCCTGCAATCTGCCAGCCAGAAGATGGGCAGGTCAATTTTACTTCCAGGGTAAAGGGCCGTAGTTTGTGTTTGGGGGCCTGTGGCTGGGAGTGGCTGGCTGGCTCCTGAAAATCCCCAATACACAGGATGGTTCTCAGATGAAAGGTGGCACCAGTGCTGAGCCGGGCTGGTTTGATAGAGCCAAGTGGCTCCTGCAATCTGCCAGCCATAAGCGGGTTGGGTGAGTTTTGTTTGCCAGGGAAAAGGCCGTGGTTTGTTTTTGGGGACCTGTGGCAGGGAATGGCCAGCTGGCTCCTGAAAATCCACGCCGCGCAGGATGGTTCCCAGACCCAAGGTGGCACCAGTGCCGAGTCGGGCTGGTTTGATAGAGCCAAGTGGCTCCTGCAATCTGCAAGCCAGAAGATGGGCAGGTCAGTTTTACTTCCAGGGAAAAGGGCCGTAGTTTGTGTTTGGGGGCCTGTGGCTGGGAGTGGCCATATGGCTCCTGAAAATCCACGATACGCAAGATGGTTCCCAGATGAAAGGTGGCACCAGTGCCGAGTCGGGCTGGTTTGATAGAGCCAAGTGGTTCCTGCAATCTGCCAGCCAGAAGCGGGGTGGGTGAGTTTTGTTTGCAAGGGAAAACGGCCGTGGTATTTTTTCCGGGGCCTGTGGCCTGGAATGGCCGGCTGGTTCCTTAAAATCCACGCCGCGCAGGATGGTTCCCAGATGAAAGCTGGCACCAGTGCCCTGTCGGGCTGTTTTGATAGAGCCAAGTGGCTCCTGCAATCTGCCAGCCAGAAGATGGGAAGGTCAGTTTTACTTCCTGGGAAAATGGCTGTAGTGTGTGTTTGGGCGCCTGTCGCTGGGTGTGGCCGTTTGGCTCCTGAAAATTCACGATACGCAGGATGGTTCCCAGATGAATGGTGTCACCAGTGCCAAGCCGGCTGGTTTGATAGGTCCAAGTGTCTTCTGCAATCTGCCAGCCAGAAGCGGGGTGGTTGAGTTTTGTTTGCCAGGGAAAAGGGCCGTGGTTTGTTTTCGGGGACCAGTGGCTGGGAATGGCCGGCTGGCTTCTTAAAATCCATGCCCTGCATGATGGTTCCCAGATGAAAGGTGGCACCAGTGCCGAGTCGTGCTGGTGTGATAGAGCCATGTGGCTCCTGCAATCTGCCAGCCAGAAGCGGGGTGGGTGAGTTTTGTTCGCCAGGGAAAAAGGCCGTGGGTTTTTTTTCTGGGGCCTGTGGCCTGGAATTGCCGGCTGGTTCCTTAAAAACCACGCCGAGCAGGATGGTTCCCAGATGAAAGGTGGCACCAGTGCCGAGTCGGGCTGTTTTGATAGAGCCAAGTGGCTCCTGCAATCTGCCAGCCAGAAGATGGGCAGGTCAGTTTTACTTCCAGGGAAAAGGGACGTAGTTTGTGTTTGGGGGCGTGTGGCTGGGAGTGGCTGGCTGGCTCCTGAAAATCCACGATACGCAGGATGGTTCCCAGATGAAAGGTGGCACCAGTGCCGAGTCGGGCTGTTTTGATAGAGCCAAGTGGTTCCTGCAATCTGCCAGCCAGAAGCGGGGTGGGTGAGTTTTGTTTGCAAGGGAAAACGGCCGTGGTATTTTTTCCGGGGCCTGTGGCCTGGAATGGCCGGCTGGTTCCTTAAAATCCACGCCGCGCAGGATGGTTCCCAGATGAAAGGTGGGACCAGTGCTGAGTCGGGCTGGTTTGATAGAGCCAAGTGGCTCCTGCAATCTGCGAGCCAGAAGATGGACAGGTCAGTTTTACTTCTGGGGAAGAGGGCCAGTAGTTTTTGTTTGGGGGCCTGTGGCTGGGAGTGGCCGGCTGGCTCCTGAAAATGCACGATATTCAGGATGATTGCCAGTCCCAAGTTGGCACCACTGCCAAGTCGGACTGGTTTGATAGAGCCATGTGGCTCCTGCAATCTGCCAGCCAGAAGATGGGCAGGTCAGTTTTACTTCCAGGGAAAAGGGCCGTAGTTTGTGTTTGGGGGCCTGTGGCTGGGAGTGGCCGGCTGGCTCCTGAAAATACACGATACGCAGGATGATTCCCAGACCCAAGGGGGCACCAGTGCCGAGTCGGGCTGGTTTGATAGAGCCAAGTGGCTCCTGCAATCTGCCAGCCAGAAGATGGACAGGTCAGTTTTACTTCCAGGGAAAAGGACCATAGCATTTTTTGGGGGCCTGTGGCTGGGAATGGCCGGCTTTCTCCTGAAAATCCACGATACGCAGGATGGTTCCCAGATGAAAGGTGGAACCAGTGCCGAGTCGAGTTGGTTTGATAGAGCCAAGAGTCTCCTGCAATCTGCCAGCCAGAAGATGGGCAGGTCAGTTTCACTTCCAAGGAAAAGGGTGGTAGTTTATGTTCGGGGGCCTGAGGCTGGGAGTGGGCAGCTGGCACCAGAAAATGCCCGATACACAGGATGGTTCCCAGATGAAAGGTGGCACCAGTGCCGAGTCGGGCTGGTTTGATAGAGCCAAGTGGCTCCTGCAATCTGCCAGCCAGAAGCGGGGTGGGTGAATTTTGTTTGCCAGGGAAAGGGCTGTGGTTTTTTTTCTGGGGCCTGTGGATCGGAATGACCGGCTGGCTCATTGAAATCCACGCCGCGCAGGATGCTTCCCAGACCAAGGGGGCACCAGAGCCGAGTCGGGCTGGTTTGATAGAGCCAAGTGGCTCCTGCAATCTGCCAGCCAGAAGGTGGGCAGGTCAGTTTTACTTCCAGGGAAAGGGGCCGTAGTTTGTATTTGGGGGCCTGTGGCTGGGAGTGGCCGGCTGGCTCCTGAAAATCCACGATATGCAAGATGCCTGCCAAATGAAAAATGGCACCAGTGCCGAGTCGGGCTGGTTTGATAGAGCCAAGTGGCTCCTGCAATCTGCCAGCCAGAAGGTGGGCAGGTCAGTTTTACTTCCAGGGAAAAGGGCCGTAGTTTGTGTTTGGTGGCCTGTGGCGTGTGAATGGCCGGCTGGCTCCTTAAAATCCACGCCGCGCATGATGGTTCCCAGACCCAAGGTGGCACCAGTGCCGAGTTGGGCTGGTTTGAAAGAGCCAAGTGGCTCCTGCAATCTGCCAGCCAGAAGCGGGGTGGGTGAGTTTTGTTTGCCAGGGAAAAGGGCCGTGGTTTGCTTTCCGGGCCTGTGGCTGGGAGTGGCCGGCTGGCTCCTGAAAATCCACGCCTCGCAGGATGGTTCCCAGACTCAAGGGGGCACCAGTGCCGAGTCGGGCTGGTTTGATAGAGCCAAGTGGCTCCTGCAATCTGACAGCCAGAAGATGGGCAGGTCAGTTTTACTTCCAGGGAAAAGGGCCGTAGTTTGTATTTGGGGGCCTGTGGCTGGGAGAGGCCGGCTGGCTCCTGAAAATCCACGATACGCAAGATGGTTCCCAGACCCAAGGTGGCACCAGTGCCGAGTTGTGCTGTTTTGATAGAGCCAAGTGTCTCCAGTAATCTGCAAGCCAGAAGGTGGGCAGGTCAATTTACTTCCAGGGAAAAGGGCCGTAGTATATGTTTGGGGGCCTGAGGCTTGGAGTGGCCGGCTGGCTTCTGAAAATCCACGATACGCAGGATGGTTCCCAGATGAAAGGTGGCACCAGTGCCGAGTCGGGCTGGTTTGATAGAGCCAAGTGGCTCCTGCAATCTGCCAGCCAGAAGCGGGGCGGGTCAGGTTTGTTTTCCAGGGAAAAGGGCCGTGGTGTGTGGTGGGGGCCTGTGGCTGGGAGTGGTCGGCTGGCTCCTGAAAATCCACGATACGCAGGATGGTTCCCAGACCCAAGGGGGCACCAGTGCCAAGTCGGGCTGGTTTGATAGAGCCAAGTGGCTCCTGCAATCTGCCAGCCAGAAGATGGGAAGGTCACTTTTACTTCCTGGGAAAAGGGCTGTAGTGTGTGTTTGGGCGCCTGTCTCTGGGTGTGGCCGGCTGGCTCCTGAAAATCCACGATACGCAGGATGGTTCCCAGATGAATGGTGTCACCAGTGCCAAGCTGGCTGGATTGATAGGTCCAAGTGTCTCCTGCAATCTGCCAGCCAGAAGCGGGGTGGGTGAGTTTTGTTTGCCAGGGAAAAGGGCCGTGGTTTGTTTTCGGGGACCAGTGGCTGGGAATGGCCGGCTGGTTCCTTAAAATCCGTGCCGTGCATGATGGTTCCCAGACCCAAGGTGGCACCAGTGCCGAGTCGGGCTGGTGTGATAGAGCCAAGTGGCTCCTGCAATCTGCCAGTCAGAAGCGGGCTGGGTGAGTTTTGTTTGCCAGGCAAAAAGGCCGCGGTTTTTTTTTCCGGGGGCCTGTGGCCTGGAATGGCCGGCTGGTTCCTTAAAAACCACGCCGTGCAGGATGGTTCCCAGATGAAAGGTGGCACCAGTGCCCAGTCGGGCTGCTTTGATAGAGTGAAGTGTCTCCTGCAATCTGCCAGCCAGACGGCGGGCCGCTGAGATTTTCCTCCAGGGAAAATGGCCGTGGTATGTGTTTGGGGGCCTGTGACTGAGAGTGGCCGGCCGGCTCCTGAAAATCCACGATACGCAGGATGGTTCCCAGATGAATGGTGGCACCACTACTGAGTCGGGCCGGTTTGATAGTACCAAGTGTCTCCCGCTCTCTGCCAGCCAGAAGATGGGCAGGTCAGTTTTACTTCCAGGGAAAATGGCCGTAGTTTTTGTTTGGGGGCCTGTGGCTGGGAGTGGCCGGCTGGGTCCTGAAAATCCCCGCCTCGCAGGATGGTTCCCAGACCCAAGGTGGCACCAGTGCCGAGTCGGGCTGGTGTGATAGAGCCAAGTGGCTCCTGCAATCTGCCAGCCAGAAGATGGGCAGATCAGTTTTACTTCCAGGTAAAAGGGCCGTAGTTTGTGTTTGGGGGCCTGTGGCTGGGAGTGGCCGGCTGGCTCCTGAAAATCCACGATAGGCAGGATGGTTCCCAAATGAAAAATGGCACCAGTGCCAAGTCGGGCTGGTTTGATAGTACCAAGTAGTTCCTGCAATCTGCCAGCCAGAAGATGGGCAGGTCTGTTTTACTTCCAGGGAAAAGGGCCGTAGTTTGTGTTTGGGGGCCTGTGGCTGGGAATGGCCGGCTGGCTCCTTAAAATCCACGCCGCGCATGATGGTTCACAGACCCAAGGTGGCACCAGTGCCGAGTTGGGCTGGTTTGATAGAGCCAAGTTGCTCCTGCAATCTGCCAGCCAGAAGATGGGCAGGTCAATTTTTCTTCCAGGGAAAAGGGCCGTAGATTTTGTTGGGGGCCTGTGGCTGGGAATGGCCGGCTGGCTCCTTAAAATCCACGCCGCGCATGATGGTTCCCAGACCCAAGGTGGCACCAGTGCCGAGTTGGGCTGGTTTGAAAGAGCCAAGTGGCTCCTGCAATCTGCCAGCCAGAAGATGGGCAGGTCAATTTTACTTCCAGGGAAAAGGGCCGTAGTTTGTGTTTGGGGGCCTGTGGCTGGGAGTGGCTGGCTGGCTCCTGAAAATCCCCAATACACAGGATGGTTCTCAGATGAAAGGTGGCACCAGTGCTGAGTCGGGCTGGTTTGATAGAGCCAAGTGGCTCCTGCAATCTGCCAGCCATAAGCGGGTTGGGTGAGTTTTGTTTGCCAGGGAAAAGGCCGTGGTTTGTTTTTGGGGACCTGTGGCAGGGAATGGCCAGCTGGCTCCTGAAAATCCACGCCGCGCAGGATGGTTCCCAGACCCAAGGTGGCACCAGTGCCGAGTCGGGCTGGTTTGATAGAGCCAAGTGGCTCCTGCAATCTGCAAGCCAGAAGATGGGCAGGTCAGTTTTACTTCCAGGGAAAAGGGCCGTAGTTTGTGTTTGGGGGCCTGTGGCTGGGAGTGGCCATATGGCTCCTGAAAATCCACGATACGCAAGATGGTTCCCAGATGAAAGGTGGCACCAGTGCCGAGTCGGGCTGGTTTGATAGAGCCAAGTGGTTCCTGCAATCTGCCAGCCAGAAGCGGGTTGGGTGAGTTTTGTTTGCAAGGGAAAACGGCCGTGGTATTTTTTCTGGGGCCTGTGGCCTGGAATGGCCGGCTGGTTCCTTAAAATCCACGCCGCGCAGGATGGTTCCCAGATGAAAGCTGGCACCAGTGCCCTGTCGGGCTGTTTTGATAGAGCCAAGTGGCTCCTGCAATCTGCCAGCCAGAAGATGGGCAGGTCAGTTTTACTTCCTGGGAAAATGGCTGTAGTGTGTGTTTGGGCGCCTGTCGCTGGGTGTGGCCGTTTGGCTCCTGAAAATTCACGATACGCAGGATGGTTCCCAGATGAATGGTGTCACCAGTGCCAAGCCGGCTGGTTTGATAGGTCCAAGTGTCTTCTGCAATCTGCCAGCCAGAAGCGGGGTGGTTGAGTTTTGTTTGCCAGGGAAAAGGGCCGTGGTTTGTTTTCGGGGACCAGTGGCTGGGAATGGCCGGCTGGCTTCTTAAAATCCATGCCCTGCATGATGGTTCCCAGACTCAAGGTGGCACCAGTGCCGAGTCGGGCTGGTGTGATAGAGCCATGTGGCTCCTGCAATCTGCCAGCCAGAAGCGGGGTGGGTGAGTTTTGTTCGCCAGGGAAAAAGGCCGTGGGTTTTTTTTCTGGGGCCTGTGGCCTGGAATTGCCGGCTGGTTCCTTGAAAACCACGCCGAGCAGGATGGTTCCCAGATGAAAGGTGGCACCAGTGCCGAGTCGGGCTGTTTTGATAGAGCCAAGTGGCTCCTGCAATCTGCCAGCCAGAAGATGGGCAGGTCAGTTTTACTTCCAGGGAAAAGGGACGTAGTTTGTGTTTGGGGGCGTGTGGCTGGGAGTGGCTGGCTGGCTCCTGAAAATCCACGATACGCAGGATGGTTCCCAGATGAAAGGTGGCACCAGTGCCGAGTCGGGCTGTTTTGATAGAGCCAAGTGGTTCCTGCAATCTGCCAGCCAGAAGCGGGGTGGGTGAGTTTTGTTTGCAAGGGAAAACGGCCGTGGTATTTTTTCCGGGGCCTGTGGCCTGGAATGGCCGGCTGGTTCCTTAAAATCCACGCCGCGCAGGATGGTTCCCAGATGAAAGCTGGCACCAGTGCCCTGTCGGGCTGTTTTGATAGAGCCAAGTGGCTCCTGCAATCTGCCAGCCAGAAGATGGGAAGGTCAGTTTTACTTCCTGGGAAAATGGCTGCAGTGTGTGTTTGGGCGCCTGTCGCTGGGAGTGGCCGTTTGGCTCCTGAAAATTCACGATACGCAGGATGGTTCCCAGATGAAAGGTGGAACCAGTGCCGAGTCGAGTTGGTTTGATAGAGCCAAGAGTCTCCTGCAATCTGCCAGCCAGAAGATGGGCAGGTCAGTTTCACTTCCAAGGAAAAGGGTGGTAGTTTATGTTCGGGGGCCTGAGGCTGGGAGTGGGCAGCTGGCACCAGAAAATGCCCGATACACAGGATGGTTCCCAGATGAAAGGTGGCACCAGTGCCGAGTCGGGCTGGTTTGATAGAGCCAAGTGGCTCCTGCAATCTGCCAGCCAGAAGCGGGGTGGGTGAATTTTGTTTGCCAGGGAAAGGGCTGTGGTTTTTTTTCTGGGGCCTGTGGATCGGAATGACCGGCTGGCTCATTGAAATCCACGCCGCGCAGGATGCTTCCCAGACCAAGGGGGCACCAGAGCCGAGTCGGGCTGGTTTGATAGAGCCAAGTGGCTCCTGCAATCTGCCAGCCAGAAGGTGGGCAGGTCAGTTTTACTTCCAGGGAAAGGGGCCGTAGTTTGTGTTTGGGGGCCTGTGGCGTGTGAATGGCGGCTGGCTCCTTAAAATCCACGCCGCGCATGATGGTTCCCAGACCCAAGGTGGCACCAGTGCCGAGTTGGGCTGGTTTGAAAGAGCCAAGTGGCTCCTGCAATCTGCCAGCCAGAAGCGGGGTGGGTGAGTTTTGTTTGCCAGGGAAAAGGGCCGTGGTTTGCTTTCCGGGCCTGTGGCTGGGAGTGGCCGGCTGGCTCCTGAAAATCCACGCCTCGCAGGATGGTTCCCAGACTCAAGGGGGCACCAGTGCCGAGTCGGGCTGGTTTGATAGAGCCAAGTGGCTCCTGCAATCTGCCAGCCAGAAGATGGGCAGGTCAGTTTTACTTCCAGGGAAAAGGGCCGTAGTTTGTATTTGGGGGCCTGTGGCTGCGAGAGGCCGGCTGGCTCCTGAAAATCCACGATACGCAAGATGGTTCCCAGACCCAAGGTGGCACCAGTGCCGAGTTGTGCTGTTTTGATAGAGCCAAGTGTCTCCAGTAATCTGCAAGCCAGAAGGTGGGCAGGTCAGTTTTACTTCCAGGGAAAAGGGCCGTAGTATATGTTTGGGGGCCTGAGGCTTGGAGTGGCCGGCTGGCTTCTGAAAATCCACGATACGCAGGATGGTTCCCAGATGAAAGGTGGCACCAGTGCCGAGTCGGGCTGGTTTGATAGAGCCAAGTGGCTCCTGCAATCTGCCAGCCAGAAGCGGGGCGGGTCAGGTTTGTTTTCCAGGGAAAAGGGCCGTGGTGTGTGGTGGGGGCCTGTGGCTGGGAGTGGTCGGCTGGCTCCTGAAAATCCACGATACGCAGGATGGTTCCCAGACCCAAGGGGGCACCAGTGCCAAGTCGGGCTGGTTTGATAGAGCCAAGTGGCTCCTGCAATCTGCCAGCCAGAAGATGGGAAGGTCACTTTTACTTCCTGGGAAAAGGGCTGTAGTGTGTGTTTGGGCGCCTGTCTCTGGGTGTGGCCGGCTGGCTCCTGAAAATCCACGATACGCAGGATGGTTCCCAGATGAATGGTGTCACCAGTGCCAAGCTGGCTGGATTGATAGGTCCAAGTGTCTCCTGCAATCTGCCAGCCAGAAGCGGGGTGGGTGAGTTTTGTTTGCCAGGGAAAAGGGCCGTGGTTTGTTTTCGGGGACCAGTGGCTGGGAATGGCCGGCTGGTTCCTTAAAATCCGTGCCGTGCATGATGGTTCCCAGACCCAAGGTGGCACCAGTGCCGAGTCGGGCTGGTGTGATAGAGCCAAGTGGCTCCTGCAATCTGCCAGTCAGAAGCGGGCTGGGTGAGTTTTGTTTGCCAGGCAAAAAGGCCGCGGTTTTTTTTTCCGGGGGCCTGTGGCCTGGAATGGCCAGCTGGTTCCTTAAAAACCACGCCGTGCAGGATGGTTCCCAGATGAAAGGTGGCACCAGTGCCCAGTCGGGCTGCTTTGATAGAGCGAAGTGTCTCCTGCAATCTGCCAGCCAGACGGCGGGCCGCTGAGATTTTCCTCCAGGGAAAATGGCCGTGGTATGTGTTTGGGGGCCTGTGACTGAGAGTGGCCGGCCGGCTCCTGAAAATCCACGATACGCAGGATGGTTCCCAGATGAATGGTGGCACCACTACTGAGTCGGGCCGGTTTGATAGTACCAAGTGTCTCCCGCTCTCTGCCAGCCAGAAGATGGGCAGGTCAGTTTTACTTCCAGGGAAAATGGCCGTAGTTTTTGTTTGGGGGCCTGTGGCTGGGAGTGGCCGGCTGGGTCCTGAAAATCCCCGCCTCGCAGGATGGTTCCCAGACCCAAGGTGGCACCAGTGCCGAGTCGGGCTGGTGTGATAGAGCCAAGTGGCTCCTGCAATCTGCCAGCCAGAAGATGGGCAGATCAGTTTTACTTCCAGGTAAAAGGGCCGTAGTTTGTGTTTGGGGGCCTGTGGCTGGGAGTGGCCGGCTGGCTCCTGAAAATCCACGATAGGCAGGATGGTTCCCAAATGAAAAATGGCACCAGTGCCAAGTCGGGCTGGTTTGATAGTACCAAGTAGTTCCTGCAATCTGCCAGCCAGAAGATGGGCAGGTCTGTTTTACTTCCAGGGAAAAGGGCCGTAGTTTGTGTTTGGGGGCCTGTGGCTGGGAATGGCCGGCTGGCTCCTAAAATCCACGCCGCGCATGATGGTTCACAGACCCAAGGTGGCACCAGTGCCGAGTTGGGCTGGTTTGATAGAGCCAAGTTGCTCCTGCAATCTGCCAGCCAGAAGATGGGCAGGTCAATTTTTCTTCCAGGGAAAAGGGCCGTAGATTTTGTTGGGGGCCTGTGGCTGGGAATGGCCGGCTGGCTCCTTAAAATCCACGCCGCGCATGATGGTTCCCAGACCCAAGGTGGCACCAGTGCCGAGTTGGGCTGGTTTGATAGAGCCATGTGGCTCCTGCAATCTGCCAGCCAGAAGATGGGCAGGTCAATTTTACTTCCAGGGAAAAGGGCCGTAGTTTGTGTTTGGGGGCCTGTGGCTGGGAGTGGCCGGCTGGCTCCTGAAAATCCCCAATACACAGGATGGTTCTCAGATGAAAGGTGGCACCAGTGCTGAGTCGGGCTGGTTTGATAGAGCCAAGTGGCTCCTGCAATCTGCCAGCCATAAGCGGGTTGGGTGAGTTTTGTTTGCCAGGGAAAAGGCCGTGGTTTTTTTTCCGGGGCCTGTGGCCTGGAATGGCCGGCTGGTTTCTTAAAATCCATGCCGCGCAGGATGGTTCCCAGATTAAAGGTGGCACCAGTGCCGAGTCGGGCTGTTTTGATAGAGCCAAGGGGCTCCTGCAATCTGCCAGCCAGAAGATGGGCAGGTCTGTTTTACATCCAGGGAAAAGGGCCGTAGTTTGTTTTTGGGGACCTGTGGCTGGGATTGGCCGGCTGGCTCCTGAAAATCCACGATACGCAGGATGGGTCCCCTATGAAAGGTGGCACCAGTGCCGAGTCGGGCTGGTTTGATAGAGCTAAGTGGCTCCTGCAATCTGCCAGCCAGAAAATGGACAGGTCAGTTTTACTTCCGGGGAAGAGGGCCGGTAGTTTGTATTTGGGGGCCTGAGTTTGGGAGTGGCCGGCTGGCTCCTGAAAATGCACGATACTCAGGATGATTGCCAGACCCAAGAGGGCACAAGTGCCAAATCGAGCTGGTTTGATAGAGCCAAGTGGCTCCTGCATTCTGCCAGCCAGAAGATGGGCAGGTCAGTTTTAATTCCAGGGAAAAGGACCATAGATTTTTTTTTGGGGGCCTGTGGCTGGGAATGGCCGGCTGGCACCCGAAAATCCACGATACACAGGATGGTTCCCAGATGAAATGTGGCACTAGTACCGAGTCGGGCTGGTTTGATAGAGCCAAGTGGCTCCGGCAATCTGCCAGCCAGAAGATGGGCAGGTCAGTTTAACTTCCAGGGAAAAGGGCCGTAGTTTGTGTTTGGGGGCCTGTGGCTGGGAGTGGCCGGCTGGCTCCTGAAAATCCACGATACTCAGGATGGTTCCCAGATGAATGGTGGCACCAGTGCCAAGCCGGCTGGTTTGATAGGGCCAAGTGTCTCCTGCAATCTGCCAGCCAGGAGCGGGGTGTGTGAGTTTGGTTTTCCAGGGAAAAGGGTCGTTTTTTGTTTTCGGGAGCCTGTGGCTCGGAATTGCCTGCTGGCTCCTGAAAATCCACGATACGCAGGATGGTTCCCAGATGAAAGGTGGCACCAGTGCCGAGTCGGGCTGGTTTGATAGAGCCATGTGGCTCCTGCAATCTGCCAGCCAGAAGCGGGGTGGGTGAGTTTTGTTTGGCAGGGAAAAGGCCCACAGTTTGTGTTTGGGGCCCTCTGGCTGGGAGTGGCCTGCTGGCTCCTGAAAATCCACGATACGCAGGATGATTCCCAGACCAAAGGGGCACCAGTGCCGAGTCGGGCTGGTTTGATAGAGCCAAGTGGCTCCTGCAATCTGCCAGCCAGAAGATGGGCAGGTCTGTTTTACTTCCAGGGAAAAGGGCCGTAGTTTTTGTTTGGGGTCCTGTGGCTGGGAGTGGCCTACTGGCTCCTTAAAATCCACGATACTCAGGATGGTTCCCAGATAAAAGGTGGCACCAGTGCCGAGTCGGGCTGGTTTGATAGAGCCATGTGGCTCCTGCAATCTGCCAGCCAGAAGATGGGCAGGTCAGTTTTACTTCCAGGGAAAAGGGCCGTAGGTTGTGTTTGGGGGCCTGTGGCTGGGAGTGGCCGGCTGGCTCCTGAAAATCCACGATAGGCAGGATGGTTCCCAAATGAAAAAAATGGCACCAGTGCCAAGTCGGGCTGGTTTGATAGTACCGCGTGGCTCCTGCAATCTGCCAGCCAGAAGATGGGCATGTCTGTTTTACTTCCATGGAAAAGGGCCGCAGTTTGTGTTTGGGGCCCTGTGGCTGGGAGTGGCCGGCTGGCTCCTTAAAATCCACGCCGCGCATGATGGTTCCCAGACCCAAGGTGGCACCAGTGCCGAGTTGGGCTGGTGTGATAGAGCCATGTGGCTCCTGCAATCTGTCAGCCAGAAGCGGGGTCGCTGAGTTTTGTTTGCCAGGGAAAAAGGCCGTGGTTTTTTTTCCGGGGCCTGTGGCCTTGAATGGCCGGCTGGTTCCTTAAAATCCACGCCGCGCAGGATTGTTCCCAGATGAAAGGTGGCACCAGTGCCGAGTCGGGCTGTTTTGATAGAGCCAAGTGGCTCCTGCAATCTGCCAGCCAGATGATGGGCAGGTCAATTTTACTTCCAGGGAAAAGGGCCGTAGTTTGTGATTGGGGACCAGTGGCTGGCTGTGGCCGGCTGGCTCCTGAAAATCCACGATACGCAGGAGGGTTCCCAGATGAAAGGTGGCACCAGTGCCGAGTCGGGCTGGTTTGATAGAGCTAAGTGGCTCCTGCAATCTGCCAGCCAGAAGATGGACAGGTCAATTTTACTTCCGTTGAAGAGGGCCGTAGATTGTTTTTGGGGGCCTGTGGCTGGGAGTGGCCGGCTGGCTCCTGAAAATCCACGATACGCAGGGTGGTTCCCAGACCCAAGGGGGCACCAGTGCCAAATCGGGCTGGTTTGATAGAGCCAAGTGGCTCCTGCATTCTGCCAGCCAGAAGACGGACAGGTCAGTTTTACTTCCAGGGAAAAGGACCATAGCTTTTTTCTGGGGGCCTGTGGCTGGGAATGGCCTGCTGGCTCCTGAAAATCCACGATACGCAGGATGGTTCCCAGACCCAAAGGGGTACCACTGCCGAGTCAGGCTGGTTTGATAGAGCCATGTGTCTCCTGCAATCTGCCAGCCAGAAGCGGGGTGGGTCAGTTTTGTTTGCCAGGGAAAAGGCCCACAGTTTGTGTTTGGGGGCCTCTGGCTGGGAGTGGCCTGCTGGCTCCTGAAAATCCACGATACGCAGGATGATTGCCAGACCAAAGGGGCACCAGTTCCGAGTCGGGCTGGTTTGATAGAGCCAAGTGGCTCCTGCAATCTGCCAGCCAGAAGATGGGCAGGTCAGTTTTCCTTCCAGGGAAAAGGGCCGTAGTTTTTGTTTGGCGTCCTGTGGCTTGGAGTGGCCTACTGGCTCCTGAAAATCCACGATACGCAGGATGGTTTCCAGACCCAAGGGGCCCCAGTGCCAAATCGGGCTGGTTTGATAGAGCCAAGTGGCTCCTGCAATCTGACAGCCAGAAGATGGGCAGGTCTCTTTTACTTCCAGGGAAAAGGGCCGTAGTATGTGTTTGGGGGCCTGTGTCGGGGAATAGCCGGCTGGCTCCTGAAAATCCACGCCGCGCAGGATGGTTCCCAGACCCATGGTGGCACCGGTGCCGAGTCGGGCTGGTTTGATAGAGCCAAGTGACTCCTGCAATCTGCCAGCCAGTAGCGGGGTGGGTGAGTTTTGTTCGCCAGAGAAAAGGGCCGTGGTTTGTTTTCTGGGCCTGCGGCTGGGAGTGGCCGGCTGGCTCCTGAAAATCCACGATACGCAGGATGGTTCCCAAATGAAAAATGGCACCAGTGCCAAGTCGGGCTGGTTTGATAGTACCAAGTAGCTCCTGCAATCTGACAGCCAGAAGATGGGCAGGTCAGTTTTACTTCCAGGGAAAAGGGCCGTAGTTTGTGTTTGGGGGCCTGTGGCTGGGAATGGCCGGCTGGCTCCTTAAAATCCCCAATACACAGGATGGTTCCCAGATGAAAGGTGGCACCAGTGCTGAGTCGGGCTGGTTTGATAGAGCCAACTGGCTCCTGCAATCTGCCATCCATAAGCGGGGTGGGTGAGTTTTGTTTGCCAGGGAAAAGGGCCGTGATTTGTTTTCAGGGGCCTGTGGCTGGGAATGGCCGGCTGGCTCCTGAAAATCCACGCCGCGCAGGATGGTTCCCAGACCCAAGGTGGCCCAGTGCCGAGTCGGGCTGGTTTGATAGAGCCAAGTGGCTCCTGCAATCTGCCAGCCAGAAGATGGGCATGTCTGTTTTACTTCCAGGGAAAAGGGCCACAGTTTGTGTTTGGGGCCCTGTGGCGGGGAATGGCCGGCTGGCTCCTTAAAATCCACGCCGCGCATGATGGTTCCCAGACCCAAGGTGGCACCAGTGCCGAGATGGGCTGGTGTGATAGAGCCATGTGGCTCCTGCAATCTGCCAGCCAGAAGATGGGCAGGTCAGTTTTACTTCCAGGGAAAAGGGCCGTAGTTTGTGTTTGGGGGCCTGTGGCTGGGAGTGGCCGGCTGGCACCTGAAAATCCATGCCGCGCTGGATGGTTCCCAAATGAAAAAAATGGAACCAGTGCCAAGTCGGGCTGGTTTGATAGTACCGCGTGGCTCCTGCAATCTGCCAGCCAGAAGATGGGCATGTCTGTTTTACTTCCATGGAAAAGGGCCGCAGTTTGTGTTTGGGGCCCTGTGGCTGGGAGTGGCCGGCTGGCTCCTTAAAATCCACGCCGCGCATGATGGTTCCCAGACCCAAGGTGGCACCAGTGCCGAGTTGGGCTGGTGTGATAGAGCCATGTGGCTCCTGCAATCTGTCAGCCAGAAGCGGGGTCGCTGAGTTTTGTTTTCCAGGGAAAAAGGCCGTGGTTTTTTTTCCGGGGCCTGTGGCCTTGAATGGCCGGCTGGTTCCTTAAAATCCACGCCGCGCAGGATGGTTCCCAGATGAAAGGTGGCACCAGTGCCGAGTCGGGCTGTTTTGATAGAGCCAAGTGGCTCCTGCAATCTGCCAGCCAGATGATGGGCAGGTCTATTATACTTCTAGGGAAAAGGGCCGTAGTTTGTGTTTGGGGACCTGTGGCTGGCTGTGGCCGGCTGGCTCCTGAAAATCCACGATACGCAGGATGGTTCCCAGATGAAAGGTGGCACCAGTGCCAAGTCGGGCTGGTTTGATTGTACCGAATGACTCCTGCAATCTGCCAGCCAGAAGGCGGGCCGCTAAGATTTTCTTCCAGGGAAAATGGTCGTGGTATGTGTTTGGGGGCCTGTCGTTGAGAGTGGCTGGCTGGCTCCTGAAAATCCACGACACGCAGGATGGTTTCCAGATGAAAGGTGGCAGCAGTGCCGAGTCGGGCTGGTTTGATAGAGCTAAGTGGCTCCTGCAATCTGCCAGCCAGAAGATGGACAGGTCAATTTTACTTCCGTTGAAGAGGGCCGTAGATTGTGTTTGGGGGCCTGTGGCTGGGAGTGGCCGGCTGGCTCCTGAAAATCCACGATACGCAGGGTGGTTCCCAGACCGAAGGGGGCACCAGTGCCAAATCGGGCTGGTTTGATAGAGCCAAGTGGCTCCTGCATTCTGCCAGCCAGAAGATGGGCAGGTCAGTTTTACTTCCAGGGAAAAGGGCCGTAGGTTGTGTTTGGGGGCCTGTGGCTGGGAGTGGCCGGCTGGCTCCTGAAAATCCACGATAGGCAGGATGGTTCCCAAATGAAAAAAATGGCACCAGTGCCAAGTCGGGCTGGTTTGATAGTACCGCGTGGCTCCTGCAATCTGCCAGCCAGAAGATGGGCATGTCTGTTTTACTTCCATGGAAAAGGGCCGCAGTTTGTGTTTGGGGCCCTGTGGCTGGGAGTGGCCGGCTGGCTCCTTAAAATCCACGCCGCGCATGATGGTTCCCAGACCCAAGGTGGCACCAGTGCCGAGTTGGGCTGGTGTGATAGAGCCATGTGGCTCCTGCAATCTGTCAGCCAGAAGCGGGGTCGCTGAGTTTTGTTTGCCAGGGAAAAAGGCCGTGGTTTTTTTTCCGGGGCCTGTGGCCTTGAATGGCCGGCTGGTTCCTAAAAATCCACGCCGCGCAGGATGGTTCCCAGATGAAAGGTGGCACCAGTGCCGAGTCGGGCTGTTTTGATAGAGCCAAGTGGCTCCTGCAATCTGCCAGCCAGATGATGGGCAGGTCAATTTTACTTCCAGGGAAAAGGGCCGTAGTTTGTGATTGGGGACCAGTGGCTGGCTGTGGCCGGCTGGCTCCTGAAAATCCACGATACGCAGGAGGGTTCCCAGATGAAAGGTGGCACCAGTGCCGAGTCGGGCTGGTTTGATAGAGCTAAGTGGCTCCTGCAATCTGCCAGCCAGAAGATGGACAGGTCAATTTTACTTCCGTTGAAGAGGGCCGTAGATTGTTTTTGGGGGCCTGTGGCTGGGAGTGGCCGGCTGGCTCCTGAAAATCCACGATACGCAGGGTGGTTCCCAGACCCAAGGGGGCACCAGTGCCAAATCGGGCTGGTTTGATAGAGCCAAGTGGCTCCTGCATTCTGCCAGCCAGAAGACGGACAGGTCAGTTTTACTTCCAGGGAAAAGGACCATAGCTTTTTTCTGGGGGCCTGTGGCTGGGAATGGCCTGCTGGCTCCTGAAAATCCACGATACGCAGGATGGTTCCCAGACCCAAAGGGGTACCACTGCCGAGTCAGGCTGGTTTGATAGAGCCATGTGTCTCCTGCAATCTGCCAGCCAGAAGCGGGGTGGGTCAGTTTTGTTTGCCAGGGAAAAGGCCCACAGTTTGTGTTTGGGGGCCTCTGGCTGGGAGTGGCCTGCTGGCTCCTGAAAATCCACGATACGCAGGATGATTGCCAGACCAAAGGGGCACCAGTTCCGAGTCGGGCTGGTTTGATAGAGCCAAGTGGCTCCTGCAATCTGCCAGCCAGAAGATGGGCAGGTCAGTTTTACTTCCAGGGAAAAGGGCCGTAGTTTGTGTTTGGGGGCCTGTGGCTGGGAATGGCCGGCTGGCTCCTTAAAATCCCCAATACACAGGATGGTTCCCAGATGAAAGGTGGCACCAGTGCTGAGTCGGGCTGGTTTGATAGAGCCAACTGGCTCCTGCAATCTGCCATCCATAAGCGGGGTGGGTGAGTTTTGTTTGCCAGGGAAAAGGGCCGTGATTTGTTTTCAGGGGCCTGTGGCTGGGAATGGCCGGCTGGCTCCTGAAAATCCACGCCGCGCAGGATGGTTCCCAGACCCAAGGTGGCCCAGTGCCGAGTCGGGCTGGTTTGATAGAGCCAAGTGGCTCCTGCAATCTGCCAGCCAGAAGATGGGCATGTCTGTTTTACTTCCAGGGAAAAGGCCCACAGTTTGTGTTTGGGGCCCTGTGGCGGGGAATGGCCGGCTGGCTCCTTAAAATCCACGCCGCGCATGATGGTTCCCAGACCCAAGGTGGCACCAGTGCCGAGATGGGCTGGTGTGATAGAGCCATGTGGCTCCTGCAATCTGCCAGCCAGAAGATGGGCAGGTCAGTTTTACTTCCAGGGAAAAGGGCCGTAGTTTGTGTTTGGGGGCCTGTGGCTGGGAGTGGCCGGCTGGCACCTGAAAATCCATGCCGCGCTGGATGGTTCCCAAATGAAAAAAATGGAACCAGTGCCAAGTCGGGCTGGTTTGATAGTACCGCGTGGCTCCTGCAATCTGCCAGCCAGAAGATGGGCATGTCTGTTTTACTTCCATGGAAAAGGGCCGCAGTTTGTGTTTGGGGCCCTGTGGCTGGGAGTGGCCGGCTGGCTCCTTAAAATCCACGCCGCGCATGATGGTTCCCAGACCCAAGGTGGCACCAGTGCCGAGTTGGGCTGGTGTGATAGAGCCATGTGGCTCCTGCAATCTGCCAGCCAGATGATGGGCAGGTCAGTTTTACTTCCAGGGAAAAGGGCCGTAGTTTGTGTTTGGGGACCTGTGGCTGGCTGTGGCCGGCTGGCTCCTGAAAATCCACGATACGCAGGATGGTTCCCAGATGAAAGGTGGCACCAGTGCCAAGTCGGGCTGGTTTGATTGTACCGAATGACTCCTGCAATCTGCCAGCCAGA
Source organism: Zonotrichia albicollis (assembly GCF_047830755.1). NCBI lineage: Eukaryota > Metazoa > Chordata > Aves > Passeriformes > Passerellidae > Zonotrichia > Zonotrichia albicollis. Next base: position 3,974,807 of record NC_133855.1, read on the forward strand.
AGGCGGGCCGCTAAGATTTTCTTCCAGGGAAAATGGTCGTGGTATGTGTTTGGGGGCCTGTGGTTGAGAGTGGCTGGCTGGCTCCTGAAAATCCACGACACGCAGGATGGTTTCCAGATGAAAGGTGGCACCAGTGCCGAGTCGGGCTGGTTTGATAGAGCTAAGTGGCTCCTGCAATCTGCCAGCCAGAAGATGGACAGGTCAATTTTACTTCCGTTGAAGAGGGCCGTAGATTGTGTTTGGGGGCCTGTGGCTGGGAGTGGCCGGCTGGCTCCTGAAAATCCACGATACGCAGGGTGGTTCCCAGACCGAAGGGGGCACCAGTGCCAAATCGGGCTGGTTTGATAGAGCCAAGTGGCTCCTGCATTCTGCCAGCCAGAAGATGGACAGGTCAGTTTTACTTCCAGGGAAAAGGACCATAGCTTTTTTCTGGGGGCCTGTGGCTGGGAATGGCCTGCTGGCTCCTGAAAATCCACGATACGCAGGATGGTTCCCAGATGAATGGTGGCACCAGTGCCGAGTCGGGCTGGTTTGATAGAGCCATGTGGCGCCTGCAATCTGCCAGCCAGAAGCGGGGTGGGTGAGTTTTGTTTGGCAGGGAAAAGGCCCACAGTTTGTGTTTGGGGGCCTCTGGCTGGGATTGGCCGGCTGGCTCCTGAAAATGCACGATACTCAGGATGATTCCCAGACCAAATGGGCACCAGTGCCGAGTCGGGCTGGTTTGATAGAGCCAAGTGGCTCCTGCAATCTGCCAGCCAGAAGATGGGCAGGTCAGTTTTCCTTCCAGGGAAAAGGGCCGTAGTTTTTGTTTGGGGGCATGTGGCTTGGAGTGGCCTACTGGCTCCTGAAAATCCACGATACGCAGGATGGTTTCCAGACCCAAGGGGCCCCAGTGCCAAATCGGGCTGGTTTGATAGAGCCAAGTGGCTCCTGTAATCTGACAGCCAGAAGATGGGCAGGTCTCTTTTACTTCCAGGGAAAACGGCCGCAGTTTGTGTTTGGGGGCCTGTGTCAGGGAATAGCCGGCTGGCTCCTGAATATCCACGCCGCGCATGATGGTTCCCAGACCCAAGGTGGCACCGGTGCCGAGTCGGGCTGGTTTGATAGAGCCAAGTGGCTCCTGCAATCTGCCAGCCAGAAGCGGGGTGGGTGAGTTTTGTTTGCCAGAGAAAAGGGCCGTGGTTTGTTTTCAGGGCCTGTGGCTGGGAGTGGCCGGCTGGCTCCTGAAAATCCACGATACGCAGGATGGTTCCGAAATGAAAAATGGCACCAGTGCCAAGTCGGGCTGGTTTGATAGTACTAAGTAGCTCCTGCAATCTGCCAGGCAGAAGATGGGCAGGTCAGTTTTACTTCCAGGGAAAAGGGCCGTGGTATGTGTTTGGGGCCCTGTGGCTGAGAGTGGCTGGCTGGCTCCGGAAAATCCACGACACGCAGGATGGTTCCCAGATGAAAGGTGGCACCAGAGCCGAGTCGGGCTAGTTTGACAGAGCCAAGTGGCTCCTGCAATCTGCCAGCCAGAAGATGGGCAGGTCAGTTTTACTTCCAGGGAAAATGGCCGTAGTTTGTGTTTAGGGGCCTGTGGCTGGGAATGGCCGGCTGGCTCCTGAAAATCCACGATACGCAGGATGGTTCCCAGATGAAAGGTGGCACCACTGCCGAGTCGCGCTGGTTAGATAGAGCCAAGTGGCTCTTGCAATCTGACAGCCAGACGATGGGCATGTCTGTTTTACTTCCAGGGAAAAGGGCCACAGTTTGTGTTTGGGGCCCTGTGGCGGGGAATGGCCGGCTGGCTCCTTAAAATCCACGCCGCGCATGATGGTTCCCAGACCCAAGGTGGCACCAGTGCCGAGTTGGGCTGGTGTGATAGAGTCATGTGGCTTCTGCAATCTGCCAGCCAGAAGCGGGGTGTGTGAGTTTTGTTTCCAGGGAAAAGGGCCCTAGTTTGTGTTTGGGGGCCTGTGGCTTGAAGTGGCTGGGTGGCTCCTGAAAATCCACGATACGCAGGATGATTCCCAGACCAAAGGGGCACCAGTGCCGAGTCGGGATGGTTTGATAGAGCCAAGTGGCTGCTGCAATCTGCCAGCCAGAAGCGGGGTGGGTAAGTTTTGTTTGCAGGGAGAAGGCCCACAGTTTATGTTTCGGGGCCTCTTGCTGGGAGTGGCCTGCTGGCTCCTGAAAATCCACGATACGCAGGATGATTCCCAGACCAAAGGGGCACCAGTGCCGAGTCGGGCTGGTTTGATAGAGCCATGTGGCTCCTGCAATCTGCCAGCCAGAAGATGGGCAGGTCAGTTTTACTTCCAGGGAAAAGGGCCGTAGTTTGTGTTTGGGGCCCTGTGGCTGGGAGTGGCCGGCTGGCTCCTGAAAATCCCCAATACACAGGACGGTTCCCAGATGAAAGGTGGCACCAGTGCCGAGTCGGGCTGGTTTGATAGAGCCAAGTGTCTCCTGCAATGTGCCAGCCAGGAGCGGGGCGGGTCAGTTTTTTTTGCCAGGGAAAAGGGATGTGGTTTCTGTTGGGGGCCTGTGGCTGGGAGTGGCCGGCTGGCTCCTGAAAATCCACGATACATAGGATGGTTCCCAGACCCAAAGGGGTACCAGTGCCAAGTCGGGCTGGTTTGATAGAGGCAAGTGGCTCCTGCAATCTGGCAGCCAGAAGATGGGCAGGTCAGTTTTACTTCCACGGAAAAGGGCCGTAGTTTTTGTTTGGGCGCCTGTGGCTGGGAGTGGCCGGCTGGCTCCTGAAAATCCACGATACGCAGGATGGTTCCCAGATGAAAGGTGGCACCAGTGCCGAGTCGGGCTGGTTTGATAGAGCCATGTGGCTCCTGCAATCTGCCAGCCAGAAGCGGGGTGGGTGAGTTTTGTTTGGCAGGGAAAAGGCCCACAGTTTGTGTTTGGGGGCCTCTGGCTGGGAGTGGCCTGCTGGCTCCTGAAAATCCATGATACGCAGGATGATTCCCAGACCAAAGGGGCACCAGTGCCGAGTCGGGCTGGTTTGATAGAGCCAAGTGGCTCCTGCAATCTGCCAGCCAGAAGATGGGCAGGTCAGTTTTCCTTCCAGGGAAAAGGGCGGTAGTTTTTGTTTGGGGTCCTGTGGCTGGGAGTGGCCTACTGGCTCCTGAAAATCCACGATACGCAGGATGGTTTCCAGACCCAAGGGGCCCCAGTGCCAAATCGGGCTGGTTTGATAGAGCCAAGTGGCTCCTGCAATCTGCCAGCCAGAAGCGGGGTGGGTGAGTTTTGTTTGCCAGGGAAAAAGGCCGTGGTTTGTTTTCTGGGCCTGTGGCTGGGAGTGGCCAGCTGGCTCCTGAAAATCCACGATACGCAGGATGGTTCCCAAATGAAAAATGGCACCAGTTCCAAGTCAGGCTGGTTTGATAGTACCAAGTAGATCCTGCAATCTGACCGCCAGAAGATGGGCAGGTCTGTTTTACTTCCAGGGAAAAGGGCCGTAGTTTGTGTTTGGGGGCCTGTGGCTGGGAATGGCCGGCTGGCTCCTGAAAATCCACACCGCGCATGATGGTTCCCAGACCCAAGGTGGCACCAGGTCTGAGTTGAGCTGGTTTGATAGAGCCAAGTGGCTCCTGCAATCTGCCAGCCAGAAGATGGGCAGGTCAGTTTTACTTCCAGGGAAAAGTGCCGTAGTTTGTGTTTGGGGGCCTGTGGCTTGGAGTGGCCGGCTGGCTCCTGAAAATCCCCAATACACAGGATGGTTCCCAGATGAAAGTTGGCACCAGTGCTGAGTCGGGCTGGTTTGATAGAGCCAACTGGCTCCTGCAATCTGCCATCCATAAGCGGCGTGGGTGAGTTTTGTTTGCCAGGGAAAAGGGCCGTGATTTGTTTTCAGGGCCTGTGGCTGGGAATGGCTGGCTGGCTCCTGGAAATCCACGACGCGCAGGATGGTTCCCAGACCCAAGGTGGCACCAGTGCCGAGTCGGGCTGGTTTGATAGAGCCAAGTGGCTCCTGCAATCTGCCAGCCAGAAGATGGGCAGGTCAGTTTTACTTCCAGGGAAAAGGGCCGTAGTTTGTGTTTGGGGGCCTGTGGATGGGAGTGGCCGGCTGGCTCCTGAAAATCCATGCCGCGCTGGATGGTTCCCAAATGAAAAAATTGGCACCAGTGCCAAGTCGGGCTGGTTTGATAGTACCGCGTGGCTCCTGCAATCTGCCAGCCAGAAGATGGGCATGTCAGTTTTACTTCCATGGAAAAGGGCCGCAGTTTGTGTTTGGGGCCCTGTGGCTGGGAATGGCCGGCTGGCTCCTTAAAATCCACGCCGCGCATGATGGTTCCCAGACAAATGTGGCACCAATGCCGAGTTGGGCTGGTGTGATAGAGCCATGTGGCTCCTGCAATCTGCCAGCCAGAAGATGGACAGGTCAGTTTTACTTCCGGGGAAGAGGGCCGGTAGTTTTTGTTTGGGGGCCTGAGGCTGGGAGTGGCTGGCTGGCTCCTGAAAATTCACGATACTCAGGATGATTGCCAGACCCAAGTTGGCACCAGTGCCAAGTTGGGCTGGTTTGATAGAGCCATGTGGCTCCTGCAATCTGCCAGCCAGAAGATGGGCAGGTCAGTTTTACTTCCAGGGAAAAGGGCCGTAGTATGTGTTTGGGGGCCTGTGGCTGGGAGTGGCCGGCTGGCTCCTGAAAATCCACGCCGCGCAGGATGGTTCCCAGACCCAAGGGGGCACCAGTGCCGAGTCGTGCTGGTTTGATAGAGCCAAGTGGCTCCTGCAATCTGCCAGCCAGAAGATGGGCAGGTCAGTTTTACTTCCAGGGAAAAGGGCCGTAGGTTGTGTTTGTGGGCCTGTGGCTGGGAGTGGCCGGCTGGCTCCTGAAAATCCACGATACGCAGGATGGTTCCCAAATGAAAAATGGCACCAGTGCCAAGTCGGGCTGGTTTGATAGTACCAAGTAGCTCCTGCAATCTGACAGCCAGAAGATTGGCAGGTCTGTTTTACTTCCAGGGAAAAGGGCCGTAGTTTGTGTTTGGGGGCCTGTGGCTGGGAATGGCCGGCTGGCTCCTGAAAATCCACGCCGCGCATGATGGTTCCCAGACCCAAGGTGGCACCAGTGCCGAGTTCAGCTGGTTTGATAGAGCCATGTTGCTCCTGCAATCTGCTAGCCAGAAGATGGGCAGGTCAATTTTACTTCCAGGGAAAAGGGCCGTAGTTTGTGTTGGGGGCCTGTGGCTGGGAGTGGCCGGCTGGCTCCTGAAAATCCACGATACATAGGATGGTTCCCAGACCCAAAGGGGTACCAGTGCCAAGTCGGGCTGGTTTGATAGAGGCAAGTGGCTCCTGCAATCTGCCAGCCAGAAGATGGACAGGTCAGTTTTACTTCCAGGGAAAAGGGCCGTAGTTTTTGTTTGGGCGCCTGTGGCTGCGAGTGGCCGGCTGGCTCCTGAAAATCTACGATACGCAGGATGGTTCCCAGATGAAAGGTGGCACCAGTGCCGAGTCGGGCTGGTTTGATAGAGCCATGTGGCTCCTGCAATCTGCCATCCATAAGCGGGGTGGGTGAGTTTTGTTTGCCAGGGAAAAGGGCCGTGATTTGTTTTCAGGGGCCTGTGGCTGGGAATGGCCGGCTGGCTCCTGAAAATCCACGCCGCGCAGGATGGTTCCCAGACCCAAGGTGGCCCAGTGCCGAGTCGGGCTGGTTTGATAGAGCCAAGTGGCTCCTGCAATCTGCCAGCCAGAAGATGGGCATGTCTGTTTTACTTCCAGGGAAAAGGGCCACAGTTTGTGTTTGGGGCCCTGTGGCGGGGAATGGCCGGCTGGCTCCTTAAAATCCACGCCGCGCATGATGGTTCCCAGACCCAAGGTGGCACCAGTGCCGAGATGGGCTGGTGTGATAGAGCCATGTGGCTCCTGCAATCTGCCAGCCAGAAGATGGGCAGGTCAGTTTTACTTCCAGGGAAAAGGGCCGTAGTTTGTGTTTGGGGGCCTGTGGCTGGGAGTGGCCGGCTGGCACCTGAAAATCCATGCCGCGCTGGATGGTTCCCAAATGAAAAAAATGGAACCAGTGCCAAGTCGGGCTGGTTTGATAGTACCGCGTGGCTCCTGCAATCTGCCAGCCAGAAGATGGGCATGTCTGTTTTACTTCCATGGAAAAGGGCCGCAGTTTGTGTTTGGGGCCCTGTGGCTGGGAGTGGCCGGCTGGCTCCTTAAAATCCACGCCGCGCATGATGGTTCCCAGACCCAAGGTGGCACCAGTGCCGAGTTGGGCTGGTGTGATAGAGCCATGTGGCTCCTGCAATCTGCCAGCCAGATGATGGGCAGGTCAGTTTTACTTCCAGGGAAAAGGGCCGTAGTTTGTGTTTGGGGACCTGTGGCTGGCTGTGGCCGGCTGGCTCCTGAAAATCCACGATACGCAGGATGGTTCCCAGATGAAAGGTGGCACCAGTGCCAAGTCGGGCTGGTTTGATTGTACCGAATGACTCCTGCAATCTGCCAGCCAGAAGGCGGGCCGCTAAGATTTTCTTCCAGGGAAAATGGTCGTGGTATGTGTTTGGGGGCCTGTGGTTGAGAGTGGCTGGCTGGCTCCTGAAAATCCACGACACGCAGGATGGTTTCCAGATGAAAGGTGGCACCAGTGCCGAGTCGGGCTGGTTTGATAGAGCTAAGTGGCTCCTGCAATCTGCCAGCCAGAAGATGGACAGGTCAATTTTACTTCCGTTGAAGAGGGCCGTAGATTGTGTTTGGGGGCCTGTGGCTGGGAGTGGCCGGCTGGCTCCTGAAAATCCACGATACGCAGGGTGGTTCCCAGACCGAAGGGGGCACCAGTGCCAAATCGGGCTGGTTTGATAGAGCCAAGTGGCTCCTGCATTCTGCCAGCCAGAAGATGGACAGGTCAGTTTTACTTCCAGGGAAAAGGACCATAGCTTTTTTCTGGGGGCCTGTGGCTGGGAATGGCCTGCTGGCTCCTGAAAATCCACGATACGCAGGATGGTTCCCAGATGAATGGTGGCACCAGTGCCGAGTCGGGCTGGTTTGATAGAGCCATGTGGCGCCTGCAATCTGCCAGCCAGAAGCGGGGTGGGTGAGTTTTGTTTGGCAGGGAAAAGGCCCACAGTTTGTGTTTGGGGGCCTCTGGCTGGGATTGGCCGGCTGGCTCCTGAAAATGCACGATACTCAGGATGATTCCCAGACCAAATGGGCACCAGTGCCGAGTCGGGCTGGTTTGATAGAGCCAAGTGGCTCCTGCAATCTGCCAGCCAGAAGATGGGCAGGTCAGTTTTCCTTCCAGGGAAAAGGGCCGTAGTTTTTGTTTGGGGGCATGTGGCTTGGAGTGGCCTACTGGCTCCTGAAAATCCACGATACGCAGGATGGTTTCCAGACCCAAGGGGCCCCAGTGCCAAATCGGGCTGGTTTGATAGAGCCAAGTGGCTCCTGTAATCTGACAGCCAGAAGATGGGCAGGTCTCTTTTACTTCCAGGGAAAACGGCCGCAGTTTGTGTTTGGGGGCCTGTGTCAGGGAATAGCCGGCTGGCTCCTGAATATCCACGCCGCGCATGATGGTTCCCAGACCCAAGGTGGCACCGGTGCCGAGTCGGGCTGGTTTGATAGAGCCAAGTGGCTCCTGCAATCTGCCAGCCAGAAGCGGGGTGGGTGAGTTTTGTTTGCCAGAGAAAAGGGCCGTGGTTTGTTTTCAGGGCCTGTGGCTGGGAGTGGCCGGCTGGCTCCTGAAAATCCACGATACGCAGGATGGTTCCGAAATGAAAAATGGCACCAGTGCCAAGTCGGGCTGGTTTGATAGTACTAAGTAGCTCCTGCAATCTGCCAGGCAGAAGATGGGCAGGTCAGTTTTACTTCCAGGGAAAAGGGCCGTGGTATGTGTTTGGGGCCCTGTGGCTGAGAGTGGCTGGCTGGCTCCGGAAAATCCACGACACGCAGGATGGTTCCCAGATGAAAGGTGGCACCAGAGCCGAGTCGGGCTAGTTTGACAGAGCCAAGTGGCTCCTGCAATCTGCCAGCCAGAAGATGGGCAGGTCAGTTTTACTTCCAGGGAAAATGGCCGTAGTTTGTGTTTAGGGGCCTGTGGCTGGGAATGGCCGGCTGGCTCCTGAAAATCCACGATACGCAGGATGGTTCCCAGATGAAAGGTGGCACCACTGCCGAGTCGCGCTGGTTAGATAGAGCCAAGTGGCTCTTGCAATCTGACAGCCAGACGATGGGCATGTCTGTTTTACTTCCAGGGAAAAGGGCCACAGTTTGTGTTTGGGGCCCTGTGGCGGGGAATGGCCGGCTGGCTCCTTAAAATCCACGCCGCGCATGATGGTTCCCAGACCCAAGGTGGCACCAGTGCCGAGTTGGGCTGGTGTGATAGAGTCATGTGGCTTCTGCAATCTGCCAGCCAGAAGCGGGGTGTGTGAGTTTTGTTTCCAGGGAAAAGGGCCCTAGTTTGTGTTTGGGGGCCTGTGGCTTGAAGTGGCTGGGTGGCTCCTGAAAATCCACGATACGCAGGATGATTCCCAGACCAAAGGGGCACCAGTGCCGAGTCGGGATGGTTTGATAGAGCCAAGTGGCTGCTGCAATCTGCCAGCCAGAAGCGGGGTGGGTAAGTTTTGTTTGCAGGGAGAAGGCCCACAGTTTATGTTTCGGGGCCTCTTGCTGGGAGTGGCCTGCTGGCTCCTGAAAATCCACGATACGCAGGATGATTCCCAGACCAAAGGGGCACCAGTGCCGAGTCGGGCTGGTTTGATAGAGCCATGTGGCTCCTGCAATCTGCCAGCCAGAAGATGGGCAGGTCAGTTTTACTTCCAGGGAAAAGGGCCGTAGTTTGTGTTTGGGGCCCTGTGGCTGGGAGTGGCCGGCTGGCTCCTGAAAATCCCCAATACACAGGACGGTTCCCAGATGAAAGGTGGCACCAGTGCCGAGTCGGGCTGGTTTGATAGAGCCAAGTGTCTCCTGCAATGTGCCAGCCAGGAGCGGGGCGGGTCAGTTTTTTTTGCCAGGGAAAAGGGATGTGGTTTCTGTTGGGGGCCTGTGGCTGGGAGTGGCCGGCTGGCTCCTGAAAATCCACGATACATAGGATGGTTCCCAGACCCAAAGGGGTACCAGTGCCAAGTCGGGCTGGTTTGATAGAGGCAAGTGGCTCCTGCAATCTGGCAGCCAGAAGATGGGCAGGTCAGTTTTACTTCCACGGAAAAGGGCCGTAGTTTTTGTTTGGGCGCCTGTGGCTGGGAGTGGCCGGCTGGCTCCTGAAAATCCACGATACGCAGGATGGTTCCCAGATGAAAGGTGGCACCAGTGCCGAGTCGGGCTGGTTTGATAGAGCCATGTGGCTCCTGCAATCTGCCAGCCAGAAGCGGGGTGGGTGAGTTTTGTTTGGCAGGGAAAAGGCCCACAGTTTGTGTTTGGGGGCCTCTGGCTGGGAGTGGCCTGCTGGCTCCTGAAAATCCATGATACGCAGGATGATTCCCAGACCAAAGGGGCACCAGTGCCGAGTCGGGCTGGTTTGATAGAGCCAAGTGGCTCCTGCAATCTGCCAGCCAGAAGATGGGCAGGTCAGTTTTCCTTCCAGGGAAAAGGGCGGTAGTTTTTGTTTGGGGTCCTGTGGCTGGGAGTGGCCTACTGGCTCCTGAAAATCCACGATACGCAGGATGGTTTCCAGACCCAAGGGGCCCCAGTGCCAAATCGGGCTGGTTTGATAGAGCCAAGTGGCTCCTGCAATCTGCCAGCCAGAAGCGGGGTGGGTGAGTTTTGTTTGCCAGGGAAAAAGGCCGTGGTTTGTTTTCTGGGCCTGTGGCTGGGAGTGGCCAGCTGGCTCCTGAAAATCCACGATACGCAGGATGGTTCCCAAATGAAAAATGGCACCAGTTCCAAGTCAGGCTGGTTTGATAGTACCAAGTAGATCCTGCAATCTGACCGCCAGAAGATGGGCAGGTCTGTTTTACTTCCAGGGAAAAGGGCCGTAGTTTGTGTTTGGGGGCCTGTGGCTGGGAATGGCCGGCTGGCTCCTGAAAATCCACACCGCGCATGATGGTTCCCAGACCCAAGGTGGCACCAGGTCTGAGTTGAGCTGGTTTGATAGAGCCAAGTGGCTCCTGCAATCTGCCAGCCAGAAGATGGGCAGGTCAGTTTTACTTCCAGGGAAAAGTGCCGTAGTTTGTGTTTGGGGGCCTGTGGCTTGGAGTGGCCGGCTGGCTCCTGAAAATCCCCAATACACAGGATGGTTCCCAGATGAAAGTTGGCACCAGTGCTGAGTCGGGCTGGTTTGATAGAGCCAACTGGCTCCTGCAATCTGCCATCCATAAGCGGGGTGGGTGAGTTTTGTTTGCCAGGGAAAAGGGCCGTGATTTGTTTTCAGGGCCTGTGGCTGGGAATGGCTGGCTGGCTCCTGGAAATCCACGACGCGCAGGATGGTTCCCAGACCCAAGGTGGCACCAGTGCCGAGTCGGGCTGGTTTGATAGAGCCAAGTGGCTCCTGCAATCTGCCAGCCAGAAGATGGGCAGGTCAGTTTTACTTCCAGGGAAAAGGGCCGTAGTTTGTGTTTGGGGGCCTGTGGATGGGAGTGGCCGGCTGGCTCCTGAAAATCCATGCCGCGCTGGATGGTTCCCAAATGAAAAAATTGGCACCAGTGCCAAGTCGGGCTGGTTTGATAGTACCGCGTGGCTCCTGCAATCTGCCAGCCAGAAGATGGGCATGTCAGTTTTACTTCCATGGAAAAGGGCCGCAGTTTGTGTTTGGGGCCCTGTGGCTGGGAATGGCCGGCTGGCTCCTTAAAATCCACGCCGCGCATGATGGTTCCCAGACAAATGTGGCACCAATGCCGAGTTGGGCTGGTGTGATAGAGCCATGTGGCTCCTGCAATCTGCCAGCCAGAAGATGGACAGGTCAGTTTTACTTCCGGGGAAGAGGGCCGGTAGTTTTTGTTTGGGGGCCTGAGGCTGGGAGTGGCTGGCTGGCTCCTGAAAATTCACGATACTCAGGATGATTGCCAGACCCAAGTTGGCACCAGTGCCAAGTTGGGCTGGTTTGATAGAGCCATGTGGCTCCTGCAATCTGCCAGCCAGAAGATGGGCAGGTCAGTTTTACTTCCAGGGAAAAGGGCCGTAGTATGTGTTTGGGGGCCTGTGGCTGGGAGTGGCCGGCTGGCTCCTGAAAATCCACGCCGCGCAGGATGGTTCCCAGACCCAAGGGGGCACCAGTGCCGAGTCGTGCTGGTTTGATAGAGCCAAGTGGCTCCTGCAATCTGCCAGCCAGAAGATGGGCAGGTCAGTTTTACTTCCAGGGAAAAGGGCCGTAGGTTGTGTTTGTGGGCCTGTGGCTGGGAGTGGCCGGCTGGCTCCTGAAAATCCACGATACGCAGGATGGTTCCCAAATGAAAAATGGCACCAGTGCCAAGTCGGGCTGGTTTGATAGTACCAAGTAGCTCCTGCAATCTGACAGCCAGAAGATTGGCAGGTCTGTTTTACTTCCAGGGAAAAGGGCCGTAGTTTGTGTTTGGGGGCCTGTGGCTGGGAATGGCCGGCTGGCTCCTGAAAATCCACGCCGCGCATGATGGTTCCCAGACCCAAGGTGGCACCAGTGCCGAGTTCAGCTGGTTTGATAGAGCCATGTTGCTCCTGCAATCTGCTAGCCAGAAGATGGGCAGGTCAATTTTACTTCCAGGGAAAAGGGCCGTAGTTTGTGTTGGGGGCCTGTGGCTGGGAGTGGCCGGCTGGCTCCTGAAAATCCACGCCGCGCATGATGGTTCCCAGACCCAAGGTGGCACCAGGTCCGAGTTGAGCTGGTTTGATAGAGCCATGTGGCTCCTGCAATCTGCCAGCCAGAAGATGGGCAGGTCAGTTTTACTTCCAGGGAAAAGGGCCGTAGTTTGTGTTTGGGGGCCTGTGGCTTGGAGTTGCCGGCTGGCTCCTGAAAATCCCCAATACACAGGATGGTTCTCAGATGAAATGTGGCAGCAGTGCTGAGTCGGGCTGGTTTGATAGAGCCAAGTGGCTCCTGCAATCTGCCAGCCAGGAGCGGGGCGGGTCAGTTTTGTTTGCCAGGGAAAAGGGATGTGGTTTCTGTTGGGGGCCTGTGGCTGGGAGTGGCCGGCTGGCTCCTGAAAATCCACGATACATAGGATGGTTCCCAGACCCAAAGGGGTACCAGTGCCAAATCGGGCTGGTTTGATAGAGCCAAGTGGTTCCTGCAATCTGGCAGCCAGAAGATGGGCAGGTCAGTTTTACTTCCAGGGAAAAGGGCCGTAGTTTTTGTTTGGGCGCCTGTGGCTGGGAGTGGCCGGCTGGCTCCTGAAAATCCACCATACGCAGGATGGTTCCCAGATGAAAGGTGGCACCAGTGCCAAGCCGGCTGGTTTGATAGGGCCAAGTGTCTCCTGCAATCTGCCAGCCAGGAGCAGGGTGCGTGAGTTTTGTTTGCCAGGGAAAAGGGCGGTGGTTTGTTTTCGGGAGCCTGTGGCTCGGAATTGCCTGCTGGCTCCTGAAAATCCACGATACGCAGGATGGTTCCCAGATGAAAGGTGGCACCAGTGCCGAGTCGGGCTGGTTTGATAGAGCCATGTGGCTCCTGCAATCTGCCAGCCAGAAGCGGGGTGGGTGAGTTTTGTTTGGCAGGGAAAAGGCCCACAGTTTGTGTTTGGAGGCCTCTGGCTGGGAGTGGCCTGCTGGCTCCTGAAAATCCACGATACGCAGGATGATTCCCAGACCAAAGGGGCACCAGTGCCAAGTCGGGCTGGTTTGATAGAGGCAAGTGGCTCCTGCAATCTGCCAGCCAGAAGATGGGCAGGTCAGTTTTCCTTCCAGGGAAAAGGGCCGTAGTTTTTGTTTGGGGTCCTGTGGCTCGGAGTGGCCTACTGGCTCCTGAAAATCCACGATACGCAGGATGGTTTCCAGACCCAAGGGGCCCCAGTGCCAAATCGGGCTGGTTTAATAGAGCCAAGTGGCTCCTGCAATCTGCCAGCCAGAAGATGGGCAGGTCTCTTTTACTTCCAGGGAAAAGGGCCGTAGTTTGTGTTTGGGGGCCTGTGTCGGGGAATAGCCGGCTGGCTCCTGAAAATCCACGCCGCGCATGATGGTTCCCAGACCCAAGGTGGCACCGGTGCCGAGTCGGGCTGGTTTGATAGAGCCAAGTGGCTCCTGCAATCTGCCAGCCAGAAGCGGGGTGGGTGAGTTTTGTTTGCCAGGGAAAAGGGCCGTGGTTTGTTTTCAGGGCCTGTGGCTGCGAGTGGCCGGCTGGCTCCTGAAAATCCACGATACGCAGGATGGTTCCCAAATGAAAAATGGCACCAGTTCCAAGTCGGGCTGGTTTGATAGTACCAAGTAGCTCCTGCAATCTGACAGCCAGAAGATGGGCAGGTCTGTTTTACTTCCGGCGAAAAGGGCCGTAGTTTGTGTTTGGGAGCCTGTGGCTGGGAATGGCCGGCTGGCTCCTGAAAATCCACGCCGCGCATGATGGTTCCCAGACCCAAGGTGGCACCAGTGCCGAGTTGGGCTGGTTTGATAGAGACAAGTTGCTCCTGCAATCTGCTAGCCAGAAGATGGGCAGGTCAATTTTACTTCCAGGGAAAAGGGCCGTAGTTTGTGTTGGGGGCCTGTGGCTGGGAATGGCCTGCTGGCTCCTTAAAATCCACGCCGCGCATGATGGTTCCCAGACCCAAGGTGGCACCAGGTCCGAGTTGGGCTTGTTTGATAGAGCCATGTGGCTCCTGCAATCTGCCAGGCAGAAGATGGGCAGGTCAGTTTTACTTCCAGGGAAAAGGGCCGTAGTTTGTGTTTGGGGGCCTGTGGCTGGGAGTGGCCGGATGGCTCCTGAAAATCCCCAATACACAGGATGGTTCCCAGATGAAAGGTGGCACCAGTGCTGAGTCGGGCTGGTTTGATAGAGCCAAGTGGCTCCTGCAATCTGCCATCCATAAGCGGGGAGGGTGAGTTTTGTTTGCCAGGGAAAAGGGCCGTGATTTGTTTTCAGGGGCCTGTGGCTGGGAATGGCCGGCTGGCTCCTGAAAATCCACGTCGCACAGGATGTTTCCCAGACCCAAGGTGGCACCAGTGCCGAGTCGGGCTGGTTTGATAGAGCCATGTGGCTCCTGCAATCTGCCAGCCAGAAGATGGGCAGGTCAGTTTTACTTCCAGGGAAAAGGGCCGTAGTTTGTGTTTGGGGGCCTGTGGCTGGGAGTGGCCGGCTGGCTCCTGAAAATCCATGCCGCGCTGGATGGTTCCCAAATGAAAAAAATGGCACCAGTGCCAAGTCGGGCTGGTTTGATAGTACCGCGTGGCTCCTGCAATCTGCCAGCCAGAAGATGGGCATGTCTGTTTTACTTCCAGGGAAAAGGGCCGCAGTTTGTGTTTGGGGCCCTGTGGCTGGGAATGGCCGGCTGGCTCCTTAAAATCCACGCCGCGCATGATGGTTCCCAGACCCAAGGTGGCACCAGTGCCGAGTTGGGCTGGTGTGATAGAGCCATGTGGCTCCTGCAATCTGTCAGCCAGAAGCGGGGTCACTGAGTTTGGTTTGCCAGGGAAAAAGGCCGTGGTTTTTTTTCCGGGGCCTGTGGCCTTGAATGGCCGGCTGGTTCCTTAAAATCCACGCCGCGCAGGATGGTTCCCAGATGAAAGGTGGCACCAGTGCCGAGTCGGGCTGGTTTGATAGAGCCAAGTGGCTCCTGCAATCTGCCAGCCAGATGATGGGCAGGTCGATTTTACTTCCAGGGAAAAGGGCCGTAGTTTGTTTTTGGGGACCTATGGCTGGCTGTGGCCGGCTGGCTCCTGAAAATCCACGATACGCAGGATGGTTCCCAGATGAAAGGTGGCACCAGTGCCAAGTCGGGCTAGTTTGATGGTACCGAGTGGCACCTGCAATCTGCCAGCCAGAAGGTGGACCGCTAAGATTTTCTTGTAGGGAAAATGGCCGTGGTGTATGTTTGGGGCCCTGTGGCTGAGAGTGGCTTGCTGGCTCCTGAAAATCCACGACACGCAGGATGGTTCGCAGATGAAAGGTGGCACCAGTGCCGAGTCGGGCTGGTTTGATAGAGCTAAGTGGCTCCTGCAATCTGCCAGCCAGAAGATGGACAGGTCAGTTTTACTTCCGGGGAAGAGGGCCGGTAGTTTGTGTTTGGGGGCCTGAGGCTGGGAGTGGCCGGCTGGCTCCTGAAAATGCACGATACTCAGGATGATTCCCAGACCAAAGTTGGCACCACTGCCAAGTCGGGCTGGTTTGATAGAGCCAAGTGTCTCCTGCAATCTGCCAGCCAGGAGCGGGGTGCGTGAGTTTTGTTTGCCAGGGAAAAGGGCCGTGGTTTGTTTTCGGGAGCCTGTGACTCGGAATGACCTGCTGGCTCCTGAAAATCCACGATACGCAGGATGGTTCCCAGATGAAAGGTGGCACCAGTGCCGAGTCGGGCTGGTTTGATAGAGCAATGTGGCCCCTGCAATCTGCCAGCCAGAAGCGGGGTTGGTGAGTTTTGTTTGCCAAGGAAAAGGCCCACCGTTTGTGTTTGGGGGCCTGTGGCTGGGAGTGGCCGGCAGGCTCCTGAAAATCCACCATACGCAGGATGGTTCCCAGATGAAAGGTGGCACCAGTGCCAAGTCGGGCTGGTTTGATAGAGCCAAGTGGCTCCTGCAATCTGCCAGCCAGAAACGGGGCGGGTGAGTTTTGTTTGCCAAGGAAAAGGGCCGTGGTTTGTGTTGGGGCCTGTGGCTGGGAATGGCCTGCTGGCTCCTGAAAATCCACGATACGCAGGATGGTTCCCAGATTAAAGGTGGCACCACTGCCAAGTCAGGCTGGTTTGATAGTACCAAGTGGCTCCTGCAATCTGCCAGCCAGAAGCGGGTGGGTGAGTTTAGTTTGCCTGGGAAAAGGGCCGTAGTTTGAGTTTGGGGGCCTGAGGCTGGGGATGGCCGGCTGGCTCCTGAAAATCCACGCCGCGCAGGATGGTTTCCAGATGAATGGTGGCACCAATACCATGTCGTGTATTACCATGTGACTCCTGCAATCTGCCATCCAGAAGCGTGGCAGCTGAGTTTTTTTTCAGGGAAAAGGGCCGTCGTTTGTGTTTGGGGTACTGTAGCTGGTAGGGGCTGCTGGCTCCTGAAAATCCACGAGACGCAGGATGGTTTCCAGACCCGTGCTGGCTCCAGTGCAATGTCGGCCTGATTTGACTGCGTCAAATATCCCCTGCGTTGCTCAGTTCAAAGAAATCTTGTGTCCTAATGTTCTCACAGAAGACTGTTAAAATTTGTCTATTTTTCTGGATTTGTTTTGTTCTTTTTTCTCTACCTTCTACTTCTCTCCACTCTCTGAGAACTTTGACCATTATGTAAGTTGGCCTAATGTAAAATTCTCGTAGTAAAGTAAGAGAAGCCAGTAAAGAAATGCAAATTTGTTAATTGGAGGTGGAAAGAGGGAGGCCAACGAAAGAAAACAAAGGAACAATAATAATGAAATGCTCCCCTGTCTTCTGTGAAAAGTAGAGGCGCAGACAAGAAAGAGCAAGTGCAAAATTCTCACTAGAGAAACGCACTTTATCTGACTAAAGTAATTTCCGGTGCATTTCTTGCGTTTTTCTCATGCCAAACATATTAATCATTGAAGGTGTCCCTTTCCTCTTTCTGGAATACAGCTAGGAAGATGGCTGTGTCATTGCTGACAAGCTGCTATTCTCAGAGGTGTCCAGCTGAAAGTCCTAGATCAATGGATTTCCTCTGTCACTTTGATATGGCATGACTTACAGTTTCAGCAACTGAACTTGCCAGCCTTACAATTCTTTGCCCCTTGAATGGTCAGATAGGCTCCTTGGCAACTGGCATTTGTAAGGACACGAAACTATGCAGAATTTGTACCATGAGATGATGCCAAATGAGTCACGCCGGTAGATTAACTAGGACATGCAAGGCATGAGAGCACAAGAAGAGAGTACACAAGAAGACAGTACAATCTCCTTTTTTCTGAAACACTGTAGAGATCAAATTGAACACAAATCCTCCTGGGCTAGTTCTTGCAAAAGCCTAGGAGTTCTTTTTGTGTTCACACGCCTGGAATATTTAGCTTTGGATCACAGCATTCTGCAGATGACAAAACGAGGCCTTTAAGTCACATCCAGTATGAAGCAGCATGAAAGAAGAAAGCAGCTGAGAGTGCCAACCCTGCTAGGTAATCTCAGTATTGGTCTTGACATTAGCAGAAATTTGAAATGAGTCTCTGAAAATGACAAAGGAGGCTGAAGAAAAGGGAGCGATGACTCCTCTTGCATAGTGTTTCCTAACAGGGATCTTCAAAATGGAAAGATTGTATCATCCTTTCAACTGAAGGAAGGTATGAAAACAACAGGAAGGAAACGGCATCACATGCTAGAAAGACTAGGAAAGAAGTACACTGGGCAGTGTACTTCTAGACAGAAAGGCCACTGATGGAAAACCAACTAAACTGGCACCAATGCAGCAGCATTGGACTAAAGCCAGAAATGTCCAGCGCTTCACTCTCTGCCGTTCCATTCAGATGCACACAGCAGCTCTGCAACAGTCCTACTGATCATCTCCTTGGTGAACTTGGAGTTGAGGGTCCGTGGTGAAGCAGAGTCCCCAGCAAGATGCAAAGGAGAGCTGCTTTCTTGCAACTTTGCCTTTATCAGTTCCATAGCTTTAAGCCATAACAAACACCATTCAACCAACCACCATACACCAGGCTTTGAACACACGACCGTTCTAGAACTTGTTGATCTACCTCTAATTCAGCTGCCTCACCTTCCCACAGTCCTTTTCTACTTAGCCAATGGAATGGGCCTCAGCCCAAGGCCTTCCTTTTGTAAGCTTCTAGCTAGATGCAGCAGCAAGCCACTACTTTCTTCTGTGCCAAGACTTCAGGTAGACGATTTGCATCTGCCCTTCCAGTGAAACCTAACGGGGAGAGAAAAGCCTCTCACAGATGTTCAGTCATTCCATTAGCTACACAGGCCAAATCAAAAGAAAAGCCAGCTATGGGTTTGTGTACTTGCTCCTACACAACACCCGCTGCCCTCTGACAATCAACTAGCAGAGAACCAGCAAAACTGAGACTTGAGGCAAACAACCCTTTGAAGGGAATAATGATGTCAGCAATTAAGACAACACATTTCCAGGCCACCGAGATGCTTGAAATGTCAGCAAAGGCTGGAGACCAAAGGCTGAACTAATAGGGAAAGGGTAAAAGAATCCCAAGAAAAACATGACCGAAGGTTAAAACAATTCCAAGAAAAACATAGGCAACTGACCTGTTGAAGCCTTCAGGAAATCAGTGGCCGCTGATTTACATAGGCCATTCAAGTTAGTTGACCCGTGCACCTTCCACCCCTTTTTCACCTTTCGGCACCATAGGGTGAATTGTGAGCATGAAATCACAATTCCTTGGATTCTCTTCTTAACTTGACGAGAAAAATTCAGCAACTGAAGTACCTGTTACTGATGTGATACCCAGGAACACCGAGTTGACACATTTCATTTTGTTCAAACACAGCTAGCAAATCTAAGGGCACAAGGCTGGCTTCTTTTCATGACAATTTTTCTGTTTTACAACCTGCTCTGATCCTGGTGAAACTTTTTCATTAGCTTCTCTCTAAAAGCAAAAAGTCCAGTTCACTGTCCCATCCTACTGCTGCAAGTAAACCATTTGTATTGCCAAGACCAAAAACGGAATTGGAAGGTACAGAGACGCCCGGAGCTATGAGCAGATACGGGGCACATTTCGGTAGAAGCCGCCGTCTGCAGTGCACTGTGACCAGCACAATCGCCTTTGCGCGAAGAAGCCGCTTCTTCGCCTCTGGAAGCCGGAGAGAGCGGCTACCTCTGAAAGCTGAAGAATGAAGCTGCACATCACTGGGATAGTGTGCGCAGCTTGCTAACTGATAGAAAACAGTACCTTACCACTCTCCTACCTTTTCCAAACATATGAATATTGGGTTGGAAGGTGTTTTTTAACAACTTTATTTTCTTCGTGCAAAACACTCAGCAGAGCTCTCTGCAACATGTACAACACCATGAGTGTTGTTTTCTGCGCTGGCACATTTTCTCATTACCAGACATAGTGGAAAGGATTTTTCCAATGATGTAGACCACAAAAGACGCTAAAGACGATATATGGAGCTCCCCGGAGGTAAGCGCCGGTCCCGGGCACATTTGGGAAGAAGCCGCCACACTGGAGTGCACGGTGACCGGCACAATCGCCTTTGCGCGAAGAAGCCGCCTCTTCGTCTCCGGGGGCCGGAGTGAGCGGCTGCTTCGGAAAGGTGGGAATGAAGCTGCACAACACTGGGATAGTGTGCGCAGCTTGCAAACTGATAGAAAACAGTACCTTACCACTTTCCTACCTTTTCCAAACATATGAATATTCGGTTGGAAGGTGTTTTTTAACAACTTTATTTTCTTCGTGCAAAACACTCAGCAGAGCTCTCTGCAACAGGTAAAACATGATGGGAGATGTTTTCTGTGCAGGCACAGTTTCTACTTGCCAGACATAGTGGAAATGCTTTTAGTACTGATGTAGAACACAAGAGACGCTAAAGTCGAAATACAGAGTTCCCCGGAGGTAATCGCCGGTCCCGGGCGCATTTCGGAAGAAGCCGCCGCACTGGAGTGCACTGTGACCGGCACAATCGCCTTTGGGCGAAGAAGCCGCTTCCTTGCCTCCGCGAACCAGACAGAGCGGCTGCTTCGGAAAGGAGGAGAATGAAGCTGCACAACACGGGGATAGTGTGCGCAGCTTGCAAACTGATAGAAAACAGTACCTTACCACTTTCCTACCTTTTCCAAACATATGAATATTCGGTTGGAAAGTGTTTTGGAAAACTTTCTTTTTCTTCGTGCAAAACACTCAGCAGAGCTCTCTGCAACATGTAAAACACCATGACAGATGTTTTCTGTGCAGGCACAGTTTCTCATTACCAGACATAGTGGAAAAGCGTTTTGCAGTGATGTAGACCACAAAAGTCCCGAAAGAAGCAGGTACGGATGTCCCCGGAGCTAAGCGCCGGTCCCGGGCACATTTCGGAAGAAGCCGCCGCACTGGAGTGCACTGTGACCGGCACAATCGCCTTTGCGCGAAGAAGCCGCTTCATTGCCTCCGCGAACCAGACAGAGCGGCTGCTTCGGAAAGGTGGGAATGAAGCTGCACAACACGGGGATAGTGTGCGCAGCTTGCAAACTGATAGAAAACAGTACCTTACCACTTTCCTACCTTTTCCAAACATATGAATATTCGGTTGGAAGGTGTTTTGGAAAACTTTCTTTTTCTTCGTGCAAAACACTCAGCAGAGCTCTCTGCAACATGTAAAACACCATGAGAGATGTTTTCTGTGCAGGCACAGTTTCTCATTACCAGACATAGTGGAAAAGCTTTTTGCAGTGATGTAGACCACAAAAGTCCCGAAAGAAGAAGGTACGGATGTCCCCGGAGGTAAGCGCCGCTCCCGGGCACATTTCGGAAGAAGCCGCCGCACTGGAGTGCACTGTGACCGGCACAATCGCCTTTGCGCGAAGAAGCCGCTTCCTTGCCTCCGCGAACCAGACAGAGCGGCTGCTTCGGAAAGGTGGGAATGAAGCTGCACAACACTGGGATAGTGTGCGCAGCTTGCAAACTGATAGAAAACAGTACCTTACCACTTTCCTACCTTTTCCAAACATATGAATATTGGGTTGGAAGGTGTTTTTTAACAACTTTATTTTCTTCGTGCAAAACACTCAGCAGAGCTCTCTGCAACATGTAAAACATGATGGGAGATGTTTTCTGTGCAGGCACAGTTTCTACTTGCCAGACATAGTGGAAATGCTTTTAGTAGTGATGTAGAACACAAGAGACGCTAAAGTCGAAATACAGAGTTCCCCGGAGGTAAGCGCCGGTCCCGGGCGCATTTCGGAAGAAGCCGCCGCACTGGAGTGCACTGTGACCGGCACAATCGCCTTTGCGCGAAGAAGCCGATTCTTCGCCTCCGGGAGCCGGAGAGAGCGGCTGCTTTCAAAAGGTGAAGAATGAAGCTGCACATCACTGGGATAGTGTGCGCAGCTTGCAAACTGATAGAAAACAGTACCTTACCACTTTCCTACCTTTTCCAAACATATGAATATTGGGTTGGAAGGTGTTTTTTAACAACTTTATTTTCTTCGTGCAAAACACTCAGCAGAGCTCTCTGCAACATGTAAAACATGATGGGAGATGTTTTCTGTGCAGGCACAGTTTCTACTTGCCAGACATAGTGGAAATGCTTTTAGTAGTGATGTAGACCACAAAAGTCCCGAAAGAAGAAGGTACGGATGTCCCCGGAGGTAAGCGCCGGTCCCGGGCACATTTCGGAAGAAGCCGCCGCACTGGAGTGCACTGTGACCGGCACAATCGCCTTTGCGCGAAGAAGCCGCCTCTTCGTCTCCGGGAGGCGGAGTGAGCGGCTGCTTCGGAAAGGTGGGAATGAAGCTGCACAACACTGGGATAGTGTGCGCAGCTTGCAAACTGATAGAAAACAGTACCTTACCACTTTCCTACCTTTTCCAAACATATGAATATTCGGTTGGAAGGTGTTTTGGACAACTTTCTTTTTCTTCGTGCAAAACACGCAGCAGAGCTCTCTGCAACATTTAAAACACCATGAGAGATATTTTCTGTGCAGGCACAGTTTCTCCTTGCCAGAGATAGTGGAAAAGCTTTTTGCAGTGATGTAGACCACAAAAGTCCCGAAAGAAGAAGGTACGGATGTCCCCGGAGGTAAGCGCCGGTCCCGGGCACATTTCGGAAGAAGCCGCCGCACTTTCGAGCATTGGCGCCGGTACAATCCCATTTGCTCGACGAAACCTCGTCTTCGCCTCCGGAAGCCGTAGGGTGCAGTAGCTTCGGAAAGGTGAGAATGAAGCTGCACAACACTGGGATAGTGTGCGCAGCTTGCAAACTGATAGAAAACAGTACCTTACAACTCTCCTAGCTTTTCCAAACACATGAACATTCGGTTGGAAGGTGTTTTGGACATCTTTCTTTTTCTTCCTGCAAAACACTCTGCAGACTTCTCTGCAACATGTACAACACCATGGGAGATGTTTTCAGCCCTGACCCAGATTCTCCTTGCCAGACATAGTGGAAAAACTTTTTGCGAGGTTGGAGAGGACAAGAAACGCTAAAGACGAAAGTATGGAGTTTTCCGTAGCTAAGAATGCATGAAAGCAAAAGACTGCCCTCTTCAAAAATGGCAATTAGGTAGACTCGGAAAAGTACAAATCAGCCAGCCTCTTTTTTATCCCCATGAAGTTGATGGGGCAGCTATTCCTGAAAGCCTTGCCTGGCATATGAAGGAGGACAAAGCAATGTACTCGGCGTGGATTTTCCTGGGGAATTTCATGCTGAACAACTTTTTCAACACCTCTGATGAATCAACTTGACTGGTAGATGAAGGGAATATTGTCTGCGTGGCCTTCAGGGAGGTTTTTACATTTCTCTACATGGCTGCACACATACATACGGGAAGCAATAATGCAAAAGGGAGGGAACCAGTGTCTTTTAAGTGATGCTGAGTGAAAAGACAAGAGGCAGTGGGCACACACTGAAATACAGGAGATTGCCTATGAACATCACCAAATGATGTTTTACTGTGACGGTGACTGAACCGCGGCACAGACTGCCCAGAAAGCTTCTGAAGCCTGGATCTTAGAAGACATTAAAAGTACACCCAGCTAGAATCCCGGGCAAGAGGCTCTAGGTATCCTGCTTTAACAGAGGGGTTGGGCCTGGTGAGCCCCACTGAGCCCTACCACTCTCATTCATTCTGTGTAGTGAATTCTCTTCGAGATGCATTTCAAGCACTGGCATGACAAAGTTCTGTGCAGACAGAGATCCAAATGGACATGGGATCCATGTTCCTTAAGCAGTGTTCAAGAAGAATGTAAAACTCTGGGACAAGTGTCTCTTCCCTAACTGAATCCCTTTCATGGGAAAATTCCCAGCTATAGAAAGATCTTCTGATACGCATGCTTAGGACTGACACTGGCTGAGGAAATTTCCCCCTATGTGTATCTAAGACCAGTTAGGATCATCACCCAAGACTTGTCAACATAGTCACAGAATGTCTATTGTAAAGAAGTGACAACTTCCATCAGAATGGCAAATATTGGTCCACAAAATGGATTAATGAATGGGAATTAATGACTTGGGTTAAAAAGAAAAATAAAGAGTTGGTCTTTATTTAATAATTTCGTTGCAATATTGATATGGGAAGAAAAAGACCTCAATCCTGGACTTTCTCAACTCTAAGAAAGATTTTAAAAATTTCTTCTAGAAATCGATTATTATGACGAGATTATTCAAACAATTTTAGTCGGTAAAAAAGTCCCAGATTTGTCTAGTTTTGTTTCCAGGGAAAAGGGCTGTGGTTTGTGTTTCCGGGCCTGGGGCTGGGAGTGGCCGGCTGGCTCCTGAAAATCCTCGATACGCAGGGTGGTTCCCAGATAAAAGCTGGCACCAGTGCCAAGTCGTGATGGTTTGATAATACAGAGTAGCTCCTGCAATCTGCCAGCAAGAAGCGGGGCGGCTGAATTTTGTTTCCAGGGAATGGGGTGGTGGTTTCTGTTTGGGGGCCAGTGGCAGGCAGTGGCAGGCTGGCTCCTTAAAAACCACGATACGCAAGATGCTTCCAAAAGAAAGGTGGCACAAGTGCCGAGTCGGGCTGGTTTGATAGACCCAAGTGTCTCCTGCAATCTGCCAGCCAGAAGCGGGGTGGGTGAGTTTTGTTTGCCAGGGAAAAGGGCCATGGTTTGTTTTCCGGGGCCTGTGGCCAAGAATGGCCTGCTGGCTCCTCAAAATCCACGCCGCGCCGGATGGTTCCCAGACCCAAGGGGGCACCAGTGCCGAGTCAGGCTGGTTTGATAGAGCCAAGTGGCTCCTGCAATCTGCCAGCCAGAAGATGGGCAGGTCAGTTTTACTTCCAGGGAAAAGGGCCGTAGTCTGTGTTTGGGGGCCTGTGGCTGGGAGTGGCCGGCTGGCTCCTGAAAATCCACGATACGCAGGATGGTTCCCAGATGAAAGGTGGCACCAGTGCCGAGTCGGGCTGGTTTGATAGAGCCAAGTGGCTCCTGTAATCTGCCAGCCAGAAGATGGGCGGGTGAGTTTTTTGCCAAATAAAAGGGCCGTGGTTTGTGTTGGGGGCCTGTGGCTGGGAGTGGCCGGCTGCCTCCTGAAAATCCACGATACGCAGGATGGTTCCCAAATGAAAATTGGCACCAGTGCCGAGTCGGGCTGGTTTGATAGAGCCAAGTGGCTCCTGCAATCTGCCAGCCAGAAGATGGGCAGGTCAGTTTTACTTCCAGGGAAAAGGGCCGTGGTTTGTTTTCGGGGGCCTGTGGCTGGGAACGGCCGCCTGGCTTCTTAAAATCCACGCCGCGCAGGATGGTTCCCAGACCCAAGTTGGAACCACTGCAAAGTCGGGATGGATTGATAGAGCCAAGTGGCTCCTGCAATCTGCCAGCCAGAAGATGGGCAGGTCAGTTTTACTTCCAGGAAAAAGGGCCGTAGTTTGTGTTTGGGGGCCTGTGGCTGGGAGTGGCCGGCTGGCTCCTAAAAATCCACGATACGCAGGATGGTTCCCAGTTGAAAGGTGGCACCAGTGCCGAGTCGGGCTGTTTTGATAGAGCCAAGTGGCTCCTGCAATCTGCCAGCCAGAAGATGGGCAGGTCAGTTTTACTTCCAGGGAAAAGGGCCAGTAGTTTGTGTTCGGGGGCCTGTGGCTGGGAGTGGCCGGCTGGCGGCTTAAAATCCACGCCGCGCAGGATGGCTCCCAGACCCAAGTTGGAACCACTGCAAAGTCGGGATGGATTGATAGAGCCAAGTGGCTCCTGCAATCTGCCAGCCAGAAGATGGGCAGGTCAGTTTTACTTCCAGGGAAAAGGGCCGTAGTTTGTCTTAGGGGGCCTGTGGCTGGGAGTGGCCGGCTGGCTCCTGAAAATCGAACTTACGCAGGATGGCTCCCAAATGAAAAATTGCACCAGTGCCAAGTTGGGCTGGTTTGATAGTACCAAGTGGCTCCTGCAATCCGCCAGCCAGAAGATGGGCAAGTCTGTTTTACTTACAGGGAAAGGGCCATAGTTTTTTTTGGGGGGCCCGTGGCTGGCAGTGGCCGGCTGGCTCCTGAAAATCCACGATACGCAGGATGGTTCCCATATGAAAGTTGGCACCAGTGCCGAGTCAGGCTGGTTTGATAGTACCAAGTGTCTCCTGCAATCTGCCAGCCAAAAGATGGGCAGGTCAGTTTTACTTCCAGAGAAAAGGGCCATAGATTTGTTTGGTGGCCTGTGGCTGGGAGTGGCCATAGGGCTCCTGAAAATCCACGATACGCAAGATGGTTCCCAGATGAAAGGTGGCACCAGTGCCGAGTCGGGCTGGTTTGATAGAGCCATGTGGCTCCTGCAATCTGCCAGCCAGAAGCGGGGTGGGTGAGTTTTGTTTGCAAGGGAAAAGGGCCGTGGTATTTTTTCCGGGGCCTGTGGCCTGGAATGGCCGGCTGGTTCCTTAAAACCCACGCCGCGAAGGATGGTTCCCAGATGAAAGCTGGCACCAGTGCCCTGTCGGGCTGGTTTGATAGAGCCAAGTGGCTCCTGCAATCTGCCAGCCAGAAGATGGGAAGGTCAGTTTTACTTCCTGGGAAAATGGCTGTAGTGTGTGTTTGGGCGCCTGTCGCTGGGTGTGGCCGTTTGGCTCCTGAAAATTCACGATACGCAGGATGGTTCCCAGATGAATGGTGTCACCAGTGCCAAGCCGGCTGGTTTGATAGGTCCAAGTGTCTTCTGCAATCTGCCAGCCAGAAGCGGGGTGGTTGAGTTTTGTTTGCCAGGGAAAAGGGCCGTGGTTTGTTTTCGGGGACCAGTGGCTGGGAATGGCCGGCTGGCTTCTTAAAATCCATGCCCTGCATGATGGTTCCCAGATGAAAGGTGGCACCAGTGCCGAGTCGGGCTGGTGTGATAGAGCCATGTGGCTCCTGCAATCTGCCAGCCAGAAGCGGGGTGGGTGAGTTTTGTTCGCCAGGGAAAAAGGCCGTGGGTTTTTTTTCTGGGGCCTGTGGCCTGGAATTGCCGGCTGGTTCCTTAAAAACCACGCCGAGCAGGATGGTTCCCAGATGAAAGGCGGCACCAGTTCCGAGTCGGGCTGTTTTGATAGAGCCAAGTGGCTCCTGCAATCTGCCAGCCAGAAGATGGGCAGGTCAGTTTTACTTCCAGGGAAAAGGGACGTAGTTTGTGTTTGGGGGCGTGTGGCTGGGAGTGGCTGGCTGGCTCCTGAAAATCCACGATACGCAGGATGGTTCCCAGATGAAAGGTGGCACCAGTGCCAAGTCGGGCTGGCTTGATAGTACCAAGTGGCTCCTGCAATCTGCCAGCCAGAAGGCGGGCCGCTGAGATTTTCTTACAGGGAAAATGGCCGTGGTATGTGTTTGGGGCCCTGTGGCTGAGAGTGGCCGGCTGGCTCCTGAAAATCCACGACACGCAGGATGGTTCCCAGATGAAATTTGGAACCAGCGCCGAGTCAGGCTGGTTTGATAGAGCCAAGTGGGTCCTGCATTCTGCCAGCCAGGAGCGGGGCGGGTCAGTGTTGTTTGCCAGGGAAAAGGGCCGTGGTTTTTTTTCGGGGCCTGTGGCTGGAAGCGTCCGGCTGGCTCCTGAAAATCCACGCCGCGCAGGATGGTCCCGAGACCCAAGATGGCACCAGTGCCGAGTCGGGCTGGTTTGATAGAACCAAGTGGCTCCTGCAATCTGCCAGGCAGAAGATGGGCAGGTCAGTTTTACTTCCTGGGAAAAGGGCCGTAGTTTGTGTTTGGGGGCCTGTGGCTGGGAGTGGCCGGCTGGCTCCTGAAAATCCCCAATACACAGGATGGTTCCCAGATGAAAGGTGGCACCAGTGCTGAGTCGGGCTGGTTTGATAGAGCCAAGTGGCTCCTGCAATCTGCGAGCCAGAAGATGGACAGGTCAGTTTTACTTCTGGGGAAGAGGGCCAGTAGTTTTTGTTTGGGGGCCTGAGGCTGGGAGTGGCCGGCTGGCTCCTGAAAATGCACGATATTCAGGATGATTGCCAGTCCCAAGTTGGCACCACTGCCAAGTCGGACTGGTTTGATAGAGCCATGTGGGTCCTGCAATCTGCCAGCCAGAAGATGGGCAGGTCAGTTTTACTTCCAGGGAAAAGGGCCGTAGTTTGTGTTTGGGGGCCTGTGGCTGGGAGTGGCCGGCTGGCTCCTGAAAATACACGATACGCAGGATGATTCCCAGACCCAAGGGGGCACCAGTGCCGAGTCGGGCTGGTTTGATAGAGCCAAGTGGCTCCTGCAATCTGCCAGCCAGAAGATGGACAGGTCAGTTTTACTTCCAGGGAAAAGGACCATAGCATTTTTTGGGGGCCTGTGGCTGGGAATGGCCGGCTTTCTCCTGAAAATCCACGATACGCAGGATGGTTCCCAGATGAAAGGTGGAACCAGTGCCGAGTCGAGTTGGTTTGATAGAGCCAAGAGTCTCCTGCAATCTGCCAGCCAGAAGATGGGCAGGTCAGTTTCACTTCCAAGGAAAAGGGTGGTAGTTTATGTTCGGGGGCCTGTGGCTGGGAGTGGGCAGCTGGCACCAGAAAATGCCCGATACACAGGATGGTTCCCAGATGAAAGGTGGCACCAGTGCCGAGTCGGGCTGGTTTGATAGAGCCAAGTGGCTCCTGCAATCTGCCAGCCAGAAGCGGGGTGGGTGAATTTTGTTTGCCAGGGAAAGGGCTGTGGTTTTTTTTCTGGGGCCCTGTGGATCGGAATGACCGGCTGGCTCATTGAAATCCACGCCGCGCAGGATGGTTCCCAGACCAAGGGGGCACCAGAGCCGAGTCGGGCTGGTTTGATAGAGCCAAGTGGCTCCTGCAATCTGCCAGCCAGAAGGTGGGCAGGTCAGTTTTACTTCCAGGGAAAGGGGCCGTAGTTTGTATTTGGGGGCCTGTGGCTGGGAGTGGCCGGCTGGCTCCTGAAAATCCACGATACGCAAGATGCCTGCCAAATGAAAAATGGCACCAGTGCCGAGTCGGGCTGGTTTGATAGAGCCAAGTGGCTCCTGCAATCTGCCAGCCAGAAGGTGGGCAGGTCAGTTTTACTTCCAGGGAAAAGGGCCGTAGTTTGTGTTTGGGGGCCTGTGGCTGGGAGAGGCCGGCTGGCTCCTGAAAATCCACGATACGCAAGATGGTTCCCAGACCCAAGGTGGCACCAGTGCCGAGTTGTGCTGTTTTGATAGAGCCAAGTGTCTCCAGTAATCTGCAAGCCAGAAGGTGGGCAGGTCAGTTTTACTTCCAGGGAAAAGGGCCGTGGTATATGTTTGGGGGCCTGAGGCTTGGAGTGGCCGGCTGGCTTCTGAAAATCCACGATACGCAGGATGGTTCCCAGATGAAAGGTGGCACCAGTGCCGAGTCGGGCTGGTTTGATAGAGCCAAGTGGCTCCTGCAATCTGCCAGCCAGAAGCGGGGCGGGTCAGGTTTGTTTTCCAGGGAAAAGGGCCGTGGTGTGTGGTGGGGGCCTGTGGCTGGGAGTGGTCGGCTGGCTCCTGAAAATCCACGATACGCAGGATGGTTCCCAGACCCAAGGGGGCACCAGTGCCAAGTCGGGCTGGTTTGATAGAGCCAAGTGGCACCTGCAATCTGCCAGCCAGAAGATGGGAAGGTCACTTTTACTTCCTGGGAAAAGGGCTGTAGTGTGTGTTTGGGCGCCTGTCGCTGAGTGTGGCCGGCTGGCTCCTGAAAATCCACGATACGCAGGATGGTTCCCAGATGAATGGTGTCACCAGTGCCAAGCTGGCTGGATTGATAGGTCCAAGTGTCTCCTGCAATCTGCCAGCCAGAAGCGGGGTGGGTGAGTTTTCTTTGCCAGGGAAAAGGGCCGTGGTTTGTTTTCGGGGACCAGTGGCTGGGAATGGCCGGCTGGCTCCTGAAAATCCGTGCCGTGCATGATGGTTCCCAGACCCAAGGTGGCACCAGTGCCGAGTCGGGCTGGTGTGATAGAGCCAAGTGGCTCCTGCAATCTGCCAGCCAGAAGCGGGCTGGGTGAGTTTTGTTTGCCAGGCAAAAAGGCCGAGGTTTTTTTTTCCGGGGGCCGGTGGCCTGGAATGGCCGGCTGGTTCCTTAAAAACCACGCCGTGCAGGATGGTTCCCAGATGAAAGGTGGCACCAGTGCCCAGTCGGGCTGCTTTGATAGAGCGAAGTGTCTCCTGCAATCTGCCAGCCAGACGGCGGGCCGCTGAGATTTTCCTCCAGGGAAAATGGCCGTGGTATGTGTTTGGGGGCCTGTGACTGAGAGTGGCCGGCCGGCTCCTGAAAATCCACGATACGCAGGATGGTTCCCAGATGAATGGTGGCACCACTACTGAGTCGGGCCGGTTTGATAGTACCAAGTGTCTCCCGCTCTCTGCCAGCCAGAAGATGGGCAGGTCAGTTTTACTTCCAGGGAAAATGGCCGTAGTTTTTGTTTGGGGGCCTGTGGCTGGGAGTGGCCGGCTGGGTCCTGAAAATCCCCGCCTCGCAGGATGGTTCCCAGACCCAAGGTGGCACCAGTGCCGAGTCGGGCTGGTGTGATAGAGCCAAGTGGCTCCTGCAATCTGCCAGCCAGAAGATGGGCAGATCAGTTTTACTTCCAGGTAAAAGGGCCGTAGTTTGTGTTTGGGGGCCTGTGGCTGGGAGTGGCCGGCTGGCTCCTGAAAATCCACGATAGGCAGGATGGTTCCCAAATGAAAAATGGCACCAGTGCCAAGTCGGGCTGGTTTGATAGTACCAAGTAGTTCCTGCAATCTGACAGCCAGAAGATGGGCAGGTCTGTTTTACTTCCAGGGAAAAGGGCCGTAGTTTGTGTTTGGGGGCCTGTGGCTGGGAATGGCCGGCTGGCTCCTTAAAATCCACGCCGCGCATGATGGTTCACAGACCCAAGGTGGCACCAGTGCCGAGTTGGGCTGGTTTGATAGAGCCAAGTTGCTCCTGCAATCTGCCAGCCAGAAGATGGGCAGGTCAATTTTTCTTCCAGGGAAAAGGGCCGTAGATTTTGTTGGGGGCCTGTGGCTGGGAATGGCCGGCTGGCTCCTTAAAATCCACGCCGCGCATGATGGTTCCCAGACCCAAGGTGGCACCAGTGCCGAGTTGGGCTGGTTTGATAGAGCCATGTGGCTCCTGCAATCTGCCAGCCAGAAGATGGGCAGGTCAATTTTACTTCCAGGGAAAAGGGCCGTAGTTTGTGTTTGGGGGCCTGTGGCTGGGAGTGGCCGGCTGGCTCCTGAAAATCCCCAATACACAGGATGGTTCTCAGATGAAAGGTGGCACCAGTGCTGAGTCGGGCTGGTTTGATAGAGCCAAGTGGCTCCTGCAGTCTGCCAGCCATAAGCGGGTTGGGTGAGTTTTGTTTGCCAGGGAAAAGGCCGTGGTTTGTTTTCGGGGACCTGTGGCTGGGAATGGCCAGCTGGCTCCTGAAAATCCACGCCGCGCAGGATGGTTCCCAGACCCAAGGTGGCACCAGTGCCGAGTCGGGCTGGTTTGATAGAGCCAAGTGGCTCCTGCAATCTGCAAGCCAGAAGATGGGCAGGTCAGTTTTACTTCCAGGGAAAAGGGCCGTAGTTTGTGTTTGGGGGCCTGTGGCAGGGAGTGGCCGGCTGGCTCCTGAAAATCCACGCCGCGCATGATGCTTCCCAGACCCAAGGTGGCACCAGTGCCGAGTTGGGCTGGTTTGATAGAGCCATGTGGCTCCTGCAATCTGCCAGCCAGAAGATGGGCAGGTCTGTTTTAAATCCAGGGAAAAGGGCCGTAGTTTGTTTTTGGGGACCTGTGGCTGGGAGTGGCTGGCTGGCTCCTGAAAATCCACGATACGCAGGATGGGTCCCCTATGAAAGGTGGCACCAGTGCCGAGTCGGGCTGGTTTGATAGAGCTAAGTGGCTCCTGCAATCTGCCAGCCAGAAAATGGACAGGTCAGTTTTACTTCCGGGGAAGAGGGCCGGTAGTTTGTATTTGGGGGCCTGAGTTTGGGAGTGGCCGGCTGGCTCCTGAAAATGCATGATACTCAGGATGATTGCCAGACCCAAGAGGGCACAAGTGCCAAATCGAGCTGGTTTGATAGAGCCAAGTGGCTCCTGCATTCTGCCAGCCAGAAGATGGGCAGGTCTGTTTTAATTCCAGGGAAAAGGACCATAGATTTTTTTTTGGGGGCCTGTGGCTGGGACTGGCCGGCTGGCACCCTTAAATCCACGATACACAGGATGGTTCCCAGATGAAATGTGGCACTAGTACCGAGTCGGGCTGGTTTGATAGAGCCAAGTGGCTCCGGCAATCTGCCAGCCAGAAGATGGGCAGGTCAGTTTTACTTCCAGGGAAAAGGGCCGTAGTTTGTGTTTGGGGGCCTGTGGCTGGGAGTGGCCGGCTGGCTCCTGAAAATCCACGATACGCAGGATGGTTCCCAGATGAATGGTGGCACCAGTGCCAAGCCGGCTGGTTTGATAGGGCCAAGTGTCTCCTGCAATCTGCCAGCCAGGAGCGCTGTGCGTGAGTTTGGTTTTCCAGGGAAAAGGGCCGTTTTTTGTTTTCGGGAGCCTGTGGCTCGGAATTGCCTGCTGGCTCCTGAAAATCCACGATACGCAGGATGGTTCCCAGATGAAAGGTTGCACCAGTACCGAGTCGGGCTGGTTTGATAGAGCCATGTGGCTCCTGCAATCTGCCAGCCAGAAGCGGGGCGGGTCAGTTTTGTTTGCCAGGGAAAAGGCCCACAGTTTGTGTTTGGGGGCCTCTGGCTGGGAGTGGCCTGCTGGCTCCTGAAAATCCACGATACGCAGGATGATTCCCAGACCAAAGGGGCACCAGTGCCGAGTCGGGCTGGTTTGATAGAGCCAAGTGGCTCCTGCAATCTGCCAGCCAGAAGATGGGCAGGTCTGTTTTACTTCCAGGGAAAAGGGCCGTAGTTTTTGTTTGGGGTCCTGTGGCTGGGAGTGGCCTACTGGCTCCTGAAAATCCACGATACGCAGGATGGTTCCCAGATTAAAGGTGGCACCAGTGCCGAGTCGGGCTGGTTTGATAGAGCCATGTGGCTCCTGCAATCTGCCAGCCAGAAGCGGGGTGGGTCAGTTTTGTTTGGCAGGGAGAAGGCCCACAGTTTTTGTTTGGGGGCCTCTGGCTGGGAGTGGCCTGCTGGCTCCTGAAAATCCACGATACGCAGGATGATTCCCAGACCAAAGGGGCACCAGTGCCGAGTCGGGCTGGTTTGATAGAGCCAAGTTGCTCCTGCAATCTGCCAGCCAGAAGATGGACAGGTCAGTTTTCCTTCCAGGGAAAAGGGCCGTAGTTTTTGTTTGGGGTCCTGTGGCTGGGAGTGGCCTACTGGCTCCTGAAAATCCACGCCGCGCAGGAAGGTTCCCAGACCCAAGGGGGCACCGGTGCCGAGTCGGGCTGGTTTGATAGAGCCATGTGGCTCCTGCAATCTGCCAGCCAGAAGATGGGCAGGTCAGTTTTACTTCCAGGGAAAAGGGCCGTAGGTTGTGTTTGGGGGCCTGTGGCTGGGAGTGGCCGGCTGGCTCCTGAAAATCCACGATACGCAGGATGGTTCCCAAATGAAAAAAATGGCACCAGTGCCAAGTCGGGCTGGTTTGATAGTACCGCGTGGCTCCTGCAATCTGCCAGCCAGAAGATGGGCATGTCTGTTTTACTTCCATGGAAAAGGGCCGCAGTTTGTGTTTGGGGCCCTGTGGCTGGGAGTGGCCGGCTGGCTCCTTAAAATCCACGCCGCGCATGATGGTTCCCAGACCCAAGGTGGCACCAGTGCCGAGTTGGGCTGGTGTGATAGAGCCATGTGGCTCCTGCAATCTGTCAGCCAGAAGCGGGGTCGCTGAGTTTTGTTTGCCAGGGAAAAAGGCCGTGGTTTTTTTTCCGGGGCCTGTGGCCTTGAATGGCCGGCTGGTTCCTTAAAATCCACGCCGCGCAAGATGGTTCCCAGATGAAAGGTGGCACCAGTGCCGAGTCGGGCTGTTTTGATAGAGCCAAGTGGCTCCTGCAATCTGCCAGCCAGAAGATTGGCAGGTCAATTTTACTTCCAGGGAAAAGGGCCGTAGTTTGTGATTGGGGACCAGTGGCTGGCTGTGGCCGGCTGGCTCCTGAAAATCCACGATACGCAGGAGGGTTCCCAGATGAAAGGTGGCACCAGTGCCGAGTCGGGCTGGTTTGATAGAGCTAAGTGGCTCCTGCAATCTGCCAGCCAGAAGATGGACAGGTCAATTTTACTTCCGTTGAAGAGGGCCGTAGATTGTGTTTGGGGGCCTGTGGTTGAGAGTGGCTGGCTGGCTCCTGAAAATCCACGACACGCAGGATGGTTTCCAGATGAAAGGTGGCACCAGTGCCAAATCGGGCTGGTTTGATAGAGCCAAGTGGCTCCTGCATTCTGCCAGCCAGAAGATGGACAGGTCAGTTTTACTTCCAGGGAAAAGGACCATAGCTTTTTTCTGGGGGCCTGTGGCTGGGAATGGCCTGCTGGCTCCTGAAAATCCACGATACGCAGGATGGTTCCCAGATGAAAGGTGGCACCAGTGCCGAGTCGGGCTGGTTTGATAGAGCCATGTGGCTCCTGCAATCTGCCAGCCAGAAGCGGGGTGGGTGAGTTTTGTTTGGCAGGGAAAAGGCCCACCGTTTGTGTTTGGGGGCCTCTGGCTGGGAGTGGCCGGCTGGCTCCTGAAAATGCACGATACGCAGGATGATTCCCAGACCAAATGGGCACCAGTGCCGAGTTGGGCTGGTTTGATAGAGCCAAGTGGCTCCTGCAATCTGCCAGCCAGAAGATGGGCAGGTCTGTTTTCCTTCCAGGGAAAAGGGCCGTAGTTTTGTTTGGCGTCCTGTGGCTTGGAGTGGCCTACTGACTCCTGAAAATCCACGATACGCAGGATGGTTTCCAGACCCAAGGGGCCCCAGTGCCAAATCGGGCTGGTTTGATAGAGCCAAGTGACTCCTGCAATCTGACAGCCAGAAGATGGGCAGGTCTCTTTTACTTCCAGGGAAAACGGCCGCAGTTTGTGTTAGGGGGCCTGTGTCGGGGAATAGCCGGCTGGCTCCTGAATATCCACGCCGCGCATGATGGTTCCCAGACCCAAGGTGGCACCGGTGCCGAGTCGGGCTGGTTTCATAGAGCCAAGTGGCTCCTGCAATCTGCCAGCCAGAAGCGGGGTGGGTGAGTTTTGTTTGCCAGAGAAAAGGGCCGTGGTTTGTTTTCAGGGCCTGTGGCTGGGAGTGGCCGGGTGGCTACTGAAAATCCACGATACGCAGGATGGTTCCGAAATGAAAAATGGCACCAGTGCCAAGTCGGGCTGGTTTGATAGTACCAAGTAGCTCCTGCAATCTGCCAGGCAGAAGATGGGCAGGTCAGTTTTACTTCCAGGGAAAAGGGCCATAGTTTGTGTTTGTGGGCCTGTGGCTGGGAGTGGCCGGCTGGCTCCTGAAAAGCCCCAATACACAGGATGGTTCCCAGATGAAAGGTGGCACCAGTGCCAAATCGGGCTGGTTTGATAGAGCCAACTGGCTCCTGCAATCTGCCAGCCAGAAGCGGGGTGGGTGAGTTTTGTTTGCCAGGGAAAAGGGCCGTGATTTGTTTTCGGGGGCCTGTGGCTGAGAATGGCCGGCTGGCTCCTGAAAATCCACGCCGCGCAGGATGGTTCCCAGACCCAAGGTGGCACCAGTGCCGAGTCGGGCTGGTTTGATAGAGCCATGTGGCTCCTGCAATCTGCCAGCCAGAAGATGGGCAGGTCAGTTTTACTTCCAGGGAAAAGGGCCGTAGTTTGTGTTTGGGGGCCTGTGGCTGGGACTGGCCGGCTGGCACCTGAAAATCCATGCCGCGCTGGAGGGTTCCCAAATGAAAAAAATGGCACCAGTGCCGAGTCGGGCTGGTTTGATAGTACCGCATTGCTCCTGCAATCTGCCAGCCAGAAGATGGGCATGTCTGTTTTACTTCCAGGGAAAAGGGCCGCAGTTTGTGTTTGGGGCCCTGTGGCTGGGAATGGCCGGCTGGCTCCTGAAAATCCACGCCGCGCTTGATGGTTCCCAGACCCAAGGTGGCACCAGTGCCGAGTTGGGCTGGTGTGATAGAGCCATGTGGCTCCTGCAATCTGTCAGCCAGAAGCGGGGTCGCTGAGTTTTGTTTTCCAGGGAAAAAGGCCGTGGTTTTTTTTCCGGGGCCTGTGGCCTTGAATGGCCGGCTGGTTCCTTAAAATCCACGCCGCACAGGATGGTTCCCAGATGAAAGGTGGCACCAGTGCCGAGTCGGACTGTTTTGATAGAGCCAAGGGGCTCCTGCAATCTGCCAGCCAGATGATGGGCAGGTCTATTTTACTTCCAGGGAAAAGGGCCGTAGTTTGTTTTTGGGGACCTGTGGCTGGGAGTGGCCGGCTGGCTCCTGAAAATCCACGATACGCAGGATGGTTCCCAGATGAAAGGTGGCACCAGTGCCGAGTTGGGCTGGTTTGATAGAGCCATGTGGCTTCTGCAATCTGCCAGCCAGAAGCGGGGTGTGTGAGTTTTGTTTCCAGGGAAAAGGGCCCTAGTTTGTGTTTGGGGGCCTGTGGCTTGAAGTGGCTGGGTGGCTCCTGAAAATCCACGATACGCAGGATGATTCCCAGACCAAAGGGGCACCAGTGCCGAGTCGGGCTGGTTTGATAGAGCCAAGTGGCTCCTGCAATCTGCCAGCCAGAAGATGGGCAGGTCAGTTTTCCTTCCAGGGAAAAGGGCCGTAGTTTTTGTTTGGGGTCCTGTGGCTTGGAGTGGCTTACTGGCTCCTGAAAATGCACGATACGCAGGATGGTTTCCAGACCCAAGGGGCCCCAGTGCCAAATCGGGCTGGTTTGATAGAGCCAAGTGGCTCCTGCAATCTGACAGCCAGAAGATGGGCAGGTCTCTTTTACTTCCAGGGAAAAGGGCCGTAGTATGTGTTTGGGGGCCTGTGTCGGGGAATAGCCGGCTGGCTCCTGAAAATCCACGCCGCGCATGATGGTTCCCAGACCCAAGGTGGCACCGGTGCCGAGTCGGGCTGGTTTGATAGAGCCAAGTGGCTCCTGCAATCTGCCAGCCAGTAGCGGGGTGG
Organism: Zonotrichia albicollis; assembly: GCF_047830755.1. Classification (NCBI taxonomy): domain Eukaryota; kingdom Metazoa; phylum Chordata; class Aves; order Passeriformes; family Passerellidae; genus Zonotrichia; species Zonotrichia albicollis. Next base: position 4,010,831 of record NC_133855.1, read on the forward strand.
GTGAGTTTTGTTCGCCAGAGAAAAGGGCCGTGGTTTGTTTTCTGGGCCTGCGGCTGGGAGTGGCCGGCTGGCTCCTGAAAATCCACGATACGCAGGATGGTTCCCAAATGAAAAATGGCACCAGTGCCAAGTCGGGCTGGTTTGATAGTACCAAGTAGCTCCTGCAATCTGACAGCCAGAAGATGGGCAGGTCTGTTTTACTTCCAGGGAAAAGGGCCGTAGTTTGTGTTTGGGGGCCTGTGGCTGGGAATGGCCGGCTAGCTCCTTAAAATCCCCAATACACAGGATGGTTCCCAGATGAAAGGTGGCACCAGTGCTGAGTCGGGCTGTTTTGATAGAGCCAACTGGCTCCTGCAATCTGCCATCCATAAGCGGGGTGGGTGAGTTTTGTTTGCCAGGGAAAAGGGCCGTGATTTGTTTTCAGGGGCCTGTGGCTGGGAATGGCCGGCTGGCTCCTGAAAATCCACGCCGCGCAGGATGGTTCCCAGACCCAAGGTGGCCCAGTGCCGAGTCGGGCTGGTTTGATAGAGCCAAGTGGCTCCTGCAATCTGCCAGCCAGAAGATGGGCATGTCTGTTTTACTTCCAGGGAAAAGGGCCGTAGTTTGTGTTTGGGGCCCTGTGGCGGGGAATGGCCAGCTGGCTCCTTAAAATCCACGCCGCGCATGATGGTTCCCAGACCCAAGGTGGCACCAGTGCCGAGTTGGGCTGGTGTGATAGAGCCATGTGGCTCCTGCAATCTGCCAGCCAGAAGATGGGCAGGTCAGTTTTACTTCCAGGGAAAAGGGCCGTAGTTTGTGTTTGGGGGCCTGTGGCTGGGAGTGCCCGGCTGGCACCTGAAAATCCATGCCGCGCTGGATGGTTCCCAAATGAAAAAAATGGCACCAGTGCCAAGTCGGGCTGGTTTGATAGTACCGCGTGGCTCCTGCAATCTGCCAGCCAGAAGATGGGCATGTCTGTTATACTTCCATGGAAAAGGGCCGCAGTTTGTGTTTGGGGCCCTGTGGCTGGGAGTGGCCGACTGGCTCCTTAAAATCCACGCCGCGCATGATGGTTCCCAGACCCAAGGTGGCACCAGTGCCGAGTTGGGCTGGTGTGATAGAGCCATGTGGCTCCTGCAATCTGTCAGCCAGAAGCGGGGTCGCTGAGTTTTGTTTTCCAGGGAAAAAGGCCGTGGTTTTTTTTCCGGGGCCTGTGGCCTTGAATGGCCGGCTGGTTCCTTAAAATCCACGCCGCGCAGGATGGTTCCCAGATGAAAGGTGGCACCAGTGCCGAGTCGGGCTGTTTTGATAGAGCCAAGTGGCTCCTGCAATCTGCCAACCAGATGATGGGCAGGTCTATTTTACTTCCAGGGAAAAGGGCCGTAGTTTGTGTTTGGGGACCTGTGGCTGGCTGTGGCCGGCTGGCTCCTGAAAATCCACGATACGCAGGATGGTTCCCAGATGAAAGGTGGCACCAGTGCCAAGTCGGGCTGGTTTGATTGTACCGAATGACTCCTGCAATCTGCCAGCCAGAAGGCGGGCCGCTAAGATTTTCTTCCAGGGAAAATGGTCGTGGTATGTGTTTGGGGCCCTGTGGTTGAGAGTGGCTGGCTGGCTCCTGAAAATCCACGACACGCAGGATGGTTTCCAGATGAAAGGTGGCAGCAGTGCCGAGTCGGGCTGGTTTGATAGAGCTAAGTGGCTCCTGCAATCTGCCAGCCAGAAGATGGACAGGTCAATTTTACTTCCGTTGAAGAGGGCCGTAGATTGTGTTTGGGGGCCTGTGGCTGGGAGTGGCCGGCTGGCTCCTGAAAATCCACGATACGCAGGGTGGTTCCCAGACCGAAGGGGGCACCATTGCCAAATCGGGCTGGTTTGATAGAGCCAAGTGGCTCCTGCATTCTGCCAGCCAGAAGATGGACAGGTCAGTTTTACTTCCAGGGAAAAGGACCATAGCTTTTTTCTGGGGCCCTGTGGCTGGGAATGGCCGGCTGGCTTCTTAAAATCCACGCCGCGCTTGATGGTTCCCAGACCCAAGGTGGCACCAGTGCCGAGTTGGGCTGGTGTGATAGAGCCATGTGGCTCCTGCAATCTGTCAGCCAGAAGCGGGGTCGCTGAGTTTTGTTTTCCAGGGAAAAAGGCCGTGGTTTTTTTTCCGGGGCCTGTGGCCTTGAATGGCCGGCTGGTTCCTTAAAATTAACGCCGCACAGGATGGTTCCCAGATGAAAGGTGGCACCAGTGCCGAGTCGGACTGTTTTGATAGAGCCAAGGGGCTCCTGCAATCTGCCAGCCAGATGATGGGCAGGTCTATTTTACTTCCAGGGAAAAGGGCCGTAGTTTGTTTTTGGGGACCTGTGGCTGGGAGTGGCCGGCTGGCTCCTGAAAATCCACGATACGCAGGATGGTTCCCAGATGAAAGGTGGCACCAGTGCCGAGTTGGGCTGGTTTGGTAGAGCCATGTGGCTTCTGCAATCTGCCAGCCAGAAGCGGGGTGTGTGAGTTTTGTTTCCAGGGAAAAGGGCCCTAGTTTGTGTTTGGGGGCCTGTGGCTTGAAGTGGCTGGGTGGCTCCTGAAAATCCACGATACGCAGGATGATTCCCAGACCAAAGGGGCACCAGTGCCGAGTCGGGATGGTTTGATAGAGCCAAGTGTCTCCTGCAATCTGCCAGCCAGGAGCGGGGCGGGTCAGTTTTGTTTGCCAGGGAAAAGGGATGTGGTTTCTGTTGGGGGCCTGTGGCTGGGAGTGGCCGGCTGGCTCCTGAAAATCCACGATACATAGGATGGTTCCCAGACCCAAAGGGGTACCACTGCCGAGTCAGGCTGGTTTGATAGAGCCATGTGTCTCCTGCAATCTGCCAGCCAGAAGCGGGGTGGGTCAGTTTTGTTTGCCAGGGAAAAGGCCCACAGTTTGTGTTTGGGGGCCTCTGGCTGGGAGTGGCCTGCTGGCTCCTGAAAATCCACGATACGCAGGATGATTCCCAGACCAAAGGGGCACCAGTGCCGAGTCGGGCTGGTTTGATAGAGCCAAGTGGCTCCTGCAATCTGCCAGCCAGAAGATGGGCAGGTCAGTTTTCCTTCCAGGGAAAAGGGCCGTAGTTTTTGTTTGGGGTCCTGTGGCTTGGAGTGGCTTACTGGCTCCTGAAAATCCACGATACGCAGGATGGTTTCCAGACCCAAGGGGCCCCAGTGCCAAATCGGGCTGGTTTGATAGAGCCAAGTGGCTCCTGCAATCTGACAGCCAGAAGATGGGCAGGTCTCTTTTACTTCCAGGGAAAAGGGCCGTAGTATGTGTTTGGGGGCCTGTGTCGGGGAATAGCCGGCTGGCTCCTGAAAATCCACGCCGCGCATGATGGTTCCCAGACCCAAGGTGGCACCGGTGCCGAGTCGGGCTGGTTTGATAGAGCCAAGTGGCTCCTGCAATCTGCCAGCCAGTAGCGGGGTGGGTGAGTTTTGTTCGCCAGAGAAAAGGGCCGTGGTTTGTTTTCTGGGCCTGCGGCTGGGAGTGGCCGGCTGGCTCCTGAAAATCCACGATACGCAGGATGGTTCCCAAATGAAAAATGGCACCAGTGCCAAGTCGGGCTGGTTTGATAGTACCAAGTAGCTCCTGCAATCTGACAGCCAGAAGATGGGCAGGTCTGTTTTACTTCCAGGGAAAAGGGCCGTAGTTTGTGTTTGGGGGCCTGTGGCTGGGAATGGCCGGCTGGCTCCTTAAAATCCCCAATACACAGGATGGTTCCCAGATGAAAGGTGGCACCAGTGCTGAGTCGGGCTGGTTTGATAGAGCCAACTGGCTCCTGCAATCTGCCATCCATAAGCGGGGTGGGTGAGTTTTGTTTGCCAGGGAAAAGGGCCGTGATTTGTTTTCAGGGGCCTGTGGCTGGGAATGGCCGGCTGGCTCCTGAAAATCCACGCCGCGCAGGATGGTTCCCAGACCCAAGGTGGCCCAGTGCCGAGTCGGGCTGGTTTGATAGAGCCAAGTGGCTCCTGCAATCTGCCAGCCAGAAGATGGGCATGTCTGTTTTACTTCCAGGGAAAAGGGCCGTAGTTTGTGTTTGGGGCCCTGTGGCGGGGAATGGCCAGCTGGCTCCTTAAAATCCACGCCGCGCATGATGGTTCCCAGACCCAAGGTGGCACCAGTGCCGAGTTGGGCTGGTGTGATAGAGCCATGTGGCTCCTGCAATCTGCCAGCCAGAAGATGGGCAGGTCAGTTTTACTTCCAGGGAAAAGGGCCGTAGTTTGTGTTTGGGGGCCTGTGGCTGGGAGTGCCCGGCTGGCACCTGAAAATCCATGCCGCGCTGGATGGTTCCCAAATGAAAAAAATGGCACCAGTGCCAAGTCGGGCTGGTTTGATAGTACCGCGTGGCTCCTGCAATCTGCCAGCCAGAAGATGGGCATGTCTGTTATACTTCCATGGAAAAGGGCCGCAGTTTGTGTTTGGGGCCCTGTGGCTGGGAGTGGCCGACTGGCTCCTTAAAATCCACGCCGCGCATGATGGTTCCCAGACCCAAGGTGGCACCAGTGCCGAGTTGGGCTGGTGTGATAGAGCCATGTGGCTCCTGCAATCTGTCAGCCAGAAGCGGGGTCGCTGAGTTTTGTTTTCCAGGGAAAAAGGCCGTGGTTTTTTTTCCGGGGCCTGTGGCCTTGAATGGCCGGCTGGTTCCTTAAAATCCACGCCGCGCAGGATGGTTCCCAGATGAAAGGTGGCACCAGTGCCGAGTCGGGCTGTTTTGATAGAGCCAAGTGGCTCCTGCAATCTGCCAACCAGATGATGGGCAGGTCTATTTTACTTCCAGGGAAAAGGGCCGTAGTTTGTGTTTGGGGACCTGTGGCTGGCTGTGGCCGGCTGGCTCCTGAAAATCCACGATACGCAGGATGGTTCCCAGATGAAAGGTGGCACCAGTGCCAAGTCGGGCTGGTTTGATTGTACCGAATGACTCCTGCAATCTGCCAGCCAGAAGGCGGGCCGCTAAGATTTTCTTCCAGGGAAAATGGTCGTGGTATGTGTTTGGGGCCCTGTGGTTGAGAGTGGCTGGCTGGCTCCTGAAAATCCACGACACGCAGGATGGTTTCCAGATGAAAGGTGGCACCAGTGCCGAGTCGGGCTGGTTTGATAGAGCTAAGTGGCTCCTGCAATCTGCCAGCCAGAAGATGGACAGGTCAATTTTACTTCCGTTGAAGAGGGCCGTAGATTGTGTTTGGGGGCCTGTGGCTGGGAGTGGCCGGCTGGCTCCTGAAAATCCACGATACGCAGGGTGGTTCCCAGACCGAAGGGGGCACCAGTGCCAAATCGGGCTGGTTTGATAGAGCCAAGTGGCTCCTGCATTCTGCCAGCCAGAAGATGGACAGGTCAGTTTTACTTCCAGGGAAAAGGACCATAGCTTTTTTCTGGGGGCCTGTGGCTGGGAATGGCCTGCTGGCTCCTGAAAATCCACGATACGCAGGATGGTTCCCAGATGAATGGTGGCACCAGTGCCGAGTCGGGCTGGTTTGATAGAGCCATGTGGCGCCTGCAATCTGCCAGCCAGAAGCGGGGTGGGTGAGTTTTGTTTGGCAGGGAAAAGGCCCACAGTTTGTGTTTGGGGGCCTCTGGCTGGGAGTGGCCGGCTGGCTCCTGAAAATGCACGATACTCAGGATGATTCCCAGACCAAATGGGCACCAGTGCCGAGTCGGGCTGGTTTGATAGAGCCAAGTGGCTCCTGCAATCTGCCAGCCAGAAGATGGGCAGGTCAGTTTTCCTTCCAGGGAAAAGGGCCGTAGTTTTTGTTTGGGGTCCTGTGGCTGGGAGTGGCCTACTGGCTCCTGAAAATCCACGATACGCAGGATGGTTTCCAGACCCAAGGGGCCCCAGTGCCAAATCGGGCTGGTTTGATAGAGCCAAGTGGCTCCTGCAATCTGACAGCCAGAAGATGGGCAGGTCTCTTTTACTTCCAGGGAAAACGGCCGCAGTTTGTGTTTGGGGGCCTGTGTCAGGGAATAGCCGGCTGGCTCCTGAATATCCACGCCGCGCATGATGGTTCCCAGACCCAAGGTGGCACCGGTGCCGAGTCGGGCTGGTTTGATAGAGCCAAGTGGCTCCTGCAATCTGCCAGCCAGAAGCGGGGTGGGTGAGTTTTGTTTGCCAGAGAAAAGGGCCGTGGTTTGTTTTCAGGGCCTGTGGCTGGGAGTGGCCGGCTGGCTACTGAAAATCCACGATACGCAGGATGGTTCCGAAATGAAAAATGGCACCAGTGCCAAGTCGGGCTGGTTTGATAGTACTAAGTAGCTCCTGCAATCTGCCAGCCAGAAGATGGGCAGGTCAGTTTTACTTCCAGGGAAAAGGGCCGTGGTATGTGTTTGGGGCCCTGTGGCTGAGAGTGGCTGGCTGGCTCCTGAAAATCCACGACACGCAGGATGGTTCCCAGATGATAGGTGGCACCAGAGCCGAGTCGGGCTAGTTTGACAGAGCCAAGTGGCTCCTGCAATCTGCCAGCCAGAAGATGGGCAGGTCAGTTTTACTTCCAGCGAAAATGGCCGTAGTTTGTGTTTAGGGGCCTGTGGCTGGGAGTGGCCGGCTGGCACCTGAAAATCCACGATACGCAGGATGGTTCCCAGATGAAAGGTGGCACCACTGCCGAGTCGCGCTGGTTTGATAGAGCCAAGTGGCTCTTGCAATCTGACAGCCAGAAGATGGGCAGGTCTGTTTTACTTCCAGGGAAAAGGGCCGTAGTTTGTGTTTGGGGGCCTGTGGCTGAGAATGGCCGGCTGGCTCCTTAAAATCCACGCCGCGCATGATGGTTCCCAGACCCAAGGTGGCACCAGTGCCGAGTTAGGCTGGTTTGATAGAGTCATGTGGCTTCTGCAATCTGCCAGCCAGAAGCGGGGTGTGTGAGTTTTGTTTCCAGGGAAAAGGGCCCTAGTTTGTGTTTGGGGGCCTGTGGCTTGAAGTGGCTGGGTGGCTCCTGAAAATCCACGATACGCAGGATGATTCCCAGACCAAAGGGGCACCAGTGCCGAGTCGGGATGGTTTGATAGAGCCAAGTGGCTCCTGCAATCTGCCAGCCAGGAGCGGGGCGGGTCAGTTTTGTTTGCCAGGGAAAAGGGATGTGGTTTCTGTTGGGGGCCTCTGGCTGGGAGTGGCCTGCTGGCTCCTGAAAATCCACGATACGCAGGATGATTCCCAGACCAAAAGGGGCACCAGTGCCGAGTCGGGCTGGTTTGATAGAGCCAAGTGGCTCCTGCAATCTGCCAGCCAGAAGATGGGCAGGTCTGTTTTACTTCCAGGGAAAAGGGCCGTAGTTTTTTGTTTGCGGTCCTGTGGCTGGGAGTAGCCTACTGGCTCCTGAAAATCCACGATACGCAGGATGGTTTCCAGACCCAAGGGGCCTCAGTGCCAAATCGGGCTGGTTTGATAGAGCCAAGTGGCTCCTGCAATCTGACAGCCAGAAGATGGGCAGGTCTGTTTTACTTCCAGGGAAAAGGGCCGTAGTTTGTGTTTGGGGGCCTGTGTCGGGGAATAGCCGGCTGGCTCCTGAAAATCTACGCCGCGCATGATGGTTCCCAGACCCAAGGTGGCACCAGGTCTGAGTTGAGCTGGTTTGATAGAGCCAAGTGGCTGCTGCAATCTGCCAGCCAGAAGCGGGGTGGGTAAGTTTTGTTTGCAGGGAGAAGGCCCACAGTTTATGTTTCGGGGCCTCTTGCTGGGAGTGGCCTGCTGGCTCCTGAAAATCCACGATACGCAGGATGATTCCCAGACCAAAGGGGCACCAGTGCCGAGTCGGGCTGGTTTGATAGAGCCATGTGGCTCCTGCAATCTGCCAGCCAGAAGATGGGCAGGTCAGTTTTACTTCCAGGGAAAAGGGCCGTAGTTTGTGTTTGGGGCCCTGTGGCTGGGAGTGGCCGGCTGGCTCCTGAAAATCCCCAATACACAGGACGGTTCCCAGATGAAAGGTGGCACCAGTGCCGAGTCGGGCTGGTTTGATAGAGCCAAGTGTCTCCTGCAATGTGCCAGCCAGGAGCGGGGCGGGTCAGTTTTTTTTGCCAGGGAAAAGGGATGTGGTTTCTGTTGGGGGCCTGTGGCTGGGAGTGGCCGGCTGGCTCCTGAAAATCCACGATACATAGGATGGTTCCCAGACCCAAAGGGGTACCAATGCCAAGTCGGGCTGGTTTGATAGAGGCAAGTGGCTCCTGCAATCTGGCAGCCAGAAGATGGGCAGGTCAGTTTTCCTTCCAGGGAAAAGGGCCGTAGTTTTTGTTTGGGGTCCTGTGGCTGGGAGTGGCCTACTGGCTCCTGAAAATCCACGATACGCAGGATGGTTTCCAGACCCAAGGGGCCCCAGTGCCAAATCGGGCTGGTTTGATAGAGCCAAGTGGCTCCTGCAATCTGACAGCCAGAAGATGGGCAGGTCTCTTTTACTTCCAGGGAAAACGGCCGCAGTTTGTGTTTGGGGGCCTGTGTCAGGGAATAGCCGGCTGGCTCCTGAATATCCACGCCGCGCATGATGGTTCCCAGACCCAAGGTGGCACCGGTGCCGAGTCGGGCTGGTTTGATAGAGCCAAGTGGCTCCTGCAATCTGCCAGCCAGAAGCGGGGTGGGTGAGTTTTGTTTGCCAGAGAAAAGGGCCGTGGTTTGTTTTCAGGGCCTGTGGCTGGGAGTGGCCGGCTGGCTACTGAAAATCCACGATACGCAGGATGGTTCCGAAATGAAAAATGGCACCAGTGCCAAGTCGGGCTGGTTTGATAGTACTAAGTAGCTCCTGCAATCTGCCAGCCAGAAGATGGGCAGGTCAGTTTTACTTCCAGGGAAAAGGGCCGTGGTATGTGTTTGGGGCCCTGTGGCTGAGAGTGGCTGGCTGGCTCCTGAAAATCCACGACACGCAGGATGGTTCCCAGATGAAAGGTGGCACCAGAGCCGAGTCGGGCTAGTTTGACAGAGCCAAGTGGCTCCTGCAATCTGCCAGCCAGAAGATGGGCAGGTCAGTTTTACTTCCAGGGAAAATGGCCGTAGTTTGTGTTTAGGGGCCTGTGGCTGGGAGTGGCCGGCTGGCACCTGAAAATCCACGATACGCAGGATGGTTCCCAGATGAAAGGTGGCACCACTGCCGAGTCGCGCTGGTTTGATAGAGCCAAGTGGCTCTTGCAATCTGACAGCCAGAAGATGGGCAGGTCTGTTTTACTTCCAGGGAAAAGGGCCGTAGTTTGTGTTTGGGGGCCTGTGGCTTGGAGTGGCCGGCTGGCTCCTTAAAATCCACGCCGCGCATGATGGTTCCCAGACCCAAGGTGGCACCAGTGCCGAGTTAGGCTGGTTTGATAGAGTCCTGTGGCTTCTGCAATCTGCCAGCCAGAAGCGGGGTGTGTGAGTTTTGTTTCCAGGGAAAAGGGCCCTAGTTTGTGTTTGGGGGCCTGTGGCTTGAAGTGGCTGGGTGGCTCCTGAAAATCCACGATACGCAGGATGATTCCCAGACCAAAGGGGCACCAGTGCCGAGTCGGGATGGTTTGATAGAGCCAAGTGGCTCCTGCAATCTGCCAGCCAGGAGCGGGGCGGGTCAGTTTTGTTTGCCAGGGAAAAGGGATGTGGTTTCTGTTGGGGGCCTCTGGCTGGGAGTGGCCTGCTGGCTCCTGAAAATCCACGATACGCAGGATGATTCCCAGACCAAAAGGGGCACCAGTGCCGAGTCGGGCTGGTTTGATAGAGCCAAGTGGCTCCTGCAATCTGCCAGCCAGAAGATGGGCAGGTCTGTTTTACTTCCAGGGAAAAGGGCCGTAGTTTTTTGTTTGCGGTCCTGTGGCTGGGAGTAGCCTACTGGCTCCTGAAAATCCACGATACGCAGGATGGTTTCCAGACCCAAGGGGCCTCAGTGCCAAATCGGGCTGGTTTGATAGAGCCAAGTGGCTCCTGCAATCTGACAGCCAGAAGATGGGCAGGTCTGTTTTACTTCCAGGGAAAAGGGCCGTAGTTTGTGTTTGGGGGCCTGTGTCGGGGAATAGCCGGCTGGCTCCTGAAAATCTACGCCGCGCATGATGGTTCCCAGACCCAAGGTGGCACCAGGTCTGAGTTGAGCTGGTTTGATAGAGCCAAGTGGCTGCTGCAATCTGCCAGCCAGAAGCGGGGTGGGTAAGTTTTGTTTGCAGGGAGAAGGCCCACAGTTTATGTTTCGGGGCCTCTTGCTGGGAGTGGCCTGCTGGCTCCTGAAAATCCACGATACGCAGGATGATTCCCAGACCAAAGGGGCACCAGTGCCGAGTCGGGCTGGTTTGATAGAGCCATGTGGCTCCTGCAATCTGCCAGCCAGAAGATGGGCAGGTCAGTTTTACTTCCAGGGAAAAGGGCCGTAGTTTGTGTTTGGGGCCCTGTGGCTGGGAGTGGCCGGCTGGCTCCTGAAAATCCCCAATACACAGGACGGTTCCCAGATGAAAGGTGGCACCAGTGCCGAGTCGGGCTGGTTTGATAGAGCCAAGTGTCTCCTGCAATGTGCCAGCCAGGAGCGGGGCGGGTCAGTTTTTTTTGCCAGGGAAAAGGGATGTGGTTTCTGTTGGGGGCCTGTGGCTGGGAGTGGCCGGCTGGCTCCTGAAAATCCACGATACATAGGATGGTTCCCAGACCCAAAGGGGTACCAATGCCAAGTCGGGCTGGTTTGATAGAGGCAAGTGGCTCCTGCAATCTGGCAGCCAGAAGATGGGCAGGTCAGTTTTCCTTCCAGGGAAAAGGGCCGTAGTTTTTGTTTGGGGTCCTGTGGCTGGGAGTGGCCTACTGGCTCCTGAAAATCCACGATACGCAGGATGGTTTCCAGACCCAAGGGGCCCCAGTGCCAAATCGGGCTGGTTTGATAGAGCCAAGTGGCTCCTGCAATCTGACAGCCAGAAGATGGGCAGGTCTCTTTTACTTCCAGGGAAAACGGCCGCAGTTTGTGTTTGGGGGCCTGTGTCAGGGAATAGCCGGCTGGCTCCTGAATATCCACGCCGCGCATGATGGTTCCCAGACCCAAGGTGGCACCGGTGCCGAGTCGGGCTGGTTTGATAGAGCCAAGTGGCTCCTGCAATCTGCCAGCCAGAAGCGGGGTGGGTGAGTTTTGTTTGCCAGAGAAAAGGGCCGTGGTTTGTTTTCAGGGCCTGTGGCTGGGAGTGGCCGGCTGGCTACTGAAAATCCACGATACGCAGGATGGTTCCGAAATGAAAAATGGCACCAGTGCCAAGTCGGGCTGGTTTGATAGTACTAAGTAGCTCCTGCAATCTGCCAGCCAGAAGATGGGCAGGTCAGTTTTACTTCCAGGGAAAAGGGCCGTGGTATGTGTTTGGGGCCCTGTGGCTGAGAGTGGCTGGCTGGCTCCTGAAAATCCACGACACGCAGGATGGTTCCCAGATGAAAGGTGGCACCAGAGCCGAGTCGGGCTAGTTTGACAGAGCCAAGTGGCTCCTGCAATCTGCCAGCCAGAAGATGGGCAGGTCAGTTTTACTTCCAGGGAAAATGGCCGTAGTTTGTGTTTAGGGGCCTGTGGCTGGGAGTGGCCGGCTGGCACCTGAAAATCCACGATACGCAGGATGGTTCCCAGATGAAAGGTGGCACCACTGCCGAGTCGCGCTGGTTTGATAGAGCCAAGTGGCTCTTGCAATCTGACAGCCAGAAGATGGGCAGGTCTGTTTTACTTCCAGGGAAAAGGGCCGTAGTTTGTGTTTGGGGGCCTGTGGCTTGGAGTGGCCGGCTGGCTCCTTAAAATCCACGCCGCGCATGATGGTTCCCAGACCCAAGGTGGCACCAGTGCCGAGTTGGGCTGGTTTGATAGAGTCATGTGGCTTCTGCAATCTGCCAGCCAGAAGCGGGGTGTGTGAGTTTTGTTTCCAGGGAAAAGGGCCCTAGTTTGTGTTTGGGGGCCTGTGGCTTGAAGTGGCTGGGTGGCTCCTGAAAATCCACGATACGCAGGATGATTCCCAGACCAAAGGGGCACCAGTGCCGAGTCGGGATGGTTTGATAGAGCCAAGTGTCTCCTGCAATCTGCCAGCCAGGAGCGGGGCGGGTCAGTTTTGTTTGCCAGGGAAAAGGGATGTGGTTTCTGTTGGGGGCCTCTGGCTGGGAGTGGCCTGCTGGCTCCTGAAAATCCACGATACGCAGGATGATTCCCAGACCAAAAGGGGCACCAGTGCCGAGTCGGGCTGGTTTGATAGAGCCAAGTGGCTCCTGCAATCTGCCAGCCAGAAGATGGGCAGGTCTGTTTTACTTCCAGGGAAAAGGGCCGTAGTTTTTTGTTTGCGGTCCTGTGGCTGGGAGTAGCCTACTGGCTCCTGAAAATCCACGATACGCAGGATGGTTTCCAGACCCAAGGGGCCTCAGTGCCAAATCGGGCTGGTTTGATAGAGCCAAGTGGCTCCTGCAATCTGACAGCCAGAAGATGGGCAGGTCTGTTTTACTTCCAGGGAAAAGGGCCGTAGTTTGTGTTTGGGGGCCTGTGTCGGGGAATAGCCGGCGGGCTCCTGAAAATCTACGCCGCGCATGATGGTTCCCAGACCCAAGGTGGCACCAGGTCTGAGTTGAGCTGGTTTGATAGAGCCAAGTGGCTGCTGCAATCTGCCAGCCAGAAGAGGGGTGGGTAAGTTTTGTTTGCAGGGAGAAGGCCCACAGTTTATGTTTCGGGGCCTCTTGCTGGGAGTGGCCTGCTGGCTCCTGAAAATCCACGATACGCAGGATGATTCCCAGACCAAAGGGGCACCAGTGCCGAGTCGGGCTGGTTTGATAGAGCCATGTGGCTCCTGCAATCTGCCAGCCAGAAGATGGGCAGGTCAGTTTTACTTCCAGGGAAAAGGGCCGTAGTTTGTGTTTGGGGCCCTGTGGCTGGGAGTGGCCGGCTGTCTCCTGAAAATCCCCAATACACAGGACGGTTCCCAGATGAAAGGTGGCACCAGTGCCGAGTCAGGCTGGTTTGATAGAGCCAAGTGTCTCCTGCAATGTGCCAGCCAGGAGCGGGACGGGTCAGTTTTTTTTGCCAGGGAAAAGGGATGTGGTTTCTGTTGGGGGCCTGTGGCTGGGAGTGGCCGGCTGGCTCCTGAAAATCCACGATACATAGGATGGTTCCCAGACCCAAAGGGGTACCAGGGCCAAGTCGGGCTGGTTTGATAGAGGCAAGTGGCTCCTGCAATCTGGCAGCCAGAAGATGGGCAGGTCAGTTTTACTTCCAGGGAAAAGGGCCGTAGTTTTTGTTTGGGCGCCTGTGGCTGGGAGTGGCCGGCTGGCTCCTGAAAATCCACGATACGCAGGATGGTTCCCAGATGAAAGGTGGCACCAGTGCCGAGTCGGGCTGGTTTGATAGAGCCATGTGGCTCCTGCAATCTGCCAGCCAGAAGCGGGGTGGGTGAGTTTTGTTTGGCAGGGAAAAGGCCCACAGTTTGTGTTTGGGGGCCTCTGGCTGGGAGTGGCCTGCTGGCTCCTGAAAATCCATGATACGCAGGATGATTCCCAGACCAAAGGGCCCCAGTGCCGAGTCGGGCTGGTTTGATAGAGCCAAGTGGCTCCTGCAATCTGCCAGCCAGAAGCGGGGTGGGTGAGTTTTGTTTGCCAGGGAAAAAGGCCGTGGTTTGTTTTCTGGGCCTGTGGCTGGGAGTGGCCAGCTGGCTCCTGAAAATCCACGATACGCAGGATGGTTCCCAAATGAAAAATGGCACCAGTTCCAAGTCAGGCTGGTTTGATAGTACCAAGTAGATCCTGCAATCTGACCGCCAGAAGATGGGCAGGTCAGTTTTACTTCCAGGGAAAAGGGCCGTAGTTTGTGTTTGGGGGCCTGTGGCTGGGAATGGCCGGCTGGCTCCTGAAAATCCACGCCGCGCATGATGGTTCCCAGACCCAAGGTGGCACCAGGTCTGAGTTGAGCTGGTTTGATAGAGCCAAGTGGCTCCTGCAATCTGCCAGCCAGAAGATGGGCAGGTCAGTTTTACTTCCAGGGAAAAGTGCCGTAGTTTGTGTTTGGGGGCCTGTGGCTTGGAGTGGCCGGCTGGCTCCTGAAAATCCCCAATACACAGGATGGTTCCCAGATGAAAGTTGGCACCAGTGCTGAGTCGGGCTGGTTTGATAGAGCCAACTGGCTCCTGCAATCTGCCATCCATAAGCGGGGTGGGTGAGTTTTGTTTGCCAGGGAAAAGGGCCGTGATTTGTTTTCAGGGCCTGTGGCTGGGAATGGCTGGCTGGCTCCTGGAAATCCACGACGCGCAGGATGGTTCCCAGACCCAAGGTGGCACCAGTGCCGAGTCGGGCTGGTTTGATAGAGCCAAGTGGCTCCTGCAATCTGCCAGCCAGAAGATGGGCAGGTCTGTTTTACTTCCAGGGAAAAGGGCCGCAGTTTGTGTTTGGGGCCCTGTGGCTGGGAATGGCCGGCTGGCTCCTTAAAATCCACGCCGCGCATGATGGTTCCCAGACAAATGTGGCACCAATGCCGAGTTGGGCTGGTGTGATAGAGCCATGTGGCTCCTGCAATCTGCCAGCCAGAAGATGGACAGGTCAGTTTTACTTCCGGGGAAGAGGGCCGGTAGTTTTTATTTGGGGGCCTGAGGCTGGGAGTGGCTGGCTGGCTCCTGAAAATTCACGATACTCAGGATGATTGCCAGACCCAAGTTGGCACCAGTGCCAAGTTGGGCTGGTTTGATAGAGCCATGTGGCTCCTGCAATCTGCCAGCCAGAAGATGGGCAGGTCAGTTTTACTTCCAGGGAAAAGGGCCGTAGATTTTGTTTGGGGGCCTGTGGCTGGGAGTGGCCTGCTGGCTCCTGAAAATCCATGCCGCGCTGGATGGTTCCCAAATGAAAAAAATGGCACCAGTGCCAAGTCGGGCTGGTGTGATAGTACCGCGTGGCTCCTGCAATCTGCCAGCCAGAAGATGGGCATGTCTGTTTTACTTCCAGGGAAAAGGGCCGCAGTTTGTGTTTGGGGCCCTGTGGCTGGGAATGGCCGGCTGGCTCCTGAAAATCCACTACGCAGGATGGTTCCCAGATGAAAGGTGGCACCAGTGCCAAGTCGGGCTGGTTTGATAGTACCGAGTGGCTCCTGCAATCTGCCAGCCAGAAGGTGGGCCGCTGAGATTTTCTTCCCGGGAAAATGGCCGTGGTATGTGTTTGGGGCCCTGTGGCTGAGAGTGGCTGGCTGGCTCCTGAAAATCCACGACACGCAGGATGGTTCGCAGATGAAAGGTGGCACCAGTGCCGAGTCGGGCTGGTTTGATAGAGCTAAGTGGCTCCTGCAATCTGCCAGCCAGAAGATGGACAGGTCAATTTTACTTCCGGGGAAGAGGGCCGGTAGTTTGTGTTTGGGGCCCTGTGGCTGGGAGTGGCCGGCTGTCTCCTGAAAATCCCCAATACACAGGACGGTTCCCAGATGAAAGGTGGCACCAGTGCCGAGTCGGGCTGGTTTGATAGAGCCAAGTGTCTCCTGCAATGTGCCAGCCAGGAGCGGGGCGGGTCAGTTTTTTTTGCCAGGGAAAAGGGATGTGGTTTCTGTTGGGGGCCTGTGGCTGGGAGTGGCCGGCTGGCTCCTGAAAATCCACGATACATAGGATGGTTCCCAGACCCAAAGGGGTACCAATGCCAAGTCGGGCTGGTTTGATAGAGGCAAGTGGCTCCTGCAATCTGGCAGCCAGAAGATGGGCAGGTCAGTTTTCCTTCCAGGGAAAAGGGCCGTAGTTTTTGTTTGGGGTCCTGTGGCTGGGAGTGGCCTACTGGCTCCTGAAAATCCACGATACGCAGGATGGTTTCCAGACCCAAGGGGCCCCAGTGCCAAATCGGGCTGGTTTGATAGAGCCAAGTGGCTCCTGCAATCTGACAGCCAGAAGATGGGCAGGTCTCTTTTACTTCCAGGGAAAACGGCCGCAGTTTGTGTTTGGGGGCCTGTGTCAGGGAATAGCCGGCTGGCTCCTGAATATCCACGCCGCGCATGATGGTTCCCAGACCCAAGGTGGCACCGGTGCCGAGTCGGGCTGGTTTGATAGAGCCAAGTGGCTCCTGCAATCTGCCAGCCAGAAGCGGGGTGGGTGAGTTTTGTTTGCCAGAGAAAAGGGCCGTGGTTTGTTTTCAGGGCCTGTGGCTGGGAGTGGCCGGCTGGCTACTGAAAATCCACGATACGCAGGATGGTTCCGAAATGATAAATGGCACCAGTGCCAAGTCGGGCTGGTTTGATAGTACTAAGTAGCTCCTGCAATCTGCCAGCCAGAAGATGGGCAGGTCAGTTTTACTTCCAGGGAAAAGGGCCGTGGTATGTGTTTGGGGCCCTGTGGCTGAGAGTGGCTGGCTGGCTCCTGAAAATCCACGACACGCAGGATGGTTCCCAGATGAAAGGTGGCACCAGAGCCGAGTCGGGCTAGTTTGACAGAGCCAAGTGGCTCCTGCAATCTGCCAGCCAGAAGATGGGCAGGTCAGTTTTACTTCCAGGGAAAATGGCCGTAGTTTGTGTTTAGGGGCCTGTGGCTGGGAGTGGCCGGCTGGCACCTGAAAATCCACGATACGCAGGATGGTTCCCAGATGAAAGGTGGCACCACTGCCGAGTCGCGCTGGTTTGATAGAGCCAAGTGGCTCTTGCAATCTGACAGCCAGAAGATGGGCAGGTCTGTTTTACTTCCAGGGAAAAGGGCCGTAGTTTGTGTTTGGGGGCCTGTGGCTTGGAGTGGCCGGCTGGCTCCTTAAAATCCACGCCGCGCATGATGGTTCCCAGACCCAAGGTGGCACCAGTGCCGAGTTGGGCTGGTTTGATAGAGTCATGTGGCTTCTGCAATCTGCCAGCCAGAAGCGGGGTGTGTGAGTTTTGTTTCCAGGGAAAAGGGCCCTAGTTTGTGTTTGGGGGCCTGTGGCTTGAAGTGGCTGGGTGGCTCCTGAAAATCCACGATACGCAGGATGATTCCCAGACCAAAGGGGCACCAGTGCCGAGTCGGGATGGTTTGATAGAGCCAAGTGTCTCCTGCAATCTGCCAGCCAGGAGCGGGGCGGGTCAGTTTTGTTTGCCAGGGAAAAGGGATGTGGTTTCTGTTGGGGGCCTCTGGCTGGGAGTGGCCTGCTGGCTCCTGAAAATCCACGATACGCAGGATGATTCCCAGACCAAAAGGGGCACCAGTGCCGAGTCGGGCTGGTTTGATAGGGCCAAGTGGCTCCTGCAATCTGCCAGCCAGAAGATGGGCAGGTCTGTTTTACTTCCAGGGAAAAGGGCCGTAGTTTTTTGTTTGCGGTCCTGTGGCTGGGAGTAGCCTACTGGCTCCTGAAAATCCACGATACGCAGGATGGTTTCCAGACCCAAGGGGCCTCAGTGCCAAATCGGGCTGGTTTGATAGAGCCAAGTGGCTCCTGCAATCTGACAGCCAGAAGATGGGCAGGTCTGTTTTACTTCCAGGGAAAAGGGCCGTAGTTTGTGTTTGGGGGCCTGTGTCGGGGAATAGCCGGCGGGCTCCTGAAAATCTACGCCGCGCATGATGGTTCCCAGACCCAAGGTGGACCCAGGTCTGAGTTGAGCTGGTTTGATAGAGCCAAGTGGCTGCTGCAATCTGCCAGCCAGAAGAGGGGTGGGTAAGTTTTGTTTGCAGGGAGAAGGCCCACAGTTTATGTTTCGGGGCCTCTTGCTGGGAGTGGCCGGCTGGCTCCTGAAAAACCACGCCGCGCATGATGGTTCCCAGACCCAAGGTGGCACCAGGTCTGAGTTGAGCTGGTTTGATAGAGCCAAGTGGCTCCTGCAATCTGCCAGCCAGAAGATGGGCAGGTCAGTTTTACTTCCAGGGAAAAGTGCCGTAGTTTGTGTTTGGGGGCCTGTGGCTTGGAGTGGCCGGCTGGCTCCTGAAAATCCCCAATACACAGGATGGTTCCCAGATGAAAGTTGGCACCAGTGCTGAGTCGGGCTGGTTTGATAGAGCCAACTGGCTCCTGCAATCTGCCATCCATAAGCGGGGTGGGTGAGTTTTGTTTGCCAGGGAAAAGGGCCGTGATTTGTTTTCAGGGCCTGTGGCTGGGAATGGCTGGCTGGCTCCTGGAAATCCACGACGCGCAGGATGGTTCCCAGACCCAAGGTGGCACCAGTGCCGAGTCGGGCTGGTTTGATAGAGCCAAGTGGCTCCTGCAATCTGCCAGCCAGAAGATGGGCAGGTCAGTTTTACTTCCAGGGAAACGGGCCGTAGTTTGGGGCCTGTTTGGGGCCGTGTTTGGGGGCCTCTGGCTGGGAGTGGCCTGCTGGCTCCTGAAAATCCATGATACGCAGGATGATTCCCAGACCAAAGGGCCCCAGTGCCGAGTCGGGCTGGTTTGATAGAGCCAAGTGGCTCCTGCAATCTGCCAGCCAGAAGCGGGGTGGGTGAGTTTTGTTTGCCAGGGAAAAAGGCCGTGGTTTGTTTTCTGGGCCTGTGGCTGGGAGTGGCCAGCTGGCTCCTGAAAATCCACGATACGCAGGATGGTTCCCAAATGAAAAATGGCACCAGTTCCAAGTCAGGCTGGTTTGATAGTACCAAGTAGATCCTGCAATCTGACCGCCAGAAGATGGGCAGGTCTGTTTTACTTCCAGGGAAAAGGGCCGTAGTTTGTGTTTGGGGGCCTGTGGCTGGGAATGGCCGGCTGGCTCCTTAAAATCCACGCCGCGCATGATGGTTCCCAGACCCAAGGTGGCACCAGGTCTGAGTTGAGCTGGTTTGATAGAGCCAAGTGGCTCCTGCAATCTGCCAGCCAGAAGATGGGCAGGTCAGTTTTACTTCCAGGGAAAAGTGCCGTAGTTTGTGTTTGGGGGCCTGTGGCTTGGAGTGGCCGGCTGGCTCCTGAAAATCCCCAATACACAGGATGGTTCCCAGATGAAAGTTGGCACCAGTGCTGAGTCGGGCTGGTTTGATAGAGCCAACTGGCTCCTGCAATCTGCCATCCATAAGCGGGGTGGGTGAGTTTTGTTTGCCAGGGAAAAGGGCCGTGATTTGTTTTCAGGGCCTGTGGCTGGGAATGGCTGGCTGGCTCCTGGAAATCCACGACGCGCAGGATGGTTCCCAGACCCAAGGTGGCACCAGTGCCGAGTCGGGCTGGTTTGATAGAGCCAAGTGGCTCCTGCAATCTGCCAGCCAGAAGATGGGCAGGTCAGTTTTACTTCCAGGGAAAAGGGCCGTAGTTTGTGTTTGGGGGCCTGTGGATGGGAGTGGCCGGCTGGCTCCTGAAAATCCATGCCGCGCTGGATGGTTCCCAAATGAAAAAAATGGCACCAGTGCCAAGTCGGGCTGGTTTGATAGTACCGCGTGGC